>NW_028270183.1:84702454-85025075 GCF_037043375.1 Chiloscyllium plagiosum
CCCTCTCTCTCCTCCTCTCTCTCTCCTCCTCTCTCTCACCCCCCTCTCTCAACCACTCTCTCTCACACCCTCTTTCTCACTCCACTCTCTCTCTTACGCCCTCCCCACTTTCTCTCTCTCAATCACCCTTTGTCTCTCACACCCTCTCTCTCACACCCCTCTCTCTCTCCCTCTGTGTCTAACCGCCCCCTCTCACCACCCCCTCTCTCAACCCCCCCACGCTCATCCCCTCTCGCTTATCCCTCTCTCTGTCTCCCCTCTCACCCCTCCTCCCTCTCACCCCCTCACCCCCTCCCTCTCTCACCCACTTTCTCTTTTACCTCGCGCTCTCTCTCTAACCCCTCCCCCTCACCCCTCTCGCTCACCCCCTCTCTCTCACCCACTCTCTCTCTCACACCCTCTCCTTCTCACTCCACTCTCTCTCTTACCCCCCACTTTTTCTCTCTCAATCAACCCTTCTCTCTAAACCCCTTCTCACCCCCACCCCCTCTCTCTCCACCTCTCTCTGCCCCCCTCTCCCCTCCATCTCCCTCTGTCTCACTCACCCCCACTCTCTCCATACCATCTCACTCTCTCACCCCACTCTCTCGCTCTCACCCTACGTCTCTCTCTCCCTCTCCACCCCTATTTCTCACACCCCTTCTCTCTCACACCCCTTCTCTCTCTCTCACCCCTCTCTCTCACCCCTCTCTCTCTCTCACACCGACTCTCTCTCAAACACACCCTCTATCTCACACCAACTCCTTCACACCCTCTTTCTCATCCTTCTCTCACTCCCCTCTCTCTCTCCTCCACTCTCTCTCCCCTCTTCCCCCCACCCTCTCTCTCCCCTGTCTCTCCACCCTCTCTACACGCTTTCTCTCCAGCCCCTCTCCCCCACTCTCTCTCCCCCTCTCTCTCTCCCCTTTTTCTCCACCTATCTCTCCCCACTCTCACACCCTCTCTTACCATCCCCTCTCTCACCCCCTCTCTCTCATCCCCCTCTCTCCCCCCTCTCTTTCTCTCTCCCGCTATCTGTCTCCCCTCTCTCTGTCGCCCTCTCTCTGCCCCCTCTCTGTCACCGTCCCTCTGTCTCCCCTCCCTCTGTCCCCCTCTCTCTGTCCCTATCTCTCGATCCCCCCTCTGTCCCTCTGCCCCCCTCTCTCTTTCGCACTCTCTCTGCCCCTTCTCTCTCCCCCGCTCTCTGACCCCCTCTCTCTGTCGCCCTCTCCCTGCCCACTCTGTCACCGTTTCTCTGTCCCCCCTCCCTCTGCCCCCTCCCTCTGTAGCACTCTCTCTGTCCCCCCCTCACTGTCCCCTCTCATTGTCGTCCTCTCTATGCCCCCTCACTGTCACCGTCCCTCTGCACCCCTCTCTCTGTCCCCGTTTCTCTGTCCCCCTGCTCTCTGTCCCCTTCTCTCTGCCTCCTCTCTGTCACCGTCTCTCTGCACCCACCTCTCTGTCGCCCCTCTCTCTGTCCCCGTTTCTCTGTCCCCCTGCTCTCTGTCCCCCTCTCTCTGCCCGCTCTCTGTCACCGTCTCTCTGTCCCACCTCCCTCTGTCCCCCTCCCTCTGTCACCCCTCCCTCTGTCCCCCTCTCCCTGTCCCCTCTCTCTGTCCCCCTCTCTCTGCCCCCCTTTCTCTGTCCCCTCCCTCTGTCCCCCTCTCTCTTTCACCCTCTCTCTGCCCCCCCCTCTCTGTCCCCCTCTCTCTGCCCCCCTCTCTCTGCCCCCTCTCCCTCTGTCCCCTCTCTCTTTCACCCTCTCTCTGCCCCCTCTCTCTGTCCCCCCCTCTCTGCCCCCTCTCCCTCTGTCCCCCTCTCTCTTTCACCCTCTCTCTGCCCCCCCTCTGCACCCTCTCTCTGCTCCCCACTCTCTGCCTCCTCTCTCTGCCCCCCTCTCTCTGCCCCTCTCCCTCTGTCCCCCTCTCTCTTTCACCCTCTCTCTGCCCCCCTCTGCCCCCTCTCTCTGTCCCCCTCTCTCTGTGACCCTCTCTCTGTCCCCACTCTGTCACCGTCTCTCTGCCCCCCTCCCTCTGTCCCCCCTCCCTCTGTACCCCCTTCTCTGTTCCCCCCTCTCTGTCCCCCTCTCTCTCTGTTCCCCCTCTCTGTGTACCCCCTCTCTCTGTCCCCCCTCTCTCTGTTCCCCCTCTCTCTGTCCCCCTCTCTCTGTCCCTCCTCTCTCTGCCCCCGCCCCTCTGTCGCCTTCTCTCTGCCCCCACTCGGTCACCATCTGTCTGTCCCCTCTCCCTCTGTCACCTCTCGCTATGTCCCCTCCCTCTGTCCCCCCTCCCTCTGTCCCCCTCTCTCTCTGTCCTGCCCTGACTGTCCTCTCTCTTTGTCGCCCTCTCTCTGCCTCCTCTCTGTCCCCTCTCTCTCTCTGTCCCACTTCTCTCTGGCCCCCTCTCTCTGTTCCCCCCTCAGTCCCCCCGTCCCTCCCTCTGTCCCCTCTCTCCCTGTCACCCTCTCTCTCTGTGCCCCCTCTCTCAGTCCCCCTCTCTCTGCTCCCCCCTCTGTTCCCCCCCACTGTGTCCCCCCCTCTGTCCCCTCTCTCTGTCCCCCTCTCTCTGTCCCCCTCTCTCAGTCCCCCTCTCTCTGTTCCCCCCTCTGTTCCCCTCCTCTGTGTCCCCCGTGTCCCCTCTCTCTGTCCCCCCCCTCTCTCTGTCCCCCTCTCTCTTTGTCCCTCTCTCTCTCTGCACCCTCTCTCTGCCCCCTCGCACTGTTCCCCGCTCTCTGTCCCCCCCATCTCTATCGCCCTCTCTGTCCCTCTCTCTCCCCCACTCTGTACCCTCCATCTGACCCCCTCCCTCTGTCCCCCTCCCTCTG
The DNA here is from genome assembly GCF_037043375.1 of Chiloscyllium plagiosum. Taxonomy (NCBI): domain Eukaryota; kingdom Metazoa; phylum Chordata; class Chondrichthyes; order Orectolobiformes; family Hemiscylliidae; genus Chiloscyllium; species Chiloscyllium plagiosum. Next base: position 84,705,257 of record NW_028270183.1, read on the forward strand.
TCCCCCTCCCTCTGTTCTCCCTCTCTCTGTCCCCCCTCTCTGTCCCCCCTCTCTGTCCCCTTCTCTCTGCACCCCCCCCACTCTGGTCCCCCCGCCGTCCCCCCCTCTGTCCTCTCTCTCTCTGTCCCCTCTCTCTCTGTCCCTCTCTCTCTATCCATCTCTCTCTCTGCCCCCTCGCTCTGTTCCCGCTATCTGTCCCCCCATCTGTATCACCCTCTCTCTGCCCCTCTCTCTCCCCCACTCTGTACCCTCCATCTGTCTCCCTCCCTCTGTCCCCTCCCTCTGTCCCCCTCACTCTGTTCTCTCTCTCTCTGTCCCTCTCTCTCTGCCCCCCCCACTCTGGTCCCCCGTCCCCCCCTCTGTCCCCCTCTCTGTCCCCTCTCTCTCTGTCCCTCTCTCTCTCTCTATATCCCTCTCTCTCTGCCCCCCTCTCTCTGCCCCCTCGCTCTGTTCCCTCTCTCTCTGCTCCCACTTTCTCTGTCTCCCTCATTCTGACCCCCTCTCTCTGCCCCCCTCTGAAACCCTCTCTCTCTGTCCCTCACTCTCACTGCCCCCCTCTCTCTGCCCCCTCGCTTTGTTCCCCGCTCTCTGTCCCCCCATCTCTATCGCCCTCTCTCTGCCCCCTCTCTGTCACTGTCTCTCTGCCCCCTCTCTCAGTCCACCCTCTCTCTGTCCCAAACCTCTGTCCCCCCCCTCTCTGTAGCCCTCTCTCTGCCCCCTGTCAGTCACAATATCTCTTGTTTCCCCCAGTCCACCCCTCTCTGTCACGCGCTCTCTGCCCCCTCTCCGTCACCATCTCTCTGTACTCACTCGGTCTTTCCCCCTCCCTCTGTCCCCCTCTCTCTGTCCCACTCTCTCTGTCCCCCTCTCTCTGTCCCCCCCCCTCTCTGTCCTCGGCTCTCTGCCCCCTCCCAGTCACCATCTCTCTGTCCCACCCTTCTGTCCCCCTCACTCTGTCCCCCTCTCTCTGTCCCCCTCCGTCTGTCCCCCTCTCTCTGTACCTCCTTCTCTGTACCCACCTCGCTCTATAGCCCCCCTCTCTGTCCCCCCTCTCTCTGTCCGCCACTCTCTCTGTTCCCCCCTCTCTCTGACCCCCTCTCTCTCAGTCCCCCTCTCTCTGACCCCTCTCTCTGTCCCCCTCTCTCTGTCCCACTCTCTCTGTCGCCATATCTGTCACCGTCTCACTGTCGCGCTCTCTCTGTCCACCTCTCTCTCTGTTCCCATCTCTCTCTGTCCCCACCTCTCTGTCCTCCCTCTCTGTCCCCATCACTCTGTCCCCCACTCTCTGTCCCCCCCTCTCTGCCCCCCCTCTCTCTGTCCCCCTCTCTCTGTCCCCCCTCTCTGTCCCCGGTCACTCTGCCCCCTCTCTCTGTCCCCCTCTCTCTGTCGCCCTCTTTCTGACCCCCTCTCTCTCTGTCCCCTCTCTCTGTCCCCCTTCTCTCTGTCGCCCTCTTTCTGACCCCCACTCTCTCTGACCCCCCTCTCAGTCCCCTTCTCTCTGCCCCCTCTCTCTGTCCCCCTCTCTGTCTCCTCTCTCTGTCCCCCTCTCTCTGTACACCCCTCTCTCTGTAGCCCCTCTCTCTGCCCCCCTCTCTCTGTCCCCCACTCTCTCTGTTCCCCCCTCTCTCTGACCCCCTTTCTCTCTGTTCCCCCCTCTCTCTGACCCCCCTCTCTCTGTCCCCCTCTCTCTGTCGCCAAATCTGTCAACGTCTCTCTGTCCCTCTCTCTGTCCACCCCTCTCTCTCTGTCCCCCTCTCTCTCTGTCCCCCTCTCTCTGTCCCACTCTCTCTACCCCTCTCTGTCACCATCTCTCTGTCCCCGCTCACTCTGTCCCATTCTCTCTGTCCCCGCGTCCCGCTGTCCCCCTCTTTCTGTCCCACTCTCTCTGTCGCCCTCTTTCTGTCCCACTCTCTCTGTCCCCCTCTCTCTGTCCCCCTCTCTCTGCCACTCTCTCACTCCCCCACACTGTACCCCCTCTCTGTCCCCCACTCTCTGTCCCCCTCTCTCTGCCCCCCTTTTTCTCCCACACTGTACCCCCCTCTCTGTCCCCCAATCTCTGTCGCCCCTCCCTCTGACCCCCTGTATCTCCCCCTCTCTCTGTCCTGCTCTCTCTGTCCCCCTCTACCTCCATCTCTTTCTGTCCCCTCTATCTGACCCCATCTATCACCCACACTCTCTGTGCCCCTCTCTCTCTGTACCTTCTCTCTGCCCCCTCTCTCTCTGTCCCCGCACTCTGTCCCCTCTCTCTCTGTCCCCTCTCTCTGTCCCCACTATCTCTGTCCCCCCTCTCTCTGTCCCCCCCTCTCTCTGCCCCCTCTCTCTCTGTCCGACTCTCTCTGCCCCCTCCCTCTCCCCCACTCTCTGTCCCCCTCTCTTTGACCCCCACTCTCTGTCCACCACTCTCTGTCCCCCACTCTCTGTCCCCTCTCTCTAACCCTCAATTTCTGTCCCCCACTCTCTGTCCCCTCCTCTCTCTGACCCCCTCTAACTCCCTCACTCTCTGTGACCCTCTGTCTGTCGCCCACTCTCTGCCCCCCTCTCTCTCTGTCCCCGCGTCCCTCTGTCCCCCTCTTTCTGTCCCACTCTCTCTGTCCCCCCCTCTCTGTCCCCCTCTCTCTGTCACCCCCCTCTCTGTCCTCCTCTCTCTCTGTACCCCCTCTCTGTCCCCTCTCTCTCTGTCCCCATCTCTCTCTGTCCCCCTCTTTCTGTCCCCCTCTCTCTCTGCCCACTCTCTCTGTCCCCCTCTCTCTGTCCCCCCTCTCTGTTCCCCCCCCCTCCGTCCCTCTCTCTCTCTGTCCCTCTCTCTCTGTCCCCCTCTCTCTCTGTCCCCGTCTCTCTGTCCCTCCTTCTCGCTGTCCCCCTCTCTCTGCCCCACTCTCTCTGTTCACTCTCTCTCTCTGTCCCTGTGCTCTCTCTGTCCACATCTCTTTCTGTCCCCCTCTCTATCCCTTCTCTCTCTGTCCACTCCCTCTCCGTCCACCCCTGCTCCCCGTTCCCCACTCAGTCCATCCCCCTCTCTCTGTCCCCCAGTCTCTGTCCCCCAGTGTCTGTCCCCGGCTCTCTGAAACCCTCTCTCTGACGGACTCTCTCTCCCCAACTCTGTACCCCTCTCTCAGTCCCCCACTCTCTGTCCCCCCTCCCTGTGTCCCGCTCTTTCTATCCCCCCTCTCTCTGCCCCATCTCTCTGTTCCCCCTCTCTGTCCCACTCAATCTGTCCCCCTCCCTGTCACCGTCTCTCTGTCCCCGCTCACTCTGTCCCCCTCTTTCTGTCCCCCTCTCTCTGTCCCCCTCTCTTTCTGTCCCCCTCTCTCTGTCCCCGCTCACTCTATCCCCTTCTCTCTGTCCCCGCGTCCCTCTGTCCCCCTTTTTCTGTCCACTCTCTCTGTCCTCCCCTCTCTGTCCCCCTCTCTCTGTCCCCCTCTCTCTCTGTCCCCCTCTCTCTGTCCCCCTCTCTCTGTCCCCCCTCTCTCTGTCCCCCTCTCTCTGTCCCCCTCTCTCTGTCCCCCTCTCTCTGTCCCCCTCTTTCTGCCCCCCTCTCTCTGTCCCCCTCTCTGCCCCCCTCTCTCTCTGTCCCCCTCTCTCTGTCCCCCTCTCTCTGCCACTCTCTCACTCCCCCACACTGTACCCCCTCTCTGTCCCCCACTCTCTGTCCCCCTCTCTCTGCCCCCCTTTTTCTCCCACACTGTACCCCCCTCTCTGTCCCCCAATCTCTGTCGCCCCTCCCTCTGACCCCCTGTATCTCCCCCTCTCTCTGTCCTGCTCTCTCTGTCCCCCTCTACCTCCATCTCTTTCTGTCCCCTCTATCTGACCCCATCTATCACCCACACTCTCTGTGCCCCTCTCTCTCTGTACCTTCTCTCTGCCCCCTCTCTCTCTGTCCCCGCACTCTGTCCCCTCTCTCTCTGTCCCCTCTCTCTGTCCCCACTATCTCTGTCCCCCCTCTCTCTGTCCCCCCCTCTCTCTGCCCCCTCTCTCTCTGTCCGACTCTCTCTGCCCCCTCCCTCTCCCCCACTCTCTGTCCCCCTCTCTTTGACCCCCACTCTCTGTCCACCACTCTCTGTCCCCCACTCTCTGTCCCCTCTCTCTAACCCTCAATTTCTGTCCCCCACTCTCTGTCCCCTCCTCTCTCTGACCCCCTCTAACTCCCTCACTCTCTGTGACCCTCTGTCTGTCGCCCACTCTCTGCCCCCCTCTCTCTCTGTCCCCGCGTCCCTCTGTCCCCCTCTTTCTGTCCCACTCTCTCTGTCCCCCCCTCTCTGTCCCCCTCTCTCTGTCACCCCCCTCTCTGTCCTCCTCTCTCTCTGTACCCCCTCTCTGTCCCCTCTCTCTCTGTCCCCATCTCTCTCTGTCCCCCTCTTTCTGTCCCCCTCTCTCTCTGCCCACTCTCTCTGTCCCCCTCTCTCTGTCCCCCCTCTCTGTCCCCCCCCCCGTCCCTCTCTCTCTCTGTCCCTCTCTCTCTGTCCCCCTCTCTCTCTGTCCCCGTCTCTCTGTCCCTCCTTCTCGCTGTCCCCCTCTCTCTGCCCCACTCTCTCTGTTCACTCTCTCTCTCTGTCCCTGTGCTCTCTCTGTCCACTCCCTCTCCGTCCACCCCTGCTCCCCGTTCCCCACTCAGTCCATCCCCCTCTCTCTGTCCCCCAGTCTCTGTCCCCCAGTGTCTGTCCCCGGCTCTCTGAAACCCTCTCTCTGACGGACTCTCTCTCCCCAACTCTGTACCCCTCTCTCAGTCCCCCACTCTCTGTCCCCCCTCCCTGTGTCCCGCTCTTTCTATCCCCCCTCTCTCTGCCCCATCTCTCTGTTCCCCCTCTCTGTCCCACTCAATCTGTCCCCCTCTCTGTCACCGTCTCTCTGTCCCCGCTCACTCTGTCCCCCTCTTTCTGTCCCCCTCTCTCTGTCCCCCTCTCTTTCTGTCCCCCTCTCTCTGTCCCCGCTCACTCTATCCCCTTCTCTCTGTCCCCGCGTCCCTCTGTCCCCCTTTTTCTGTCCACTCTCTCTGTCCTCCCCTCTCTGTCCCCCTCTCTCTGTCCCCCTCTCTCTCTGTCCCCCTCTCTCTGTCCCCCTCTCTCTGTCCCCCCTCTCTCTGTCCCCCTCTCTCTGTCCCCCTCTCTCTGTCCCCCTCTTTCTGCCCCCCTCTCTGTCCCCCTCTCTCTGTCCCCTCTCTCTGTCCCACTCTCTCTGTAGCCCTCTCTCTCCCCCTCCCTCTCCCCCACTCTGTCACCCACTCTCTGTGCCCCCACTCTCTTTCCCCCCTCCCTATGACCCCCTCTGTCTCCCGCTCTCTCGGCCCCCCCTCTTTCTGCCCCATTTCTGCCCCGCCCCTCTGTCCCCGTCTCTCTGTCCCCATGCTCTCTCTGTCCCCATCTCTTACTGTCCCCCCTCTCCCTCCACTCTCTGCCCTTTCCCCCTCTGTACCGCACGACCCCATCTGTCCCCCTCTCTCTGACCCGCTCTCTGTCCCCTGCTCTCTGTCCCCCTCTCTCTGTCCCCCCTCTCTCTGTCCCCCCTCTCTCTGTCCTCCTGTCTCTTTCACCCTCTCTCTTTCACCCTATCTCTGTCCACCCCTCTCTGTCCCCCTCTCTCTGTCGCCCTCTCCGTCACCGTCTCTCTGTCCTCCCTCGGTCTGTCCCCCTCCCTCTGTCCCCCTCTCTCTGTCCCCCTCTCTCTGTCCACCTCTCTCTGTCCCCCCCTTTCTGTTCCCCACTCTCTGCCCCCTCCCAGTCACCATCTCTCTGTCCCCCCTCCCATTGTTCCCCTCGCTCTGTCCCCCTCTCTCTGTCCCCCTCCGTCTGTCCCCTCTCTCTGAACCTCCCTCTCTGTCGCCCCCCTCTCTGTAGCCCCTCTCTCTGTCCCCCCTCTCTCTGCCCCCACTCTCTCTATTCCCCCCTCTCTCTGAAACCCTTTTTCTGTCCCCCTCTCTCTGACCACTCTCTCTGTCCCATCTCTCTGTCCCCCTCTCTCTGTCGCCATATCTGTCACCGTCTCTCTGTCGCGCTCTCACTGTCCACCTCTCTCTCTGTTCCAATCTCTCTCTGTCCCCCCCTCTCTGTCCTCTCCTCTCTCTGTCCCCCCTCTCTGTCCCCCCTCTCTGTCCCCCCTCTCTCTGTCCCCCTCTCTCTCTGTTCGCCCCCTCTCTGACCCCCTCTCTCTCTGCCCCCTCTCTCTGTCCCCCTCTCTCTGTCGCCATATCTGTCACCGTCTCTCTGTCGCTCTCTCTCTGTCCACCCCTCTCTCTGTTCCCATCTATCTCTGTTCCTCCCTCTCTGTCCCCCCCTCTCTGTCCCCCCTCTCTGTCCCTCTCTCTCTGTCCCCCCTCCTCTGTCCCCATCTCTCTGCCCCCCTCTCTCTGTCCCCCCCGTCTCTGCCCCATCTCTCTCTGTCCCCCGTCTCTGTCCCACTCTCTCTGCCCCCTCTCTATCACCGTCTCTCTGTCCCCACTCACTCTGTCCCCTTCTCTCTGTCCCCGCGTCCCGCTGACCCCCTCTTTCTGTCCCACTCTCTCTGTCGCCCTCTTTCTGTCCCACTCGCTCTGTCCCCCTCTCTCTGTCCCCCTCTCTCTGCCCCTCTCTCTCCCACACAGTACCCCCCCTCTGTCCCCTCTCTCTGTCCCCCTCACTCTGCCCCCCTCTCTCTCCCACACTGTTACCCTCTCTGTCCTCCAAACTCTGTCGCCCCTCCCTCTGACCCCCTCTATCTCCCCCTAACTCTGTCCTGCTCTCTCTGTCCCCCTCTACCTCCCCTTCTTTCCGTCCCCTCTATCTGACCCCATCTATCACCCACACTCTCTGTGCCCCTTTCTCTCTGTACCTTCTCTCTGCCCCCTCTCTCTCTGTCCCGCACGCTGTCCCCTCTCTCTCTGTCCCCTCTCTCTGTCCCCCCCGCTCTCTGTCCCCCCTCTCTCTGTCACCCTCTCTCTGCCCCCTCTCTCTCTGTCCCTCTCTCTCTCTCTCTGCCCCCTCTCTCTCCCCCACTCTCTGTCCCACTGTCCCTGTTGCCCTCTCTCTGCCCACACTGTCCCCCTCTCTTTGACCCCCACTCTCTGTCCACCACTCTCTATCCCCCACTCTCTGTCCCCCTCTCTCTAACCCCCAATTTCTGTCCCCCACTCTCTGTCCCCTCCCCTCTCTGACCCCCTCTAACGCCCTCCTCTCTGTGACCCTCTCTCTGTCGCCCACTCTCTTCCCCCTCTCTCTCTCTGTCCCCGCGTCCCTCTGTCCCCCTCTTTCTGTCCCACTCTCTCTGTCCCCCCTCTCTGCACCCCCCGTCCCCCTCTCTCTGTCCCCCTCTCTCTCTGCCCCCCTCTCTCTGTCCCCCTCTCTCTGACCTCCCTCTCTCTGTCCCCCTCTCTCTCTGTCCCCCCTTTCTCTATCCCCCTCTCTGTTCCCCTCTCTCTGTCCCCCTCTCTCTCTGTCCCCCTCTCTCTCTGTCCCCCTCTCTCTCTGCCCCCTCTCACTCTGTCCCCATCTCTCTCTGTCCCCCTCTCTCTGCCCCCCTCTCTCTCTGCCCACTCTCTCTGCCCCCCTCTCTCTGTCCCCCCCTCTCTGTCCCCCCCTCTCTGTCCCCCCCTCTCTGTCCCATCTCTCTGTCCCCCTCTCTCTCTGTCCCCCTCTCTCTCTGCCCCCCTCTCTCTCTGTCCCCATCTCTCTCTGTCTCCATCTCTCTCTCTCCCTCCTTCTCGCTGTCCCCCTCTCTCTGTTCCACTCTCTCTGTTCACTCTCTCTCTCTGTCCCGGTGCTCTCTCTGTCCGCATCTCTTTCTGTCCCCCCTCTCTATCCCTCCTCTCTCTGTCCACTCCCTCTCCGTCCACCCCTCACCCCGTTCCCCACTCAGTCCATCCCCCTCTCTCTGTCCCCCAGTCTCTGTCCCCGGCTCACTGTCCCCCTCTCTCTGACGGACTCTCTCTCCCCAAATCTGTACCCCTCTCTCAGTCCCCCACTCTCTGTCACCCCTCCCTCTGTCCCGCTCTCTCTGTCCCCCGTCTCTCTGCCCCATCTCCCTCTGTCCCCCTCTCTGTCACCGTATCTCTGTCCCCGCTCAATCTGTCCCCCTCTTTCTGGCCCACTCTCTCTATCCCCCTCTCTCTGTCCCCCTCTCTCTGTCCCTCTCTCTCTCTGTCCCCCTCTCTCTGTCCCCGCTCACTCTGTCCCCTTCTCTCTGTCCCCGCGTCCCTCTGTCCCCCTCTTTCTGTCCCACTCTGTCTGTCCCTCCTCTCTGTCCCCCTCTCTCTGTCCCCCTCTCTCTCTGTCCCCCTCTCTCTGTCCCCCTCTCTCTGTCCCGCTCTCTCTGTCCCCCTCTCTCTGTCCCCCTCTCTCTCTGTCCCGCTCTCTCTGTCCCCCTCTCTCTGTCTGTCCCCCTCTCTCTGTCCCCCTCTCTCTCTGTCCCCCTCTCTCTCTGTCCCCTCTCTCTCTGTCCCCCTCTCTCTGTCCCCGTCTCTCTGTCCCCCTCTCTCTGTCCCCTCTCTCTGTCCAAATCTCTCTGTAGCCATCCCTCTCCCCCTCCCTCTCCCCCACTCTGTCCCCCACTCTCTGTGCCCCCACTCTCTGTCCCCCCTCCCTATGACCCCCTCTATCTCCCGCTCTCTCGGTCCCCCCTCCCTTTGTCCCCCTCTTTCTGCCCCCTTTCTGCCCCCCCTGTCCCCGTCTCTCTGTCCCCATGCTCTCTCTGTCCCCATCTCTTACTGTCCCCCCTCTCCCTCCACTCTCTGTCCTCTCCCCCTCTGTACCGCACGACCCCATCTGTTCCCCTCTCTCTGACCCTCTCTCTGTCCCCCTCTCTCTGACCCCGCTCTCTGTCCCCCCTCTCTCTGTCCCCCTCTCTTTGTCCCCCTCTCTCTGTCCTCCCTCTGTCTGTCCCCCTCTCTCTGCCCCCCTTTCTCTGACACCCTCTCTTTCCCCCACTCTGTAACCCTCTCTCTGTCCACACTCCCTCTGACCCCCTCTATCTTCCCCACTCTCTGTGCACGTCTCTCTGTCCCCGCTCTCTCTCCCCTTCTTTCTGTCCCCTCTCTGTCCCCCTCTCTCTCTGTCCCCTTTTCTCTCTCTGTCCCCTCTCTCTGTCCTCCTCTCTCTGTCCCCCCTCTCTGTCACCCTCTCTCTCTCTATCCCCACTCTCTCTCTGTTGCCCTCTCTCTGCCCCCCTCTCTCTCTCCCACTCTGTACCCCTCTCTCTGTCCCCCACTCTCTGTCCCCCTCTCTCTGTGCACCTCTCTCTCTGTCACCCACTCTCTCTGCCCCCCCTCTGCCCCCCTCTCTCTCTGTCCCCGCCTCTCTCTGTCCCCCTCTCTCTGTACCCCCGTCCCCCCTCTCACTCCGTCCACATCTCTCTGTCCCCCTATCTCTCTGTACCCCCTCTCTCTGTCCCTCCTCTCTCTGTCCCTCCTCTTTCTGTCCCTCCTCTCTCTGCCCCCACTCTGCCACCATCTCTCTGTCCCCTCTCCCTCTGTTCCCTCTCGCTCTGACCCCTCTCTCGCCCCCCCCCACTCTGGTCCCTCCCGTCCCCACTCTCTGTCCCCCCTGTCTCTGTCTCCCCCTCTCTCTGTCCCCCCTCTCTCTGTCACCCCTCTCTCTGTCCCCCCTCTCTCTGTCCCCCTCTCTCTGTCCCCCTCTCTTGGCCCCCCCCACTCTGGTCCCCCCCCGTCCCCCCTCTCTGTCCCCCCTCTCTCTGTCCCCCTCTCTCTCTCTAACCCTCTCTCTCTGTTCCCCCAACTCCATCGCCCTCTCTCTGCCCCCTCTCTGTCTCCGTCTCTCTGCCCTCTCTCAGTCACCGTCTCTCTGTTCGCCCCGCCGTCCACCCCTCTCTGTCGCCCTCTCTCTGCCCCCTCTCTGTCGCAGTTTCTCTGCCCCCCCTCTCTCTGTCCCCCTTGTCCCCCCTCTCTCTGTTCCCCCCTCACTGTTCCCTCTCTGTCCCCCCTCTCTCTGTCCCCGTCTCTCTGTTCGCCCCCCCTCTTTGTTGGCCTCGCTCTGCACCTCTCTGTCACCGTCTCTCTGCCCCTTCTCTCTCTGCCCCCCCTCTTTCTGCCCCCTCTCTCTATCCCCATCTCTCTGTTCCCTCTCTGGTCACCCCCTCTGCCCCCCTCTCTGTTCACCTCTCTCTCTGTACCCCCTCTCTCTGACCCCCTCTCTCTCTGACCCCCTCTCTCTCTGTCCCCCATCTCTCTCTCTGCCCCCTCGCTCTGTTCCCCGCTCTCTGTCCCCCATCTCTACCACCCTCTCTCTGCCCCCTCTCTGACACTGTCTCTCTGTCCTCCCTCTCTCTGTCCTCGTCTCTCTGCCCCTCCCTCAGTCCATCCTCTCTGTCCCAAACCTCTGTCCCCCCTCTCTGTAGCCCTCTCTCTGCCCCCTCTCAGTCACCATCTCGCTGTTCCCCCCCGTCCACGCCTCTCTGTCGCCCGCTCTCTGCCCCCTCTCTGTCACAGTTTCTCTGTCCCCCTCTCTCTGTCCCCCTCTCTCTGTCCCCCTCTCTCTGTCTCCCCTCTCTCTGTCTCCCCCTCTCTCTGTCTCCCCCTCTCTGTCCCCCCCTCTCTGTCCCCCCCTCTCTGTAGCCCTCTCTCTGCCCCCTCTCTGTCACAGTTTCTCTGTCCCCCTCTCTCTGTCCCCCTCTCTCTGTCTCCCCCTCTCTCTGTCTCCCCCTCTCTGTCGCCCCCTCTCTGTCCCCCCCTCTCTGTAGCCCTCTCTCAGCCCCCTCTCACTCACCATCTCTTTGTTCCCCCCCGTCCACCCTTCTTTGTCCCCCTCTCTCTGTTCCCCCCTCTTCTGTCCCCCTCTCTCTGTCGCCCTCTCTCTGTCCCCCCCTCTCTGTCCCCCTCTCTATGCCCCCTCCCAGTCACCCTCCCTCTGTCCCCCCTCCCTCTGTCCCCCCCGTCCCCCCCCGTCCCCCCCCCACTCTGTCCCCCCCCCACTCTGTCCCCCCTCTCTGTCTCCCTTCTCTCTGATCCCCTCTATCTCCCTCACTCTCTGTGGCCCTCTCTCTGTCGCCAAATCTCTGCCCCCCTCTCCCTCCCCGCCTCTCTCTGTCCCCCTCTCTGTCCGTCCCCCTCTCTCTCTGTCCCACCCACTCTGTCCCCCTCTCTCTGTGGCCCTCTCTCTCTCGCCAACTCTCTGCCCCCCTCTCCCTCCCCGCCTCTCTCTGTCCCCCTCTCTGTCCGTCCCCCTCTCTCTCTGTCCCACCCACTCTGTCCCCCTCTCTCTGTGGCCCTCTCTCTCTCGCCAACTCTCTGCCCCCTCTCCCTCCCCGCCTCTCTCTGTCCCCCTCTCTGTCCATCCCCCTCTCTCTCTGTCCCATCCACTCTGTCCCCCTCTCTCTGTGGCCCTCTCTCTCTCGCCAACTCTCTGCCCCCCTCTCCCTCCCCGCCTCTCTCTGTCCCACTCTCTGTCCGTCCCCCTCTCTCTCTGTCCCACCCACTCTGTCCCCCTCTGTCTGTCCCCCTCTCTTTATATTAGATTACATTACAGTGTGGAAACAGGCCCTTCGGCCCAACAAGTCCACACCGACCCGCCGAAGCGCAACCCACCCATACCCCTACATTTACCCCTTACCTAACACTACGGGCAATTTAGCATGGCCAATTCACCTGACCTGCACATCTTTGGACTGTGGGAGGAAACCGGAGCACCCGGAGGAAACCCACGCAGACACGGGGAGAACATGCAAACTCCACACAGTCAGTCGCCTGAGGCGGGAATTGAACCCGGGTCTCTGGCGCTGTGACGCAGCAGTGCTAACCACTGTGCCACCGTGCCGCCCACCGTGTCCCCCTCTCTTTGTCCCCCTCTCTCTCTGTACCCCTCTCTCTGTCCCCCCTCTCTGTCCCCCTCTCTCTGTCCCCCACTCTCTGTCCCTCCTCTCTCTGTCCGCCTCTCTCTGTCCCCCTCTCTCTGTCCCCCCTCTATCTCTGTCCCCCTCTCTCTCTGTCCCCTTCTCTCTGTCCCCTCTCTCTGTCCCCTCTCTCTCTGCACCACCTCTCTCTGTCCCCCTCTCTCTGTCCCTCCTCTCTCTGTCCCCTCTCTCTGTCCCCCTCTCTCTGTCCCCCTCTCTCTGTCCCCCTCTCTCTCTGTCCCCCCTCTCTGTTCTCCCACTCTCTGTCCCTCCTCTCTCTGTCCCCTCTCTCTGTCCCCCTCTCTCTGTCCCCCTCTCTCTGTCCCTCTCTCTCTCCGTCCCCCTCTCTCTGTCCCCCTCTCTCTCTCTGTCCCCCCCTCTCTCTGTCCCCCTCTCTCTCTGTTCTCCCTCTCTCTGTCCCTCCTCTATCTGCCCCCATTCTGTCACCATCTCTCTGTCCCCTCTCCCTCTGTTCCCTCTCGCTCTGTCCCCCTCTCTCTGCATCCCCACTCTGGTGCCCCCCTCCCCCCTCTGTCCTCTCTCTCTCTGTCCCCTCTCTCTGTCCCCCTCTCTCTCTGTCCCCCCTCTCTCTGTCCCCCTCTCTCTGTCCCCCTCTCTCTCTGTCCCCCTCTCTCTCTGTCCCCCTCTCTCTCTGCCCCCTCTCTCTCTGTCCCCATCTCTCACTGTTCCCCTCTCTCTGCCCCACCCTCTCTCTGCCCACTCTCTCTGTCCCCCTCTCTCTCTGTCCCCCCCCTCTCTGACCCCCCTCTCTGTCCCCTCTCTCTGTCCCCCTCTCTCTCTGTCCCCCTCTCTCTCTGTCCCCCTCTCTCTCTGTCCCCATCTCTCTCTGTCCCTCCTTCTCGCTGTCCCCCTCTCTCTGTCCCACTCTCTCTGTTCACTCTCTCTCTCTGTCCCGGTGCTCTCTCTGTCCGCATCTCTTTCTGTCCCCCCTCTCTATCCCTCCTCTCTCTGTCCACTCCCTCTCCGTCCACCCCTCACCCCGTTCCCCACTCAGTCCATCCCCCTCTCTCTGTCCCCCAGTCTCTGTCCCCGGCTCACTGTCCCCCTCTCTCTGACGGACTCTCTCTGTTCACTCTCTCTCTCTGTCCCGGTGCTCTCTCTGTCCGCATCTCTTTCTGTCCCCCCTCTCTATCCCTCCTCTCTCTGTCCACTCCCTCTCCGTCCACCCCTCACCCCGTTCCCCACTCAGTCCATCCCCCTCTCTCAGTCCCCCACTCTCTGTCACCCCTCCCTCTGTCCCGCTCTCTCTGTCCCCCATCTCTCTGCCCCATCTCCCTCTGTCCCCCTCTCTGTCACCGTCTCTCTGTCCCCGCTCAATCTGTCCCCCTCTTTCTGGCCCACTCTCTCTATCCCCCTCTCTCTGTCCCCCTCTCTCTGTCCCTCTCTCTCTCTGTCCCCCTCTCTCTGTCCCCGCTCACTCTGTCCCCTTCTCTCTGTCCCCGCGTCCCTCTGTCCCCCTCTTTCTGTCCCACTCTGTCTGTCCCCCCTCTCTGTCCCCCTCTCTCTGTCCCCCTCTCTCTCTGTCCCCCCTCTCTCTGTTCCCCTCTCTCTGTCCCCCTCTCTCTTTTCCCCTCACTCCTGTCCCCCTCACTCTGTCCCCTCTCTCTCCCCCGCTCTTTGACCCCCTCTCTGTCCCCCTCTCTCTACCCCCCTCTCACTGCCCCCTCTCTCTCTCTCCCGCTCTCTGACCCCCTCTCTGTCACCCTTTCTCTCTGCCCCCTCTCTCTCTGCCCCCACTCTCTCTGCCCCCCTCTCTCTCCCCCCCACTCTCTGTCCCCCTCTCTCTGACCCCCTCTCACTCCCCCACTCTGTACCCCTCTCTCTGCCTCCCTCTCTCTGGCACCACTCTCTGTCATGTCTTTCTATCCCCCTCCCTCTCTCTGTGCCCCTCTCTCTGTCCCCCTCTCTCTGTCCCCCTCTCTCTGTGTCCTCTCTCTCTCCCCGCTCTCTGATCCCCTCTCTGTTGCCCGCTCTCTCTGTACCCCTCTCTCTGTGTCCCACACTCTCTCCATCTCCACACTCTCTGTCCCCCTCTGTCCCCTCTCTCTCCCACCCGCATCTCTCTATCCCTCCTCTTTGTCCCCCTCTCTCTCTGTCCCCCACTCTCTCAGTCCCGCTCTCTCTGTTCCCCCATCTCTGTCCCCCTCTCTCTCTGTCCCCCTCTCTCTGTCTCCCCCTCTCTCTGTCCCCCTCTGTCTCTGTCCCCCTCTCTCTGTCTCCCCCTCTCTCTGTCCCCCTCTCTCTCTGTCCCCCTCTCTCTGTCTCCCCCAACTCTGTCCCCCTCTCTCTCTGTCCCCCTCTCTCTCTATCCCCTCTATCTCTCCCTGTCTCTCTGCCCTCTCTCTGTCTCCCACTCTCTCTATCCCCCCACTCTCTGTACGCCTCTGTCTGTTCCCACTCTCTGACCTCCTCTATCTCCCCAACTCCCTGTCATCCTCTCTCTGCCCCTCTCTCTTTCCCCTCTCTCTCTGCGCCTCTCTCTGTCCTCCTCTCTCTGTCCCTCTCTCTCTGCCCCCCTCACTCTGTCCCCCTCTGTCTGCCCCCCTCTGTCTACCCCCATCGCTCTCTGCCCCTCTCTCTCTATCTCCCCCACTCTCTGTTCCCCCTCTCTCTGCCCCCTCTCTCTGCCCCCTCTCTCTGCCCCCTCTCTCTCTGCCCCCTCTCTCTGACCCCCGTCCCCCTCTCTCTGTTTCCTCTCTCTCTCCCCGCTCTCTGACCCCCTCTGTGTCGCCCGCTCTCTCTGTCCCCCTCTCTCTCTGTCACCCCCTCTCTGTTCTCCCCCTCTGTCCCCCCCCTCTCTCTGTCCCCCTCTCTCTGTCCCCCTCTCTCTGTCCCCCTCTCTCTGTGTCCTCTCTCTCTCCCCGCTCTCTGACCCCCTCTCTGTCGCCCGCTCTCTCTGTGCCCCCCTCTCACTCTCTGTCCCCTATTCTCTCCATCTCCCCACTCTCTGCCCCCCTCTGTCCCCTCTCTCGCCCACCCGCATCTCTCTATCCCTCCTCTTTGTCCCCCTCTCTCTCTGTCCCCCACTCTCTCAGTCCCGCACTCTCTGTTCCCCCATCTCTGTCCCCCTCTCTCTCTGTCCCCCTCTCTCTGTCTCCCCCTCCCTCTGTCCCCCTCTCTCTCTGTCCCCCCTCTCTCTCTCCCCCCCTCTCTGTCCCCCTCTCTGTCTGTCCCCCTCTCTCTCTGTCCCCCCTCTCTCTGTCCCCCCCTCTCTGTCCCCCTCTCTGTCTGTCCCCCTCTCTCTCTGTCCCCGTCTCTCTCTGTGTCCCCTGTCTCTCTGCAACCTCTCTGACTCCACTCTCTCCATCCCCCCACTCTCTGTACCCCTCTCTCTGTTCACACTCTCTGACCCCCTCTATCTCCCCAACTCCCTGTCACCCTCTCTCTGCCCCTCTCTCTTTCCCCTCTCTCTCTGCCCCCTCTCTCTGTCCTCCTCTCTCTTTCCCTCTCTCTCTGCCCCCCTCACTCTGTCCCGTCTGTCTGCCCTCCTCTGCCTACCCCCATCGCTCTCTGCCCCTCTCTCTCAATCTCCCCCACACTCTGTTTCCCCCCCCACCCCTCTCTCTGCCCCTCTCTCTCTGCCCCCCTGTCTCTGGCCTCCTCTCTCTTTGGTCACCTCTCTCTGGCCCCCTCTCTCTGTCGCCTCTTTCTGCCCCCTCTCTCTCTGTCCCCCCTCTCTCAGACCCCCCCTCTCTCTATCCCCCTCTCTCTCTGTCCCCCTCTCTCTGCCCCCTCTCTCTGTCCCTCTTTCTCTGTTCTCATCTCTGACCAACTCTATCTCCCCAACTC
Organism: Chiloscyllium plagiosum; assembly: GCF_037043375.1. Lineage (NCBI taxonomy): Eukaryota > Metazoa > Chordata > Chondrichthyes > Orectolobiformes > Hemiscylliidae > Chiloscyllium > Chiloscyllium plagiosum. The sequence goes on from NW_028270183.1 coordinate 84,720,875, forward strand.
TCTGTCACCCTCTCTCTGCCCCCTCTCTTTCCCCTCTCTCTCTGCCCCCTCTCTGTGTCCCCCTCTCTCTGTCCCTCTCTCCCTGCCCCCCTCACTCTGTCCCCCTCTGTCTGCCCCTATCCCTCTCTGCCCCTCTCTCTCTGTCCCCCTCTCTCTGTCCCCCTCTCTCTGTGTCCCCCCTCTCTCTGTCACCCCCTCTCTCTGTACCCCTCTCTCTGCGCCCCTCTCTCTGTCCCCCTCTCTCTGCCCCCTTCTCTCTCTGTCCCCCTCTCTCTCACTGACCCCCTCTCTCTCTGACCCCCTCTATCTCCCCCACTCTCTGTCCCTCTCTCTGTCGCCGTCTCTCTGTCCCCCTCTCTCTCTGTCCCCTCTCTCTCTGTCCCCCTCTATCTGTCCCCTCTCTCTCCCACCCTCTCTGAACCCCTCTCTCCCCTGCTGTCTGACCCCCCGACCCCTCTCTCTGTCCCCTCTCTCTGACCCCTCTCTCTTTTCCCCTCACTCCTGTCCCCCTCACTCTGTCCCCTCTCTCTCCCCCGCTCTTTGACCCCCTCTCTGTCGCCCGATCTCGCTGTCCCCCACTCTCTCCATCTCCCCACTCTCTGTCCCCCTCTGTCCCCTCTCTCGCCCACCCGCATCTCTCTATCCCTCCTCTTTGTCCCCCTCTCTCTCTGTCCCCCACTCTCTCAGTCCCGCACTCTCTGTTCCCCCATCTCTGTCCCCCTCTCTCTCTGTCCCCCTCTCTCTGTCTCCCCCTCTCTCTGACCCCTCTCTCTCTGTCCCCCCTCTCTCTGTCCCCCCTCTCTGTCCCCCTCTCTGTCTGTCCCCCTCTCTCTCTGTCCCCGTCTCTCTCTCTGTCCCCTCTATCTCTCCCTGTCTCTCTGCCCCCTCTCTGTCCGCCACTCTCTCCATCCCCCCACTCTCTGTACCCCTCTCTCTGTTCCCACTCTCTGATCCCCTCTATCTCCCCAACTCCCTGTCACCCTCTCTCTGCCCCCTCTCTTTCCCCTCTCTCTCTGCCCCCTCACTCTGTCCTCCTCTCTCTGTCCCTCTCTCTCTGCCCCCCCTCACTCTGTCCCCTCTGTCTGCCCCCCTCTGTCTACCCCCATCGCTCTCTGCCCCTCTCTCTCTATCTCCCCCACACTCTGTTCCCCCCCTCTCTCTACCCCTCTCTCTCTGTCCCCCTGTTTCTGGCCTCCTCTCTCTTTGCCCCCCTCTCTCTCTGGCCCCCTCTCTCTGTCGCCTCTTTCTGCCCCCTCTCTCTCTGTCCCCCTCTCTCAGACCCCCTCTCTCTCTATCCCCCTCTCTCTCTGTCCCCCTCTCTCTGCCCCCTCTCTCTTTCCCCCCTCTCTGTTCTCATCTCTGACCAACTCTATCTCCCCAACTCTCTGTCACCCTCTCTCTGCCCCTCTCTCTTTCCCCTCTCTCTCTGCCCCCTCTCTCTCAGACCCCCTCTCTCTCTGTACCCCTCTCTCTGCCCCCCTCTCTCTGCCCCCCTCTCCCTGCCCCCCTCACTCTGTCCCCCTCTGTCTGCCCCTATCCCTCTCTGCCCCTCTCTCTCTGTCCCCCTCTCTCTGTCCCCCTCTCTCTGTGTCCCCCTCTCTCTCTGTCCCCCTCTCTCTCTGTACCCCTCTCTCTGCCCCCCTCTCTATGCCCCCTTCTCTCTCTGTCCCCCTCTCTTTCACTGACCCCCTCTCTCTCTGACCCCCTCTATCTCCCCAACTCCCTGTCACCCTCTCTCTGCCCCTCTCTCTTTCCCCTCTCTCTCTGTCCCCCCTCTCTCAGACCCCCTCTCTCTCTATCCCCCTCTCTCTCTGACCCCCTCTATCTCCCCCACTCTCTGTCCCCCTCTCTCTGTCGCCGTCTCTCTGTCCCCCTCTCTCTCTGTCCCCTCTCTCTCTGTTCCCCTCTATCTGTCCCCTCTCTCTCCCACCCTCTCTGAACCCCTCTCTCCCCTGCTGTCTGACCCCCCGACCCCTCTCTCTGTCCCCTCTCTCTGTTTCCCTCGCTCTGTTCCCCTCTCTCTGTTCCCCTCACTCCTGTCCCCCTCACTCTGTCCCCTCTCTCTCCCCCGCTCTTTGGCCCCCTCTCTGTCGCCCTCTCTCTCTCTCTGCCCCTCTCTCTCTGCCCCCTCTCTCTGTCCCCCTCTCTCTATCCCCCTCTCACTGCCCCCTCTCTCTCTCTCCCGCTCTCTGACCCCCTCTCTGTCACCCTTTCTCTCTGCCCCCTCTCTCTCTGCCCCCACTCTCTCTGCCCCCCTCTCTGTCCACCCACTCTCTGTCCCCCTCTCGCTGACCCCCTCTCTCTCCCCCACTCTGTACCCCTCTCTCTGTCTCCCTCTCTCTGGCACCCCTCTCTGTCACCGTCTTTCTATCCCCCTTCTCTCTGTTCCCCCTCTCTCTGCCCCCTTCTCTCAGTGCCCCCCTCTCTCTGTCCCCCTCTCTCAGTCCCCCCTCTCTCTGTCCCCCCTCTCTCTGACCTCCTCTATCTCCCCCACTCTCTGTCCCCTGCTCTCAGTCGCCCTCTCTCTGACCCCCACTCTCTCTGTCCCCCCCCCTCTCTCTGGCCCCCTCTCTCTCTGACCCCCTCTATCTCTCCCGCTCTCTGTCCCCCCTCTCTCTGTTGCCCTCTCTCGCTGTCGCCCTCTCTCTGTCGCCCTCTCTCTCACACCCGCCTCTCCCTGTACCACCTCACTGTCCCCCTCTCTCGCTGTCGCCCCTCTCTCTGTCCCACTCTCTCTGTCCCACTCTCTCTGCCACCCCCGACCCCTCACTCTGTCCCTTCACTCTCCCCCGCTCTTTGACCCCCACTATGTCGCCCTCTCTCTCTGCCCCTCTCTCTCTGCCCCCCTCTCTCTGTCCTCCTCTCTCAATCCCCCTCTCACTGCCCCCTCTCTCTCTCCCGCTCTCTGACCCCCTCTCTGTCACCCTTTCTCTCTGCCCGCCCTCTCTCTCTGCCCCCACTCTCTCTGCCCCCCTCTCTGTCCCCCCAAATCTTTGTCCCCCTCTCTCTGACCCCCTCTCTCTCCCCCACTCTGTACCCCTCTCTCTGTCTCCCTCTCTCTGCCCCCCCTCTCTGTCACCGTCTTTCTATCCCCCTTCTCTCTGTTCCCCCTCGCTCTGTCCCCCTCTCTCTGTCCCCCCTCTCTCTGTCCCCCCTCTCTCTGTTCCCCCTCTCTCTGTCCCCCCTCTCTCTCTGACCCCCTCTATCACCCCCACTCTCTGTCCCCTGCTCTCTGTCGCCTTCTCTCCCCCTTCTCTCTGTTCCCCCTCGCTCTGTCCCCCTCTCTCTGTCCCCCCTCTCTCTGTCCCCCCTCTCTCTGTTCCCCCTCTCTCTGTCCCCCCTCTCTCTCTGACCCCCTCTATCACCCCCACTCTCTGTCCCCTGCTCTCTGTCGCCTTCTCTCTGACCCCCACTCTCTCTGTCCCCCCTCTCTCTGTTGCCCTCTCTCGCTGTCGCCCTCTCTCTGTCGCCCTCTCTCTGACCCCTCTCTCACACCCGCCTCTCCCTGTACCACCTCTCTGTCCCCCTCTCTCGCTGTCGCCCCTCTCTCTGTCCCACTCTCTCTGTCCCACTCTCTCTGTCCCCCCGACTGCTCGCTCTGTCCCCTCTCTCTCACCTGCTCTTTGACCCCCTCTCTGTAACCCTCTCTCCCAGCCCCCTCTCTCTCTGTCCCCCTCTCTCTGTCCCCATCTCACTGCCCCCTCTCTCTCTGACCCCACTCTCTCTGCCCCCCTCTGTCTGAACCCCGTCCGTCTCTGTCCCCCTCTCAATCTGTCACCCTCTCTCTGTTCCCCTCTCTCTGTCCCCCCTCACTCTGTCGCCCTCTCTCTGTCCCCTTCTCTCTGTCTCCCTCTCTCTATCCCCCTCTCTCTGTCCCCTCTCTTTCTCCCCCGCTCTTTGACCCCCTCTCTGTCGCCCTCTCTCTCTGCCCCCTCTCTCACTGCCCCCTCTCTCTGTCCCCCTCGCACAGTCCTCTCTCTCTCTCCCCCGCTCTATGACCCCCTCTCTGTTGCCCTCCTTCTGCCCCCTATCTCTCTGCCCCCCTGTCTGTCCCCCTCTCTCTGTCCCCCTCTCTCTCTGTCCCCCTCTCTCTATCCCCTTCTCACTGTCCCCTCTTTCTCTCCCGTTCTCTGTCCCCCTCTCTCTGTCCTCCTCTCTCTATGCCCCCTCTCTCTGTCCCCCCTCTCTCTGTTCCCCCCTCTCTCTGTTCCCCCTCTCTCTGTCACCCCTCTCTCTGTCCCCCCTCTCTCTGTCCCCCTCTCTTGGCCCCCCCCCCACTCTGGTCCCCCCCCGTCCCCCCTCTCTGTCCCCCCTCTCTCTGTCCCCCTCTCTCTCTCTAACCCTCTCTCTCTGTTCCCCCAACTCCATCGCCCTCTCTCTGCCCCCTCTCTGTCTCCGTCTCTCTGCCCTCTCTCAGTCACCGTCTCTCTGTTCGCCCCGCCGTCCACCCCTCTCTGTCGCCCTCTCTCTGCCCCCTCTCTGTCGCAGTTTCTCTGCCCCCCCTCTCTCTGTCCCCCTTGTCCCCCCTCTCTCTGTTCCCCCCTCACTGTTCCCTCTCTGTCCCCCCTCTCTCTGTCCCCGTCTCTCTGCTCGCCCCCCCTCTTTGTTGGCCTCGCTCTGCACCTCTCTGTCACCGTCTCTCTGCCCCTTCTCTCTCTGCCCCCCCTCTTTCTGCCCCCTCTCTCTAACCCCATCTCTCTGTTCCCTCTCTGGTCACCCCCTCTGCCCCCCTCTCTGTTCACCTCTCTCTCTGTACCCCCTCTCCCAGACCTCCTCTCTCTCTGACCCCCTCTCTCTCTGTCCCCCATCTCTCTCTCTGCCCCCTCGCTCTGTTCCCCGCTCTCTGTCCCCCATCTCTACCACCCTCTCTCTGCCCCCTCTCTGACACTGTCTCTCTGTCCTCCCTCTCTCTGTCCCCGTCTCTCTGCCCCTCCCTCAGTCCATCCTCTCTGTCCCAAACCTCTGTCCCCCCCTCTCTGTAGCCCTCTCTCTGCCCCCTCTCAGTCACCATCTCGCTGTTCCCCCCGGTCCACGCCTCTCTGTCGCCCGCTCTCTGCCCCCTCTCTGTCACAGTTTCTCTGTCCCCCTCTCTCTGTCCCCCTCTCTCTGTCCCCCTCTCTCTGTCTCCCCTCTCTCTGTCCCCCTCTCTCTGTCTCCCCTCTCTCTGTCTCCCCCTCTCTCTGTCTCCCCCTCTCTGTCCCCCCCTCTCTGTCGCCCCCTCTCTGGAGCCCTCTCTCTGCCCCCTCTCTGTCACAGTTTCTCTGTCCCCCTCTCTCTGTCCCCCTCTCTCTGTCTCCCCCTCTCTCTGTCTCCCCCTCTCTGTCCCCCCCTCTCTGTCCCCCCCTCTCTGTAGCCCTCTCTCAGCCCCCTCTCACTCACCATCTCTTTGTTCCCCCCCGTCCACCCTTCTTTGTCCCCCTCTCTCTGTTCCCCCCTCTTCTGTCCCCCTCTCTCTGTCGCCCTCTCTCTGTCCCCCCCTCTCTATGCCCCCTCCCAGTCACCCTCCCTCTGTCCCCCCTCCCTCTGTCCCCCCCGTCCCCCCCCGTCCCCCCCACTCTGTCCCCCCCCGTCCCCCCCCACTCTGTCCCCCCCCCCACTCTGTCCCCCCTCTCTGTCTCCCTTCTCTCTGATCCCCTCTATCTCCCTCACTCTCTGTGGCCCTCTCTCTGTCGCCAACTCTCTGCCCCCCTCTCCCTCCCCGCCTCTCTCTGTCCCCCTCTCTGTCCGTCCCCCTCTCTCTCTGTCCCACCCACTCTGTCCCCCTCTCTCTGTGGCCCTCTCTCTCTCGCCAACTCTCTGCCCCCTCTCCCTCCCCGCCTCTCTCTGTCCCCCTCTCTGTCCATCCCCCTCTCTCTCTGTCCCACCCACTCTGTCCCCCTCTCTCTGTCCCCCTCTCTTTATATTAGATTACATTACAGTGTGGAAACAGGCCCTTCGGCCCAACAAGTCCACACCGACCCGCCGAAGCGCAACCCACCCATACCCCTACATTTACCCCTTACCTAACACTACGGGCAATTTAGCATGGCCAATTCACCTGACCTGCACATCTTTGGACTGTGGGAGGAAACCGGAGCACCCGGAGGAAACCCACGCAGACACGGGGAGAACATGCAAACTCCACACAGTCAGTCGCCTGAGGCGGGAATTGAACCCGGGTCTCTGGCGCTGTGACGCAGCAGTGCTAACCACTGTGCCACCGTGCCGCCCACCGTGTCCCCCTCTCTTTGTCCCCCTCTCTCTCTGTACCCCTCTCTCTGTCCCCCCTCTCTGTCCCCCTCTCTCTGTCCCCCTCTCTCTGTCCCCCCTCTATCTCTGTCCCCCTCTCTCTCTGTCCCCTTCTCTCTGTCCCCTCTCTCTGTCCCCTCTCTCTCTGCACCACCTCTCTCTGTCCCCCTCTCTCTGTCCCTCCTCTCTCTGTCCCCCCTCTCTGACCCCCTCTCTCTCTGTCCCCCCCTCTCTGTCTGCCTCTCTCTCTGTCGCCCTCTCTCTGTCCCTCCTCTCTCTGTCCCCACTCTCTGTCCCCCTCTCTCTGTCCCCCTCTCTCTGTCCCCCTCTCTCTCTGTCCCCCCTCTCTGTTCTCCCACTCTCTGTCCCTCCTCTCTCTGTCCCCTCTCTCTGTCCCCCTCTCTCTGCCCCCCTCTCTCTGTCCCTCTCTCTCTCCGTCCCCCTCTCTCTGTCCCCCTCTCTCTCTGTCCCCCCCTCTCTCTGTCCCCCTCTCTCTCTCTTCTCCCTCTCTCTGTCCCTCCTCTATCTGCCCCCATTCTGTCACCATCTCTCTGTCCCCTCTCCCTCTGTTCCCTCTCGCTCTGTCCCCCTCTCTCTGCATCCCCACTCTGGTGCCCCCCTCCCCCCTCTGTCCTCTCTCTCTCTGTCCCCTCTCTCTGTCCCCCTCTCTCTCTGTCCCCCCTCTCTCTGTCCCCCTCTCTCTGTCCCCCTCTCTCTCTGTCCCCCTCTCTCTCTGTCCCCTCTCTCTCTGCCCCCTCTCTCTCTGTCCCCATCTCTCACTGTTCCCCTCTCTCTGCCCCCCCCTCTCTCTGCCCACTCTCTCTGTCCCCCTCTCTCTGTCCCCCCCCCTCTGACCCCCCTCTCTGTCCCCTCTCTCTGTCCCCCTCTCTCTCTGTCCCCCTCTCTCTCTGTCCCCCTCTCTCTCTGTCCCCATCTCTCTCTGTCCCTCCTTCTCGCTGTCCCCCTCTCTCTGTCCCACTCTCTCTGTTCACTCTCTCTCTCTGTCCCGGTGCTCTCTCTGTCCGCATCTCTTTCTGTCCCCCCTCTCTATCCCTCCTCTCTCTGTCCACTCCCTCTCCGTCCACCCCTCACCCCGTTCCCCACTCAGTCCATCCCCCTCTCTCTGTCCCCCAGTCTCTGTCCCCGGCTCACTGTCCCCCTCTCTCTGACGGACTCTCTCTGTTCACTCTCTCTCTCTGTCCCGGTGCTCTCTCTGTCCGCATCTCTTTCTGTCCCCCCTCTCTATCCCTCCTCTCTCTGTCCACTCCCTCTCCGTCCACCCCTCACCCCGTTCCCCACTCAGTCCATCCCCCTCTCTCAGTCCCCCACTCTCTGTCACCCCTCCCTCTGTCCCGCTCTCTCTGTCCCCCATCTCTCTGCCCCATCTCCCTCTGTCCCCCTCTCTGTCACCGTCTCTCTGTCCCCGCTCAATCTGTCCCCCTCTTTCTGGCCCACTCTCTCTATCCCCCTCTCTCTGTCCCCCTCTCTCTGTCCCTCTCTCTCTCTGTCCCCCTCTCTCTGTCCCCGCTCACTCTGTCCCCTTCTCTCTGTCCCCGCGTCCCTCTGTCCCCCTCTTTCTGTCCCACTCTGTCTGTCCCCCCTCTCTGTCCCCCTCTCTCTGTCCCCCTCTCTCTCTGTCCCCCCTCTCTCTGTTCCCCTCTCTCTGTCCCCCTCTCTCTTTTCCCCTCACTCCTGTCCCCCTCACTCTGTCCCCTCTCTCTCCCCCGCTCTTTGACCCCCTCTCTGTCCCCCTCTCTCTACCCCCCTCTCACTGCCCCCTCTCTCTCTCTCCCGCTCTCTGACCCCCTCTCTGTCACCCTTTCTCTCTGCCCCCTCTCTCTCTGCCCCCACTCTCTCTGCCCCCCTCTCTCTCCCCCCCACTCTCTGTCCCCCTCTCTCTGACCCCCTCTCACTCCCCCACTCTGTACCCCTCTCTCTGCCTCCCTCTCTCTGGCACCACTCTCTGTCATGTCTTTCTATCCCCCTCCCTCTCTCTGTGCCCCTCTCTCTGTCCCCCTCTCTCTGTCCCCCTCTCTCTGTGTCCTCTCTCTCTCCCCGCTCTCTGATCCCCTCTCTGTTGCCCGCTCTCTCTGTACCCCTCTCTCTGTGGCCCACACTCTCTCCATCTCCACACTCTCTGTCCCCCTCTGTCCCCTCTCTCTCCCACCCGCATCTCTCTATCCCTCCTCTTTGTCCCCCTCTCTCTCTGTCCCCCACTCTCTCAGTCCCGCTCTCTCTGTTCCCCCATCTCTGTCCCCCTCTCTCTCTGTTCCCCCTCTCTCTGTCTCCCCCTCTCTCTGTCCCCCTCTGTCTCTGTCCCCCTCTCTCTGTCTCCCCCTCTCTCTGTCCCCCTCTCTCTCTGTCCCCCTCTCTCTGTCTCCCCCAACTCTGTCCCCCTCTCTCTCTGTCCCCCTCTCTCTCTATCCCCTCTATCTCTCCCTGTCTCTCTGCCCTCTCTCTGTCTCCCACTCTCTCTATCCCCCCACTCTCTGTACGCCTCTGTCTGTTCCCACTCTCTGACCTCCTCTATCTCCCCAACTCCCTGTCATCCTCTCTCTGCCCCTCTCTCTTTCCCCTCTCTCTCTGCGCCTCTCTCTGTCCTCCTCTCTCTGTCCCTCTCTCTCTGCCCCCCTCACTCTGTCCCCCTCTGTCTGCCCCCCTCTGTCTACCCCCATCGCTCTCTGCCCCTCTCTCTCTATCTCCCCCACTCTCTGTTCCCCCTCTCTCTGCCCCCTCTCTCTGCCCCCTCTCTCTGCCCCCTCTCTCTCTGCCCCCTCTCTCTGACCCCCGTCCCCCTCTCTCTGTTTCCTCTCTCTCTCCCCGCTCTCTGACCCCCTCTGTGTCGCCCGCTCTCTCTGTCCCCCTCTCTCTCTGTCACCCCCTCTCTGTTCTCCCCCTCTGTCCCCCCCTCTCTCTGTCCCCCTCTCTCTGTCCCCCTCGCTCTGTCCCCCTCTCTCTGTGTCCTCTCTCTCTCCCCGCTCTCTGACCCCCTCTCTGTCGCCCGCTCTCTCTGTGCCCCCCTCTCACTCTCTGTCCCCCACTCTCTCCATCTCCCCACTCTCTGCCCCCCTCTGTCCCCTCTCTCGCCCACCCGCATCTCTCTATCCCTCCTCTTTGTCCCCCTCTCTCTCTGTCCCCCACTCTCTCAGTCCCGCAATCTCTGTTCCCCCATCTCTGTCCCCCTCTCTCTCTGTCCCCCTCTCTCTGTCTCCCCCTCCCTCTGTCCCCCTCTCTCTCTGTCCCCCCTCTCTCTCTCCCCCCCTCTCTGTCCCCCTCTCTGTCTGTCCCCCTCTCTCTCTGTCCCCCCTCTCTCTTTCCCCCCCTCTCTGTCCCCCTCTCTGTCTGTCCCCCTCTCTCTCTGTCCCCGTCTCTCTCTGTGTCCCCTGTCTCTCTGCAACCTCTCTGACTCCACTCTCTCCATCCCCCCACTCTCTGTACCCCTCTCTCTGTTCCCACTCTCTGACCCCCTCTATCTCCCCAACTCCCTGTCACCCTCTCTCTGCCCCTCTCTCTTTCCCCTCTCTCTCTGCCCCCTCTCTCTGTCCTCCTCTCTCTTTCCCTCTCTCTCTGCCCCCCTCACTCTGTCCCGTCTGTCTGCCCTCCTCTGCCTACCCCCATCGCTCTCTGCCCCTCTCTCTCTATCTCCCCCACACTCTGTTTCCCCCCCCCACTCTCTCTGCCCCTCTCTCTCTGCCCCCCTGTCTCTGGCCTCCTCTCTCTTTGGTCACCTCTCTCTGGCCCCCTCTCTCTGTCGCCTCTTTCTGCCCCCTCTCTCTCTGTCCCCCCTCTCTCAGACCCCCCCTCTCTCTATCCCCCTCTCTCTCTGTCCCCCTCTCTCTGCCCCCTCTCTCTGTCCCTCTCTCTCTGTTCTCATCTCTGACCAACTCTATCTCCCCAACTCTCTGTCACCCTCTCTCTGCCCCCTCTCTTTCCCCTCTCTCTCTGCCCCCTCTCTGTGTCCCCCTCTCTCTGTCCCTCTCTCCCTGCCCCCCTCACTCTGTCCCCCTCTGTCTGCCCCTATCCCTCTCTGCCCCTCTCTCTCTGTCCCCCTCTCTCTGTCCCCCTCTCTCTGTGTCCCCCCTCTCTCTGTCCCCCCCTCTCTCTGTACCCCTCTCTCTGCGCCCCTCTCTCTGTCCCCCTCTCTCTGCCCCCTTCTCTCTCTGTCCCCCTCTCTCTCACTGACCCCCTCTCTCTCTGACCCCCTCTATCTCCCCCACTCTCTGTCCCTCTCTCTGTCGCCGTCTCTCTGTCCCCCTCTCTCTCTGTCCCCTCTCTCTCTGTCCCCCTCTATCTGTCCCCTCTCTCTCCCACCCTCTCTGAACCCCTCTCTCCCCTGCTGTCTGACCCCCCGACCCCTCTCTCTGTCCCCTCTCTCTGACCCCTCTCTCTTTTCCCCTCACTCCTGTCCCCCTCACTCTGTCCCCTCTCTCTCCCCCGCTCTTTGACCCCCTCTCTGTCGCCCGATCTCGCTGTCCCCCACTCTCTCCATCTCCCCACTCTCTGTCCCCCTCTGTCCCCTCTCTCGCCCACCCGCATCTCTCTATCCCTCCTCTTTGTCCCCCTCTCTCTCTGTCCCCCACTCTCTCAGTCCCGCACTCTCTGTTCCCCCATCTCTGTCCCCCTCTCTCTCTGTCCCCCTCTCTCTGTCTCCCCCTCTCTCTGTCCCCCTCTCTCTCTGTCCCCCCTCTCTCTGTCCCCCCCTCTCTGTCCCCCTCTCTGTCTGTCCCCCTCTCTCTCTGTCCCCGTTTCTCTCTCTGTCCCCTCTATCTCTCCCTGTCTCTCTGCCCCCTCTCTGTCCGCCACTCTCTCCATCCCCCCACTCTCTGTACCCCTCTCTCTGTTCCCACTCTCTGATCCCCTCTATCTCCCCAACTCCCTGTCACCCTCTCTCTGCCCCCTCTCTTTCCCCTCTCTCTCTGCCCCCTCACTCTGTCCTCCTCTCTCTGTCCCTCTCTCTCTGCCCCCCCTCACTCTGTCCCCTCTGTCTGCCCCCCTCTGTCTACCCCCACCGCTCTCTGCCCCTCTCTCTCTATCTCCCCCACACTCTGTTCCCCCCCTCTCTCTACCCCTCTCTCTGCCCCCCTGTTTCTGGCCTCCTCTCTCTTTGGCCCCCTCTCTCTCTGGCCCCCTCTCTCTGTCGCCTCTTTCTGCCCCCTCTCTCTCTGTCCCCCCTCTCTCAGACCCCCCCTCTCTCTATCCCCCTCTCTCTCTGTCCCCCTCTCTCTGCCCCCTCTCTCTGTCCCTCTTTCTCTGTTCTCATCTCTGACCAACTCTATCTCCCCAACTCTCTGTCACCCTCTCTCTGCCCCCTCTCTTTCCCCTCTCTCTCTGCCCCCTCTCTGTGTCCCCCTCTCTCTGTCCCTCTCTCCCTGCCCCCCTCACTCTGTCCCCCTCTGTCTGCCCCTATCCCTCTCTGCCCCTCTCTCTCTGTCCCCCTCTCTCTGTCCCCCTCTCTCTGTGTCCCCCCTCTCTCTGTCCCCCCCTCTCTCTGTACCCCTCTCTCTGCGCCCCTCTCTCTGTCCCCCTCTCTCTGCCCCCTTCTCTCTCTGTCCCCCTCTCTCTCACTGACCCCCTCTCTCTCTGACCCCCTCTATCTCCCCCACTCTCTGTCCCTCTCTCTGTCGCCGTCTCTCTGTCCCCCTCTCTCTCTGTCCCCTCTCTCTCTGTCCCCCTCTATCTGTCCCCTCTCTCTCCCACCCTCTCTGAACCCCTCTCTCCCCTGCTGTCTGACCCCCCGACCCCTCTCTCTGTCCCCTCTCTCTGACCCCTCTCTCTTTTCCCCTCACTCCTGTCCCCCTCACTCTGTCCCCTCTCTCTCCCCCGCTCTTTGACCCCCTCTCTGTCGCCCGATCTCGCTGTCCCCCCTCTCTCTCTGTCCCCCACTCTCTCCATCTCCCCACTCTCTGTCCCCCTCTGTCCCCTCTCTCGCCCACCCGCATCTCTCTATCCCTCCTCTTTGTCCCCCTCTCTCTCTGTCCCCCACTCTCTCAGTCCCGCACTCTCTGTTCCCCCATCTCTGTCCCCCTCTCTCTCTGTCCCCCTCTCTCTGTCTCCCCCTCTCTCTGTCCCCCTCTCTCTCTGTCCCCCCTCTCTCTGTCCCCCCCTCTCTGTCCCCCTCTCTGTCTGTCCCCCTCTCTCTCTGTCCCCGTTTCTCTCTCTGTCCCCTCTATCTCTCCCTGTCTCTCTGCCCCCTCTCTGTCCGCCACTCTCTCCATCCCCCCACTCTCTGTACCCCTCTCTCTGTTCCCACTCTCTGATCCCCTCTATCTCCCCAACTCCCTGTCACCCTCTCTCTGCCCCCTCTCTTTCCCCTCTCTCTCTGCCCCCTCACTCTGTCCTCCTCTCTCTGTCCCTCTCTCTCTGCCCCCCCTCACTCTGTCCCCTCTGTCTGCCCCCCTCTGTGTACCCCCACCGCTCTCTGCCCCTCTCTCTCTATCTCCCCCACACTCTGTTCCCCCCCTCTCTCTACCCCTCTCTCTGCCCCCCTGTTTCTGGCCTCCTCTCTCTTTGGCCCCCTCTCTCTCTGGCCCCCTCTCTCTGTCGCCTCTTTCTGCCCCCTCTCTCTCTGTCCCCCTCTCTCAGACCCCCTCTCTCTCTATCCCCCTCTCTCTCTGTCCCCCTCTCTCTGCCCCCTCTCTCTTTCCCCCCTCTCTGTTCTCATCTCTGACCAACTCTATCTCCCCAACTCTCTGTCACCCTCTCTCTGCCCCTCTCTCTTTCCCCTCTCTCTCTGCCCCCTCTCTCTGTCCCCCTCTCTCTGTCCCTCTCTCCCTGCCCCCCTCACTCTGTCCCCCTCTGTCTGCCCCTATCCCTCTCTGCCCCTCTCTCTCTGTCCCCCTCTCTCTGTCCCCCTCTCTCTGTGTCCCCCTCTCTCTCTGTCCCCCTCTCTCTCTGTACCCCTCTCTCTGTACCCCTCTCTCTGCCCCCCTCTCTCTGCCCCCTTCTCTCTCTGTCCCCCTCTCTCTGCCCCCTCTCTCTTTCCCCCCTCTCTGTTCTCATCTCTGACCAACTCTATCTCCCCAACTCTCTGTCACCCTCTCTCTGCCCCTCTCTCTTTCCCCTCTCTCTCTGCCCCCTCTCTCTCAGACCCCCTCTCTCTCTGTACCCCTCTCTCTGCCCCCCTCTCTCTGCCCCCCTCTCCCTGCCCCCCTCACTCTGTCCCCCTCTGTCTGCCCCTATCCCTCTCTGCCCCTCTCTCTCTGTCCCCCTCTCTCTGTCCCCCTCTCTCTGTGTCCCCCTCTCTCTCTGTCCCCCTCTCTCTCTGTACCCCTCTCTCTGCCCCCCTCTCTCTGCCCCCCTCTCTCTGCCCCCTTCTCTCTCTGTCCCCCTCTCTTTCACTGACCCCCTCTCTCTCTGACCCCCTCTATCTCCCCAACTCCCTGTCACCCTCTCTCTGCCCCTCTCTCTTTCCCCTCTCTCTCTGCCCCCTCTCTCTCAGACCCCCTCTCTCTCTATCCCCCTCTCTCTCTGACCCCCTCTATCTCCCCCACTCTCTGTCCCCCTCTCTCTGTCGCCGTCTCTCTGTCCCCCTCTCTCTCTGTCCCCTCTCTCTCTGTTCCCCTCTATCTGTCCCCTCTCTCTCCCACCCTCTCTGAACCCCTCTCTCCCCTGCTGTCTGTCCCCCCGACCCCTCTCTCTGTCCCCTCTCTCTGTTTCCCTCGCTCTGTTCCCCTCTCTCTGTTCCCCTCACTCCTGTCCCCCTCACTCTGTCCCCTCTCTCTCCCCCGCTCTTTGGCCCCCTCTCTGTCGCCCTCTCTCTCTCTCTGCCCCTCTCTCTCTGCCCCCTCTCTCTGTCCCCCTCTCTCTATCCCCCTCTCACTGCCCCCTCTCTCTCTCTCCCGCTCTCTGACCCCCTCTCTGTCACCCTTTCTCTCTGCCCCCTCTCTCTCTGCCCCCACTCTCTCTGCCCCCCTCTCTGTCCACCCACTCTCTGTCCCCCTCTCGCTGACCCCCTCTCTCTCCCCCACTCTGTACCCCTCTCTCTGTCTCCCTCTCTCTGGCACCCCTCTCTGTCACCGTCTTTCTATCCCCCTTCTCTCTGTTCCCCCTCTCTCTGCCCCCTTCTCTCAGTGCCCCCCTCTCTCTGTCCCCCCTCTCTCAGTCCCCCCTCTCTCTGTCCCCCCTCTCTCTGACCTCCTCTATCTCCCCCGCTCTCTGTCCCCTGCTCTCAGTCGCCCTCTCTCTGACCCCCACTCTCTCTGTCCCCCCCCCCTCTCTCTGGCCCCCTCTCTCTCTGACCCCCTCTATCTCTCCCGCTCTCTGTCCCCCCTCTCTCTGTTGCCCTCTCTCGCTGTCGCCCTCTCTCTGTCGCCCTCTCTCTCACACCCGCCTCTCCCTGTACCACCTCACTGTCCCCCTCTCTCGCTGTCGCCCCTCTCTCTGTCCCACTCTCTCTGTCCCACTCTCTCTGCCACCCCCGACCCCTCACTCTGTCCCTTCGCTCTCCCCCGCTCTTTGACCCCCACTATGTCGCCCTCTCTCTCTGCCCCCCTCTCTCTGCCCCCCTCTCTCTGTCCTCCTCTCTCAATCCCCCTCTCACTGCCCCCTCTCTCTCTCCCGCTCTCTGACCCCCTCTCTGTCACCCTTTCTCTCTGCCCGCCCTCTCTCTCTGCCCCCACTCTCTCTGCCCCCCTCTCTGTCCCCCCAAATCTTTGTCCCCCTCTCTCTGACCCCCTCTCTCTCCCCCACTCTGTACCCCTCTCTCTGTCTCCCTCTCTCTGCCCCCCCTCTCTGTCACCGTCTTTCTATCCCCCTTCTCTCTGTTCCCCCTCGCTCTGTCCCCCTCTCTCTGTCCCCCCTCTCTCTGTCCCCCCTCTCTCTGTTCCCCCTCTCTCTGTCCCCCCTCTCTCTCTGACCCCCTCTATCACCCCCACTCTCTGTCCCCTGCTCTCTGTCGCCTTCTCTCTGACCCCCACTCTCTCTGCCCCCCCTCTCTCTGACTCCCTCTCTCTCTGACCCCCTCTATCTCCCCCGCTCTCTGTCCCCCCTCTCTCTGTTGCCCTCTCTCGCTGTCGCCCTCTCTCTGTCGCCCTCTCTCTGACCCCTCTCTCACACCCGCCTCTCCCTGTACCACCTCTCTGTCCCCCTCTCTCGCTGTCGCCCCTCTCTCTGTCCCACTCTCTCTGTCCCACTCTCTCTGTCCCCCCGACTGCTCGCTCTGTCCCCTCTCTCTCACCTGCTCTTTGACCCCCTCTCTGTAACCCTCTCTCCCAGCCCCCTCTCTCTCTGTCCCCCTCTCTCTGTCCCCATCTCACTGCCCCCTCTCTCTCTGACCCCACTCTCTCTGCCCCCCTCTGTCTGAACCCCGTCCGTCTCTGTCCCCCTCTCAATCTGTCACCCTCTCTCTGTTCCCCTCTCTCTGTCCCCCCTCACTCTGTCGCCCTCTCTCTGTCCCCTTCTCTCTGTCTCCCTCTCTCTATCCCCCTCTCTCTGTCCCCTCTCTTTCTCCCCCGCTCTTTGACCCCCTCTCTGTCGCCCTCTCTCTCTGCCCCCTCTCTCACTGCCCCCTCTCTCTGTCCCCCTCGCACAGTCCTCTCTCTCTCTCCCCCGCTCTATGACCCCCTCTCTGTTGCCCTCCTTCTGCCCCCTATCTCTCTGCCCCCCTGTCTGTCCCCCTCTCTCTGTCCCCCTCTCTCTCTGTCCCCCTCTCTCTATCCCCTTCTCACTGTCCCCTCTTTCTCTCCCGTTCTCTGTCCCCCTCTCTCTGTCCTCCTCTCTCTATGCCCCCTCTCTCTGTCCCCCCTCTCTCTGTTCCCCCCTCTCTCTGTTCCCCCTCTCTCTGTCCTCCCTCTCTCTGCACCCCCTCTCTCTGCCCCTCTCTCTGTTCCCCCTCTCTCTGTTCCCCCTCTCTCTGTCCCCCCTCTCTTTGCCCCTCCTCTCTGTGTACTCTCTCTCTCCCCGCTCTCTGACTCCCTCTCTGTCCCCCCCCTCTCTGTCCCCCTCTCTCTGTGTACTCTCTCTCTCCGTGCTCTCTGACCCCCTCTCTGTCGCCCCTCTCTCTGTTGCCGTCTCACTGTCCCCCTCTCTCTGCCCCCTCTCTCTCTCTCTCTGCCCCCTCTCTATCTGCCCCTCATCTTTCTGCCCCCTCTCTCTCTGTCGCACTCTCTCTGTCCCCATCTCTCTGTCCCCTCTCTCTCCCCCGCTCTCTGACCCCCTCTCTGTCGCCGTCTCCCTGCCCCCTCTCTCTCTGCCCCCCTCTCTTCTCCCCTCTCTCTCTATCCCCGTCTCTCTCTCGATCCCCCACTCTCTCCATCCGCCCACTCTCTGCCCCCCTCTCTCTGACACCCCTCTCTCCCCCACACTGTACCCCTCTCTCTCTCTCTCCCTCTGCCCCCTCTCTCTGTCACCGTCTCTCTATTCCCCCTTCTCTCTGTCCCACCTCTCTCTGTCCACCCCTCTCTCTGTCCCCCCCTCTCTCTGACCCCTTCTCTCTCTGTCCTCCTCTCTCTCTGTCCCCCTCTCTCTGTCTCCTCTTTCTGCCCCCTTCTCTATCTGTCCCCCTCTCTCACTGACCCCCTCTCTCTCTGACCCCCTCTATCTCCCCCACTCTCTGTCCCCCTATCTCTGTCGCCGTCTCTCTGTCCCCCCCTCTCTCTGTCCCCTCTCTCTCTGTCCCCCTCTATCTGTCCCCTCTCTCTCCCACGCTCTCTGACCCCCTCTCTCCCACGCTCACTGACCCCCTCTCTGTTGCCCGCGCTCTCTGTCGCCCCTCTCTCTGTTGCCGTCTCTCTGTCCCCCTCTCTCTGCCCCCCCTCTCTCTCTGCCCCCTCTCTCTCTGCCCCCTCTCTCTCTGCCCCCATCTCTCTGCCCCCTGTCTCTCTGTCGCCCTCTCTCTGTCCCCATCTCTCTGTCCCCTCTCTCTCCCCTGCTCTCTGACCCCCTCTCTGTCGCCCTCTCTCTGCCCTCTCTCTGCTCCCTCTCTCTCTGCCCCCATCTCTGTCCCCCTCTCTCTCTGTCCCCCTCTCTCTCTATCCCCCACTCTCTCCATCCACCCACTCTCTGTCCCCCTCTCTCTGTCCCCCCCTCTCTCTGTCCCCCCTCTCTCTGACCCCCTCTATCTCCCCCACTGTCTGTCCCCTGCTCTCTGTCGCCCTCTCTCTGACCCCCACTCTCTCTGTCCCCCTCTCTCTCTGACCCCTTCTCTCTCTGACCCCCTCTATCTCCCCCGCTCTCTGTCCCCCCTCTCTCTGTTGCCCTCTCTCGCTGTCGCCCTCTCTCTGTCGCCCTCTCTCTGACCCCTCTCTCACACCGCCTCTCCCTGTACCACCTCACTGTGCCCCTCTCTCGCTGTCGCCCCTCTCTCTGTCCCACTCTCTCTGTCCCACTCTCTCTGTCCCCCCGACCCCTCTCTCTGTCCCCTCTCTCTCTCCCCTGCTCTTTGACCCCCTCTCTGTCACCCTCTCTCCCTGCCCCCTCTCTCTCTGACCCCTCTCTCTGTCCCCATCTGACTGCCCCCCTCTCTCTGACTCCTCTCTCTGCCCCCTTCTGTCTGAACCCCGTCCCCGTCTCTGTCCCCCTCTCTCTCTGTCCTCCTCTCTCTGCCTCCTCTCTCTCTGCCCCCCATCTCTCTGCCCCCTCTCTCTCTGTCGCCCTCTCTCTGACCCCTCTCTCTATGCCCCCTTCTGTCTGAACCCCGTCCCCGTCTCTGTCCCCTTCTCTCTCTGCCCCCCTCTCTCTGTTCCCCTCTCTCTGTTCCCCTCTCTCTGTCCCCCTCACTCTGTCCCCCCTCACTCTGTCCCCATCTCACTGCCCCCCTCTCTCTGACCCCTCTTTCTCTGCCCCCTTCTGTCTGAACCCCGTCCCCGTCTCTGTCCCCCCTCTCTCTGTCCCCCTCTCTCTGTTCCCCTCTCTCTGTTCCCCTCTCTCTGTCCCCCTCACTCTGTCCCCCCTCACTCTATCGCCCACTCTCTGTCCCTTCTCTCTGTCTCCCTCTCTCTATCCCCCTCTCTCTGTCACCTCTCTCTCTCTCTTTCCTGCCCTCTCTCTGACCCCCCTCTCTTTCCCCCCCTCTCTCTGTTCCGCTCTCTCTCTGTCCCCCTCTCTGTGTCCCCCTCGCTCTCTGTCCCCCCTCTCTGTCCCCCTCTCTCTCTCTGTCCCCCCCTCTCTCTATCCCCCTCTCTCTCTGCCATTCTCTCTATTTCCCCCTCTCTCTGTCCCCCAGCTGTCTGTCTCACCCGCTCTCTGTCCCCTCTTTCTCTCTCTTTCCCGCCCTCTCTCTGTCCCCCCTCTCTTTCCCCCTCTCTCTCTGTCCCGCTCTCTCTCTGTCCCCCTCTCTCTGTCCCCCTCGCTCTCTGTCCCCCCTCTCCGTCCCCCTCTCTCTCTGTCCCACTTTCTCTCTGTCCCCCTCTCTCTGCCCCCTCTCTCTGCCCCGGTCTCTGTCCCCCTCTCTCTGTTGCCCTCTCTCTGCCCACTCTCTGTCCCCCTCTCTCTGCCCCCCGCACTCTCTCCCACTCTGTGCCCCTCTCTCTGTCCCCCACTCTCTGTCCCCCTCTCTCGGTCCCCCCCCCCCATCTCTGTCCCCCTCTCTCTGTCCCCCTCTCTCTGTCCGCCTCTCTCTCTGTCGCCCTCTCTCTGTCCCTCCTCTCTCTGTCCCCTCTCTCTGTCCCCCTCTCTCTGTCCCCCTCTCTCTGTCCCCCTCTCTCTCTGCCCCCCCCTCTGTTCTCCCTCTCTCTGTCCATCCTCTCTCTGTCGCCCTCTCTCTGTCCCTCCTCTCTCTGTCCCCCTCTCTCTGTCGCCCCATCTCTCTGTCCCCCTCTCTCTGCCCCCCCTCTCTCTGTCCCCCTCTCTCTGTTCCCCTCTCACTCTGTCCCCCTCTCTCTCTGTCCCTCTCTCTGTCCCTCCTCTCTCCGTCCCTCTCTCTCTGTCCCCCTCTCTCTGTCCCCCTCTCTCTCTATCCCTCTCTCTCTCTGACCCCCTCTCTCTGCCCCCCGCTCTCTGTTCCCCCATCTCTATCGCCCTCTCTCTGTCCCCCCCTCTGTCACCGTCTCTCTGCCCCATCTCAGTCACCGTCTCTCTGTTCTCCTCCGTCCACCCCTCTCTGTCGTCCGCTCTCTGCCCCCTCTCTGTAACAGTTTCTCTGCACCCCCCCCCCTGTCCCCCTCGTCCCCCCCCCCTCTCTCTGTCCCCCACTTCACTGTCCCCTCTCTTTGTTGGCCTCTCTCTGCCCCGTCTCTGTCACCGTCTCTCTGCCCCTTCTCTCTCTGGCCCCGCTCTCTCTGTTCCCTCTCTGGTCCCCCCTCTGCCCCCCCTCTCTGTTCCCCTCTCTCTCTGTACCCCCTCTCTCTCTTACCCCTCTCTCTGACCCCCTCTCTCTCTGACCCCCTCTCTCTCTGTACCCCCTCTCTATGACCCCCTCTCTCTCTGTTCCCCCCCCTCTGTCCCCCCTCTCTGTCTCACTCTCTCTGCCCCCTCTCTCTGTCACCGTCTCTCTATCCCCCTTCTCTCTGTCCCACCTTTCTCTGTTCCCTCTCTCTTTGTCCCTCCCTCTCTCTATCCCCCTCGCTCTGTTGCCTCTTTCTGCCCCCTCTCTCTCTGTCCCCTCTCTCTCTCTGACCCCCTCTATCTCCCCCGCTCTCTGTCCCCCTCTCTCTGTTGCCTCTTTCTGCCCCCTCTCTCTCTGTCCCCTCTCTCTCTCTGACCCCCTCTATGTCCCCCGCTCTCTGTCCCCCTCTCTCTGTTGCCCTCTCTCGCTGTCGCCCCTCTCGCTGTCCCACTCTCTCTGTCCCACTCTCTCTGCCCCCCGACCCATCTCTCTGTCCCCTCTCTCTCTGTTCCCCTCTCTCTATCCCCCTCTCTCTGTCCCCTCTCTCTCCCCTGCTCTTTGACCCCCCTCTGTCTCCCCCTCTCTCTCTGTCCCCTCTCTCTGTCCCCCTCTCTCTATCCCCATCTCACTGTCCCCTCTCTCTCTCTCTCTCCCGCTCTCTGACACCCTCTCTGTCATCCTCTCTTTCTGCCCCCTCTCTCTGCCCCCTCTCTCTGGCCCCCTCTCTCTGACCCCCTCTCTCTGACCCCCATCCCCCTCTCTCTGTGTCCTCTCTCTCTCCCCGCTCTCTGACCCCCTCTCTGTCGCCTTCTCTCTCTGTCCCCCTCTCTCTCTGTCCCGCCCTCTCTGTTCTCCCCCTCTGTCCCCCCTCTCTCTGTCCCCTCTCTCTCCCCTGCTCTAAGACCCCCCTCTGTCTCCCTCTCTCTCTCTGTCCACTCTCTCTGTCCCCCTCTCTCTATCCCCATCTCACTGCCCCCCTCTCTCTCGCTCTCTGACACCCTCTCTGTCATCCTCTCTTTCTGCCCCCTCTCTCTGCCCCCTCTCTCTCTGCCCCTCCTCTCTCTGACCCCCATCCCCCTCTCTCTGTGTCATCACTCTCTCCCCGCTCTCTGACCCCCTCTCTGTCGCCCGCTCTCTGTCCCCTCTCTCTCTCTCTCTCTCTGTCCGCCACTCTCTCCATCTCCCCACTCTCTGCCCCCCTCTGTCCCCTCTCTCTCCCACCTGCATCTCTCTATCCCTCCTCGTTGTCCCCCTCTCTCTCTGTCCCCCACTCTCTCAGTCCCGCTCTCTCTGTTCCCCCATCTCTGTCCCCCTCTCTCTCCCACCCGCCCCTCTCTCTGTCCCCCATCTCTCTATCCCCCCTCTCTCTGTCCCCCCCTCTCTGTCCTCCTCTCTCTCTATCCCCCTCTCTCTCTGTCCCCCTCTCTCTCTGTCCCCCTCTCTCTGTCCCCTCTATCTCTCCCTGTCTCTCTGCCCTCTCTCTGTCCCCCACTCTCTCTATCCCCCCACTCTCTGTACCCCTCTCTCCGTTCCCACTCTCTGACCTCCTCTATCTCCCCAACTCCCTGTCATCCTCACTCTGTCCCCCTCTGTCTGCCCCTATCCCTCTCTGCCCCTCTCTCTCTGTCCCCCTCTCTCTGTCCCCCTCTCTCTGTTGCCCTCTCTCGCTGTCGCCCCTCTCGCTGTCCCACTCTCTCTGTCCCACTCTCTCTGCCCCCCCGACCCCTCTCTCTGTCCCCTCTCTCTCTGTTCCCCTCTCTCTATCCCCCTCTCTCTGTCCCCTCTCTCTTCCCTGCTCTTTGACCCCCCTCTGTCTCCCTCTCTCTCTCTGTCCCCTCTCTCTGTCCCCCTCTCTCTATCCCCATCTCACTGTCCCCTCTCTCTCTCTCTCTCCCGCTCTCTGACACCCTCTATGTCATCCTCTCTTTCTGCCCCCTCTCTCTTCCCCCTCTCTCTGGCCCCCTCTCTCTGACCCCCTCTCTCTGACCCCCATCCCCCTCTCACTGTGTCCTCTCTCTCTCCCCGCTCTCTGACCCCCTCTCTGTCGCCTTCTCTCTCTGTCCCCCTCTCTCTCTGTCCCCCTTTCTCTCTGTCCCGCCCTCTCTGTTCTCCCCCTCTGTCCCCCCTCTCTCTGTCCCCTCTCTCTCCCCTGCTCTAAGACCCCCCTCTGTCTCCCTCTCTCTCTCTGTCCACTCTCTCTGTCCCCCTCTCTCTATCCCCATCTCACTGCCCCCTCTCTCTCTCGCTCTCTGACACCCTCTCTGTCATCCTCTCTTTCTGCCCCCTCTCTCTGCCCCCTCTCTCTCTGCCCCCCCTCTCTCTGACCCCCTCTCTCTGACCCCCATCCCCCTCTCTCTGTGTCATCACTCTCTCCCCGCTCTCTGACCCCCTCTCTGTCGTCCGCTCTCTCTGTCCCCCTCTCTTTCTCTGTCCGCCACTCTCTCCATCTCCCCACTCTCTGTCCCCCTCTGTCCCCTCTCTCTCCCACCCGCATCTCTCTATCCCTCCTCGTTGTCCCCTCTCTCTCTGTCCCCCACTCTCTCAGTCCCGCTCTCTCTGTTCCCCCATCTCTGTCCCCCTCTCTCTCCCACCCGCCTCTCTCTCTGTCCCCCACCTCTCTATCCCCCCTCTCTCTGTCCCCCCTCTCTGTCCCCCTCTCTCTCTATCCCCCTCTCTCTCTGTCCCCCTCTCTCTCTGCCCCCCTCTCTCTGTCCCCTCTATATCTCCCTGTCTCTCTGCCCTCTCTCTGTCCCCCACTCTCTCTATCCCCCCACTCTCTGTACCCCTCTCTCTGTTCCCACTCTCTGACCCCCTCTATCTCCCCAACTCCCTGTCACCCTTTCTCTTCCCCTCTCTCTTTCCCCTCTCTGTCTGCCCCCCTCTCTCCGTCCTCCTCTCTCTGTCTCTCTCTCTCTGCCCCCCTCACTCTGTCCCCCTCTGTCTGCCCCCCTCTGTCTGCCCCCATCGCTCTCTGCCCCTCTCTCTCTATCTCCCCCACTCTCTGTTCCCCCTCTCTCTCTGCCCCTCTCTCTCTGCCCCCCTGTCTCTGGCCTCCTCTGTCTTTGTCCCCCTCTCTCTGTCGCCTGTTTCTGCCCCGTCTCTCTCTATCCCCCTCTCTCTCTGTCCCCCTCTCTGCCCCCTCTCTCTGTCCCCCTCTCTCTGTCTCCTCTATCTCTCCCTCTCTCGCTCTGCCCCCTCTCTGTCCCCCTCTCTCTCTGTCCCCCACTCTCTCCAATCACCCACTCTCTGTGCCCCTCTCTCGGACCCCCCCCCTGTCTCCCTCACTCTGTACCCCTCTCTCTGTTCCCACTCTCTGACCCCCTCTATCTCCCCAACTCCCTGTCACCCTCTCTCTGCCCCTCTCTCTTTCCCCTCTCTCTCTGCCCCTCTCTCTGTCCTCCTCTCTCTGTCCATCTCTCTCTGCCCCCCTCACTCTGTCCCCCTCTGTCTGCCCCTATCCCTCTCTGCCCCTCTCTCTCTGTCCTCCTCTCTCTGTCCCGCTCTCTCTGCCCCCCTCACTCTGTCCCCCTCTGTCTGCCCCCCTCTGTCTGCCCCCATCGCTCTCTGCCCCTCTCTCTCCATCTCCCCCACTCTCTGTTCCCCCGCTCTCTCTGCCCCTCTTTCTCGGCCCCACTGTCTCTGGCCTCCTCTCTCTTTGCCCCCCTCTCTCTGTCGCCTCTTTCTGCCCCCTCTCTCTCTGTCCCCCCTTTCTCTGTCCCCCTCTCTCTCTATCCCCCTCTCTCTCTCTCTCTGCCCCCCTGTCTCTGGCCTCCTCTCTCTTTGCCCCCCTATCTCTGTCGCCTCTTTCTGCCCCCTCTCTCTCTGTCCCCCCTTTCTCTGTCCCCCTCTCTCTCTATCCCCTCTCTCTCTGTCCCCGTCTCTCTGTCCCCTCTCTCTGTCCCCCTCCCTGTCTCCTCTATCTCTCCCTCTCTGGCTCTGCCCCCTCTCAGTCCCCCTCTCTCTCTGTCCCCCACTATATCCATCCACCCACTCTCTGCCCCTCCCTCTCTGACCCCCCCTGTCTCCCTCACTCTGTACTCCTCTGTCTGTTCTCACTCTCTGACCCACTCTATCTCCCCAACTCTCTGTCATCCTCTCTCTGCTCCTCTCTCTTTCCCCTCTCTCTCTGCCCCCCTCTCTCTGTCCCCCTCTCTCTGTCCCTCTCTCCCTGCCCCCTCACTCTGTCCCCCTCTGTCTGCCCCTATCCCTCTCTGCCCCTCTCTCTCTGTCCCCCTCTCTCTGTCCCCTCTCTCTCTGTCTCCTCTCTCTCTGTCCCCCTCTCTCTGTCCCCCTCTCTCTCTGTACCCCTCTCTCTGCCCCCTCTCTCTGTCCCCCTCTCTCTATCCCCCCTCTCTCTGTCCCCCCTCTCTCTGTCCCCCTCTCTCTGTCCCCCTCTCTCTCTGTCCCCCTCTCTCTGTCCACCTCTCTCTCTGTCCCCCTCTCTCTGTCCCCCTCTCTCTCTGTCCCCCCTCTCTGTCCCCCCCCTCTCTGTCCCCCTCTCTCTGTCCCCCTCTCTCTGTCCCTCCTCTCTCTGTCCCCCTCTCTCTGTCCCCCTCTCTCTCTCCCCCTCTCTCTGTCCCTCCTCTCTCTGTCCCCCTCTCTCTGTCCCCCTCTCTCTCTGTCCCCCTCTCTCTGTACCCCTCTCTCTCTGTCACCCTCTCTCTGTCCCCCTCTCTCTGTTCTCCCTTTCTCTGTCCCCCTCTCTCTCTGTCCCCCTCTCTCTGTCCCTCCTCTCTCTGCCCCCACTCTGTCACCATCTCTCTGTCCCCTCTCCCTCTGTTCCCTCTCGCTCTGTCCCCCTCTCTCTGACACCCCCCCCCCCCCCCCCGCTGTCCTCTCTCTCTCTGGCCCCTTTCTCTCTGTCACCCCCTCTCTCTATCCGTCTCTCTCTCTGACCGCCTCTCTCTGCCCCCTCGCTCTGTTCCCTGCTCTCTGTTCCCCCATCTCTATCGCCCTCTCTCTGCCCCCTCTCAGTCACCGTCGCTCTGTCCCCCTCTCTCTGTCCCCGTCTCTCTGCCCCCTCTCAGTCACCGTCTCTCTGTTCGCCCCCCCCGTCCAGAGCGAGATGTATCTAAAAATCGTTCTCTTTAATCAACGTTTCCATCATTCATGAAGCATTTTAGGAGATTTGTCAATGTGAAAGGCTCCATACAATGCAGGTAGTTGTTGTTATTGTCTGACATCAGGAGAAACCAGGATGAGCCCTCTCTTTCTTACACCTGATGAACAACAGCAAAAGCAGGAAGCACTGAGCATGCTCCAGCCCACAATGGACCTCGGATTATTGATGTCAGCGCAGGACCAATAAGAGTGGGGGAACGGGGGCTAGAGGTGCTAGTTGGGCCTTCAACCAATCGGAGTGAATGAGGGGCGGGACTATACTCAACCACGTGATAAACTTCACTGACAGCACAGTGTTGTTATGACCAAGGCATTGGAAATGTGTGAAGGTGAAGGGCAGGGGAAAGGAGAGACATATTGACCAGGAAGAGGAGGAGATTTTCATGGTATGGGATGAGAGGTTTTACAGAACTTAAAGGTTTTACAGCACATTCTAAAACGCAAATTTGAAAATCCCAAATTCTGCACCATTTTCCCTCCCTATAATGCATTTTGCACTCCCTGAAATATCAACTGTGTGTTTCTCCCTCCACAGATACCAATGATCAGTGCCAAAGCCCCATTGCCTGTGGAGAAGGTGATGTTTGACTTCCTTGTACAGCTGCAGTTCGTGTGGTGAAAGTGCTCCCACAATGTGTTTGGTAAGAGCTGTTATAGATTATTCACTCAGTAACATTGAAGAGTTGACAATGTATGTGCAAATCATCAACAGTTTGTTTTTTTTTATCATGTTTATAAATCCACAGAAATACTATTGAGAACTTCTGATGTAAGGCCACAGATGGGGATATTAGGTCAGGTGATCAAAAGTATTGCCAAATAAGCAGGTTTTCAGGAATACCTTAAAGGAGGAAAGCAGGTCTGAGGGGGTTAGGGTGGGAATTCCAGACCGCGTTGCCTTGGCAACAGTAGAAAGAGCCAGACAGTTGAAGCAATGAATAAACACATCGTTGGGAGTCTGAAAGAAAATGAGTTGTCGGGGTCTCACAGGTTGTGTGGTGCAGGGAGACAGGGGTGTTCACAGCCAGGAATTACATCAAGGGTGAGAATTTTAAATTGTTGCTTGTTAATAGGAGCCTTTTGATGGATCAACAAGTTTTGGTACAAGTGAGCACTTGGGCAGTCGGGTTTTAGACACTCTTGAGATTACATGTAAGTTGAATATGGGAGGCTGGCCAGGAGTGTTTGGATAATGAAGTCTGGAGATAACACAGGGATGGACGAGTATTTCGGTCAATGAGCTGAGACTAGGGTGGAGTTGGGTGATGTCACTAATGTAGAAATAGTGCTTTTGGAGTTGGGCTGCTGCTCCTCCTCATCACTCCCCCTCACCAAATCACATATTGTTCCTTGTTCTACCTGTCTGTCTTTTCTGGTTATGTCCTTCTCTCCCATTCTGCTACAAACTAATATTTGACCCCACCGTTGTTGGAAAACCTGCTCCATCCCGACTCTCCCTTTCCTTTCTGAATTCCTTATATTTGGTGTCCCTCAAGGATCTCGCCTTGGTCCGACCTGTTTCTCACCTACACACTGCGAAGAGGTGACATCGTCCAAAAGCACAGTGTTAGGTTTCACATGTACACTGACAATGCCCAGCTCTCCCTCCCCATCATCCCTCTCCATTACTCAGTTATCAAACTGCTCATCACACTCCCACTACGCGA
Source organism: Chiloscyllium plagiosum (assembly GCF_037043375.1). Taxonomy (NCBI): domain Eukaryota; kingdom Metazoa; phylum Chordata; class Chondrichthyes; order Orectolobiformes; family Hemiscylliidae; genus Chiloscyllium; species Chiloscyllium plagiosum. Next base: position 84,747,152 of record NW_028270183.1, read on the forward strand.
TTGGCTGCAATTTCCTACAACGGACCGTTGCAATGATTAAACCCATTGCCTTCAGTTGCTATTACAAATTACTTTCCCTTACTGCTGAGCCCCTCCCTCTCCCTGGGAACTGTCTGAGGCAGAACCGCACTCTTCACAATATTACTCTCATATCTGACCCCAAGGTGACCTTCAGGCATCTACACAATCACAAACATCAGAAATTCCAATCTCTTAAAATGTTGCTTATCTCCACCTCATTCCAGCTCCATTGCTAATGAAACCCCTGACCCGTGTCGGTGTTGCCTTAAACTTGACGAATCCAAATCAGAACTCATGATTCCGTGACTGACCCAGAATCTGGTTCCAGACTCCCTCATGATGGGAAACATCCTCCCAGTATTTACCCTGTCAAACTCCTTAAGTATCCTGCATGTTACAATGAGATCCCCTCTCATTCTTCCCAAATCCAGTGAGTAGAGTCCCAACGTCTTCAGTCTTTTCTTAAAAAATAATCCCTGCAAACCAGGGATCATCCCAGTCAATTTTCTGTGAAATGCCTCTGATGAAATGACGTATTTCCTTAAATAAAAGGACCAAAACTTCTGTCATTTCTCCAGATGTGGTCTGACTCGCACTTTATAAAGTTACTCTCAGGTATATACTCCAAACAACTTCCTTTAAACTTGTACAGATGTTGTTGGAAATGTTCAGCAGGTCATGCAGCATCTGTGAAGGAAAATCAGTTAAAGTTTCTGGTCTGGTCACCCTTCCTCAGATACGTTAACTCTAATTTATTTTCGCACCTGCTGTTAGACCTGCTAAGCTTTTCCAGAAACTTCTGTTTCTCTTCCTGGTTTCCAGCATCTTCAGTTGTTTCGGTTTTCACATCCTTTAAAATTGCCATCTCTCCTCTAGAATTTGTCATTTCCACATTGGAAAAAAGATTCACATTTGTTTGTTCTCCCCTACCCTGGGAAAAAGGAAACCATGACTAGTCACCCTATCATTGCTCCTCATAATTTTATAAAGTTCGATAAAGCCACCTAAAATGTCCAGTGCTGCAGGGAAATAGCCTCAGCCTATTCAGCCTCTTCCTATGGTTCAAATGTTCCAATACTGGCACCACAAGGTAAAACCTTTCTGAACTCTTGCAAGTTTCCCAACATCTTTCCTGTAACAGAGAGACTGGAATTGAAAGCAGTCTGGGGATTCCAAAAGTGGCCGAGCCAATAAACTGTACAACCGAAACATGATCTCCCAACTCCTATCCTCAATGCACTGCCCAATAACAGCTAGCATACAGCACACCACCTTCACTGACCTGTCTACCTTCAACCACACTTTCAAGGAACAATCAACCTACACTGCGTGGTCTGTTTGTTTGTCAACACTTCCCAAGAACTTGCCATTAAGAGGTTGAGTCCTATTCTGATAACATCTTTCTGAAATCATGGAGACCACAATTGAATGCAGTATCCTAAAACTGGCCTCACCAATGCCCTACTCAGCCACAACGTGACCTCCTAACCCCTATACTCAGTGACAGAATCCCCACAGTGTGGAAGCAGGCCTTTCTGCCCATGAGACCATACCAACCATCAGAACAGTATTCCACCCTAACTCTGTAACCTACCATTACCCAAAGCTAATCCATCTAAAGTGCATGTCTTTGGAATTGTGGGAGGAAATTAAGAGCACCCAGAGGAAGCCCACGCAGACACACGGGGAGAATGTGCAAATACCACACAGACAGTGGAATAAAACCAGAGTCCATTTATTGACCAGCACATTCCATTAAAGGTCAGTGTCCCAAATGCCACATTCAGCACCTGATCTCCCTGAAACTCCACTTTCCAGGAACTATGCAGTTGTTCTGAGCCCTTCAGAGGAAATTAAGGTGAGGAGGAGAAAACACGAACAGGGTTGAGTTGTAGATCTATAAAATAACTCTCCATCTTCCCCCTCTCTGTTCCGCCCTGCCTCCCCCCACTCTGTCTGGTTCCCCCCCTCCTGTCGGTCAGTCCTTTGTCGGCTCCCCCACCTCGTCGGTCGTCCCTCCCCCGTTGGTCTGTCCCACAATCTGTCGGTCTGTCCCCCCATCTTTTGCCCCCTCGGTCTGTCCCCCCTCTGTCAGTCGCCCCCCTGTCGGTCGCACACCCGTCTCTTTACCCCTCCATCGGTTGCCCCCCTCAGTCTGTTCCCCCTCTTTGTCGGTCGCCCCCCCAACTGTCGGTCGGTCGCCTCCTCTGATCCCCCTGTCTGTTCTCCTCCTCTCTAATCCCGCTTTCTGTCCCCATCCATTTCTGTGCCTCCCCTCTCTATCCCCCCTCTCTGTCCCCACCCATTTCTGTCCCAACCCTCTCGATCCATCCACCCTCTCCTACCCTCCGCCCACCCCCTCTCTGCCTACCCTCCCCTTTCAGCCCCCTAGTTCTGTACTCCCCACTCCGCAGGGAAAATATCTTGTCTATTTACCCTATCCATGCCCGGCCTGATTTTAAAAATCTCTTTCAGGTCACCGTTCAGCCTCTGACGCTCCAGCGAAAACAGCCTATCCAACCCTGGCAACATCCTTGTAATTCTTTTCTGACCCCTTTCAAGTTTGAGAACATCCATCTGATAGGAAGGAGACCAGGATTGAATGGAATATTACAAAAGTTGCCGAATCAATGTCCTGTACAGCCCCAATAGGACCTCCCAACCGCTACACTCAATGCTCTGACCAATAAAGGCAAGCAGACCCACTGCTGCCTTCACTATCCTATCTACTTGCTACTCTACTGTCAAGGAACGATGAACCTGCACTCCAAGGACTCTTTGTTTAGCAGCACTCCCCTGGAACTTACTATAAACTGTATAAGTCCTGCTAAAGTTTGCTTTTCCAAAATGCAGCAGCTTGCATTTTTCTTAACTGAACTCCTCCGCCCATTCACCCTTCTGATCCAGATCCCCTTGTACTTTGAGGTAATCTTTTTCACTGTCTGCTACACCTCCCATTTTGATGTCATCTGCAAACTTACTAATAATACCTCTTTTGTTCACATCCAAATCATGGATATAAATGGCGAAAAGTAGTGGATCCAGCACCGATCCTTGTGACACTCCACTGGTCACAGGCCTTCAGCCTGAAAAGCACCCTCTGCCTTTTACTTTCGGGCCAGTTCTGTACTCCATGCGATCTAACCTTACTGACAGTCTCCCATGAGGAACATTGTCAAACACGTTACTGAATCCATGTAGATCATGTCCATGCTCTGACCTCAGCAATCCTCTTTGTTACTTCTTCAAAAAAAACTGAGTCAAATTCATGAGATATGATTTCCCATGCACAAAGCTGTTAATAGTATCCAGTATTTAACTCTGTACATTCGGGTCTGCGTTGCCCAGTTATAGGTGTTAATATTCTGGATGAAGTTTAAGTACACCAGCATTTTGTCAGTGAGTCTGTATTGAGTCCTGTTAATGTCACCAACACAGGTGAGTTCCTTTTGAAAGGCAGTCCCTGTATTCCTTGCCCACCAGGAAATAGTGTAAGTGTCCTTACCTCTGGACCAGGAGGATCAGGCTCAGAGTTGTGTAAAAGCATCTTTGAAGAGGCTGATTAGTAAACCTGCCCAAGCCACCAGGCCATGCTGTCTCCCAGCTGTCCCTGCCTGAGCCTCCAAACAGAACCTTCCTGTAGTTTCTCTCCTGTCAGACTCTCCTGTCAGGATCCCCTCTTGCTGCTGCACTGCTCCTGTCCCTCAATGACCTGTCCAGCCCCCAGTGTCATCCACATTCATTCACTGTTCACAATCCCATTGACCCAGTCCTCCAGCCACGCCCCCTCCACTCGACAGAGACGGCTCAGTGGTTAGCACTGCTGCCTCACAGCATCAGGTACGCGGGTTAGATTCCGGCCACGAGCGACTGTCTGTGTCGAGTTTGCGTGTGCTCCCCGTGTCTGAGCGGGTTTCCTCCTACAATCCAAAGATGTGCAGGGCAGGTGAATTGGCCATTCTAAATTGCCCATAGTATTATTTACATTAGTTAGGGGGCATGGGTCTGTGTAAGTTACTGTTTGCAGGGTCAGTATGGACTTGTTTGGCCGAAGGGCCTGTTTCCATACTTTAGGGATTCTGATATATTGGGCAGCAGCTGCTGTCAATCACCCGGACTCCTGTATGATCGGGAGCACGTGCTGTAGGAGGGAGACCAGTGCAAGGTCGCAGTGCTGGCAACTGTGGGAGTATGTGCAGTCTTGGTCAGTGCCTGGGAAGGAGGCTGTGGGTGTCAGGAATTAATCTATCATTAGCAGCGTCATCCCTCTGGGAGCAGGACCCAGGGAAATGGCCCCTTTCTTGCTACCCTGACATGTGATCAGACTATCAGTGGCGCAGCGTTTTGCAGAAAATTATCAGAACTCTTTTGTGAAGAGTCAGAGTTGTTATGGAAAGGGACAAGGATGGGCCTGCAATTAGAATTCTAATTTGGCTCATTTTAGTAAGATGGGTCTTGGCCAGAGTTGCAGGAAGCAGTGCATGCAGGATGGTTCTCATCAGGAGCTAGGAAACTGAATTCGAAGAGAGAGTGTGTGAGAACTGGGTGTGGAGGAAAGGAGTGGGGGGATTGGTTTGGATTTCAGTTCACAGAAGAGAGAAATTGTGAGACTGAGGCTTAAAGCTTTGGAGGAACAAGGAAGCTACAGTTTAATACTACAATTGTCTTATGAATTTCCATTCTGTCTTAACAGTGGTAACTTGTGTGCTCTGTTGTAAGGTACTGAAAGAGTGGATTTGCAGATGAGAAATTCAAATTGAACTTCATGTTCAGATGTGATAGTTACTTGATCCGTGCCGATCTGAATATCATTGGCCTTTTCATCTGGAAGGAAAGGGGAGAATTCTGTCCATGGGCGAATATTCAAACTGTCAGTGTGACTGCAAAAGTACTGAGACACAGCCAAGTCCATGTCAGCATGGTGAGTGTGGAGAGAGGTTTCATTTGTTTTTGAAAGTCTGGAAAATCATGGCACATTTCCCAGGAACAATTAAGCCACAACTTTGCTTTCTAGAAGGACAAGTCTTTAATTATGAATGCAACCAGAAAGACACAAGGATACCTGCACCATGGGAAACACTATGAAAACGGGATTGTTGTAAAGGAGTTCATTCTCGATCATGGATTCTAATCCATTGACATTGTCACGTCGGTTCCAGCGCTGTGGGGAAATTGTGTTGCATTATTTTCAGTACACATCATACCTTACATAAGGGCATCAGTTTAATTTAGTTTCACAGCTTTTTAACAGGTGCAGAGAAGGATCAACTCTATATATGACAGGTCCATTCATAAGTTTGATAACAGCACGGAAGAAATTGTTCCTGAATCCATTGGTGCGTATTTTCAAACATTTGCATCTTCTGTCCGTTGGAAGACGTTGGGAAAGAGCATTGCGGTGGGGGGAGGGGCCTTTGATTGTGTTGGCTGCATTCCTGAAGCAGTAGAAATCCAAGTCCGAGTCAATGGAAAGAAATGTGATTTGCGTGATGGATTGGGTTAGGTACACGCAACTCTGCAATTTCTTGCAGTACGGCCAGAGCAGTTACCATACGAAGTGTCTGGATAGAATGTTTTCAGCGTTGCAATGTTAAAATTGGTCAGAGTCATTGCCAGAATGCTAAATTTTCTTCCCCGTCTGAGGAGGCAGATGCATTGATGTGCTTACTTGGCTGTAGAGTTGACATGGATAGACTGATTATTTGTAATATTTATTACTGGGAACTTGAAGCTGTCCATCACCTCCAACTCAGCACCAATGACAGAGAGCAGTGTGTGTCCTTCAGTCCAATACCTGAAGTCAATGGCCAGTTCCCAATGCTGAAATTGAGGGAAAGATTGTTGTCTTTACACTATGTCAGTAAGCTCTATTTCCTGTAGGAGAAAGTGAGGACTGCAGATGCTGGAGATCAGGGCTGAAAAATGTGTTGCTGGAAAAGCGCAACAGGTTAGGCAGCATCCAAGGAACAGTAGAATCGACCTTTCGGGCATAAGCCCTTCTTCATGAATGAGAGGGTGTGCCAAGCAGGCTAAGATAAAAGGTACGGAGGAGGGACTTGGGGGAGGGGCGTTGGGAATGCGTAGTTTGAAGGAGGTTAAGGTGAGGGTGATAGGGTGGGGCGGAGAGGTCAGGAAGAAGATTACAGGTCAAGAAGACGGTGCTGAGTCTGAGGATTGGCACTGAGATTAGGTGGGGGAGGGGAAATGAGGAAGCTGGAGATATCTGCATTCATCTCTTGTGGTTGGAGGGTTATTAGGTGGAAGATGAGGTGCTCTTCATCCAGGCGTCTGTTGCCATGGACTGGCGATGGAGAAGGCCAAGGACCTGCATGTCCTTGGCGGAGTGGGAGGGGGAGTTAAAGTGTTCAGCCACAGGGCGGCTGGGTTGTTTGGTGCGGGTGTCCCAGAGGTGTTCTCTGAAATGTTCCGCCAGGAAGCGGCCTGTCTCCCCAATATAGAGGAGGCCACATCGGGTGCAGTGGATGCAGTAAATATTGTGTGTGGAGGTGCAGATGAATTCATGACGAATATGGGAGGATCCATTGGGACCTTGGAGGGAAGTGAGGGGGAGGTGTGGGCGCAAGTTTTCCATTTCTTGCGGATGCAGGGGAAGGTGCTGGGAGTGGAGGTTGGGTTGGTGGGTGGTGTGAAATTGACGAGGGAGTCGCGGAGGGAGTGGTCTTTCGAGAACGCTTGTAGTGGAGGGGAGGGAAACATATCCTTGGTGGTGGGGTCTGTTTGGAGGTGGCAGAAATTACGAAGGATGATACGATATCTGGAGGTTGGTGGGGTAGTAGGTGAGGACCAGTGGGGTTCTGTCCTGGTGGCGATTGGAGGGGCGGGGTTCAAGGGCGGAGGAGCAGGAAGTGGAGGAGATGCAGTGGAGAGTATCGTCAATCACGTCTGAGGGGAAATTGCGGTCTTTGAAGGAGGCCATCTCGGTTGTTCGGTATTGGAATTGGTCTGCCTGGGAGCAGATGCGGTGGAGGTGAAGGAATTGAGAATATGGGATGGCGTTTTTACAGGGGGCAGGGTGGGAGGAGGTGTAATCTAGGTGACCTACCCACTATCGTGGTGTCATTAGTAAATCTGTAAATGGAGTGAGAGCTGAATTTGGCGGTACACTCAAAAGAGGGTAAGAAATATTGAAGGGGGCTGAGTACACAGCCTTGAAGGGCATCAGTATTGCGTATTATTGAAGAGGAGGAGTTTCCAACTCTCCTCATTCATTGTGATGTGCAGGTCAGAAAGTTAAAGATCCAGTTCTCGATGTGAGGAAAGTCCTAGGACTCAGAAATGTCGATGACTCTTGTTGGCGTGAGGGTCTTCAAGGCAGAGCTAAAGCTAATATACAGAAGTCTGATGGAGGTGTCCATGTTATCCAGATTTCCAAAGAGAAGTGCCAGAGAGATGGGGTCTGCATAGATCTAGTACGATCGTGGCGAATTATCGAGGACCTGAGCAATATGGGAGTTAATGTTTGCTATTCCTAACCTCTTAAAGCACTTCATAGATGAGATCGGTCATGATTGTATTAAAAATCGGAGCAGAGTCAAGGAGCCGAATTCCAGATTCATGTTCCTATTTCTTGTGTTCATTTGTTCTTTATAGCTCAGAGGGAAACATGTAAATGAATGGTCCTGGCAGACAATGAAGATCCACACACACAAATCCCATTTCTCGGCTATCAGCCCATCGTCCAGATGATTTCAGCAATGCATGGGATTATTGAAATACCACATAGGTAATATGAATGCTTATGATTCAAACTTTCTTCCTAGTAATGACAGTGTGTGAGACTTTACGTTTTTCTGGGTGCATGGTAGCCGACTGTAAAATGAACCTCAGCAGGAACTGCAAAGAGGAGGATATCAGAATAAGGAGCACAACCAGTCCAAGAGCTGCAAATGTTGTTAGGAAGAGGACGACCTGCACAAGAACTACCCAAGACAGGGGAGGGGGGGGCCTGGGAGTGAGGGTGTCGATCCAATATTACCAGACATGTTAACGTGAGTTGATCACTCAATGAATTAATTAACATTTGATGAAGAAATGTATCTGACCCTCTCTGTCACTGTCAGTCCCTCATTTTTTAAACTGATATAATACCGCCCTCTGCTGGCCTCCAAGTGTCACTGTACAAGCAGCAGATTTTTTTTTTCTCTCTGGGACACTTTGCTCCTGTCCCTGTACATTCTATTATTTCTGACATTCTCACAATGCCCTTAATGACGCAAAGGCGCAAGCGGCTGCGCAGTGACGTCACAAAAAGAATCGTCACAAATAGAATGGCCACAACCAGCGGGGAAAGTCTGACACCGAGGAAGCGAGAGGAGGTAACAGGTGACTCGTGCCAGGGCCGTGAGGTGAGGGAGAGCGATCCCCTCTGGCCGCCACGAGAGGAACCAGCAACCATTTTCTGAATGAAAGCAACTAGATATTTTTGGAGAACTACGTTGTTTATTCTTATTTCCGTAACAAGGCAGCACGCACCCCCTGAAATACTTCAATACTATAGTACAGGAAATGTATCAATGTTAGGAAACACAGAACGATGAAAAGGTTTAACATTGTTGCTTGGGCAGAATTTCAGCAGTTGGCCCTGTTTTCTGCCTCCCTCCATTTTCAAATCGAAAAGTTACATTTGTTGCTTCCGAGTTTAAATGAACCTTCTCTGAATTTAATGAAGGAAAACAAAAGAAGTGGTGAGCAATAGTGATAAGGAGATTGCATTGTTCGGGCATCAGGCAGATGTCTATGACAGTGTAGATGCGACACCAGGTAGCACGCTGCCTCCCTGGTTGCAGAGTCTGGGATGTCACTGAGTGGCTGAAGGACAGTCTGAAAAGGATACTAGCAAATATAAGATGTGGCAATGGATGGAGCCTTGAAAACAGTATATCGGAAGCTGTGAGATCAATTGACAACACAGGGTTAAATACAGAGAGGGAGAGAGAGAGAGTGGAAGGGAGAGGGGGAGAGCAAGAGGGAACGAGAGAAGGGGAGACACAGGGGGCAGAGAGAAGGGGAGGGGAGGCTGGGGAGAGATGGGGCAGGGGGGCGAAAGAGGGGAGCGAGATAGGGGAAAGGGGTGAGAATGATAGGGGAAAGAGGGGGCGAGAGAGGAGGGAGGGGGAGAATGAGATGGGGAGAGAGATGGGGAGAGATTGACACAGGGAGTGAGGGGTGAGAAAGAGAGGTAGAGAGAGGGGGGAGTGAAAGGGGGAGTGAGAGGCGGTAGAGGGATGGGGTCGAGAGAGGGAGAGAATAACACGGGGAGTGAGGGGTGAGAGAGATGGGGAGTGAGAGGGGGAGTGAGAGGAGGAAGTGGGGGGAGTGAGGGGGGGAAGAGAAAGATGGTAGAGAGATGGGGAGAGAGAGGGGGATGCAGAGAGGGGGAAACAGACAGAGGGATAGAGAGAGGGGGGAGAGAGAGTGGGAGAGCGAGAGGGGACGAGAGAAAGGGAGACAAAGGGGGCAGAGAGAAGGGGAGGGGAGGCTGGGGGAGAGAGGGACAGAGAGGCGGGCGAAAAGAGTGGAGCGAGGGGAGCCCTGTTCAAAAAAGGGAATAGGGATAACCCCGGGAATTACAGGCCTGTTAGTCTTACTTCTGTGGTAGGCAAAGTAATGGAAAGGGTACTGAGGGATAGGATTTATGAGTATCTGGAAAGACACTGCTTGATTAGGGACAGCCAGCACGGATTTGTGAAGGGTAGGTCTTGCCTTACAAGTCTTATTGAATTCTTCGAGGAGGTGACCAAGCATGTGGATGAGGGAAGAGCAGTGGATGTCGTGTACATGGATTTTAGTAAGGCATTTGATAAGGTTCCCCATGGTAGGCTTATGCGGAAAGTCAGGAGGCATGGGATAGAGGGAAATTTGGCCAATTGGATAGAAAACTGGCTAACCGGTCGAAGGCAGAGAGTGGTGGTAGATGGTAAATATTCAGCCTGGAGCCCAGTTACAAGTGGAGTTCCGCAGGGATCAGTTCTGGGTCCTCTGCTGTTTGTAATTTTTATTAATGACTTGGAAGAGGGAGTCGAAGGGTGGGTCAGTAAATTTGCAGATGATACGAAGATAGGTGGAGTTGTGGACAGTGAGGAGGGCTGTTGTCGGCTGCAGAGGGACTTAGATATGATGCAGAGCTGGGCTGAGGAGTGGCAGATGGAGTTCAACCCTGCCAAGTGTGAGGTTGTCCATTTTGGAAGAACAAATAAGAATGCGGAATACAGGGTTAATGGTAGGGTTCTTAGTCAGGTGGAGGAACAGAGGGATCTTGGGGTCTATGTACATAGATCTTTGAAGGTTGCCACTCAGGTGGATAGAGTTTGTAAGAAGGCCTATGGAGTATTATCGTTCATTAGCAGAGGGATTGAATTCAAGAGTCGTGAAGTGATGTTGCAGCTGTACAGGACTTTGGTTAGGCCACAGTTGGAGTACTGTGTGCAGTTCTGGTCGCCTCACTATAGGAAAGATGTGGAAGCTTTGGAGAGGGTGCAGAGAAGATTTACCAGGATGTTGCCTGGAATGGAGAGGAAGTCGTACGAGGATAGGTTGAGAGTTCTCGGCCTTTTCTCGTTGGAACGGCGAAGGATGAGGGGTGACTTGATAGAGGTTTATAAGATGATCAGAGGAATAGATAGAGTAGACAGTCAGAAACTTTTTCCCCGGGTACAACAGAGTGTTACAAGGGGACATAAATTTAAGGTGAAGGGTGGAAGGTATAGGGGAGATGTCAGGGGTGGGTTCTTTACCCAGAGAGTGGTGGGGGCATGGAATGCGCTGCCCGTGGGAGTGGTGGAGTCGGAATCATTGGCGACCTTTAAGCGGCATTTGGATAGGTACATGGATGGGTACTTAATCTAGGTTAGAAGTTCGGCACAACATCGTGGGCCGAAGGGCCTGTTCTGTGCTGTATTGTTCTATGTTCTATGTTCTATGTTCTATGAGATATGGGGAGAGGGGTGAGAATGATAGGGGAGAGAGGGCGCGAGAGAGGAGGGTGGGGAAGAATGAGAGAGTGGGGGAGAGAGGGAGAGAATGACACGGGGAGTGAGGGGAGAGAAAGAGGGGGAGAGAGATGTGGAGAGAGGGGGGAGTGAGAGGGAGAAGTGAGGGGGGAGTGAGAGGCGGTAGAGGGATGGGGTCGAGAGAGGGAGAGAATAACAAGGGGATTGAGGGGTGAGAGAGTGGGGGAGACAGAAGGGGGAGTGAGAGATGGGTCTGCGGGGGAGTGAGAGGGGGAATGATAGGGGTAATGAGAGGGGGAGAGAGAGGGAGTAGAAAGATGGGGTAGAGAGAGGGGGAGAGACAAGGGGGAGAGGGGCGAGAGAGGGGGAAAGTGGGGAGAGAGAGAGGGGGGCGAGAGAAGCAGGCGTGAGAGAGAGGGGAGAGAGCGGAATAGAGAGGGGGAGAGAGAAGAATAGAGAGGGCGAGAGAGGGGAATAGAGGGGGTGAGAGAGAGGGGGAGGGAGAAGGTGCAGGAGGGAGGGCAAGAGTGCAATGAAGAAGGAACAACAACACTGGCCTTGCCAGCGGTGCTGACATCCAGTGAAAAACAAAATGTTGAAAAGCCTGACCTGTCATCAGTCTGCTACAGAACCCTGAGCTCCAAACCTAACAGCACGTGAGGGTTGATATGTTCATGTTTACCCAGCAGACTTCAGTGGCTCAAGGCAGCTCACCACCGTGACCATTTCGAGAATGAGGGAAAGGTAACAAATACCAGCATTACCGGAAACATCTAAATTCAAAGAACGAATTTAAAAATCTGAAACAAAAAATCAAAATTGACTTCATTCTACTAAATCCACCAACAGTGATATGGGGAATGATGGTGTGAATACCTAGATTCTGGACAACAGGGTCACTGCAATGAGAAAAGACGCGGTTTTCCTCCCTTCTCTGGAAAGGATTACTGGAAGGAGCTGCACATTCTAACATCACATTTTTGAAAGGCTATTAAGCTTCACGTCGCTGCATAGGTCAGCGCCTCCCTTTTTCTGGGGCTCCAACCAGGCCAGCTCTGTTTTGGGCTTTTCCTTCAAGGCTTGTCCTCGCAGCCTAAGGAGTGTCACCTGGTGCTGTGCACTCAGCTCCTCCTCCTCCATGCATGTTACACCATCTCCACGGTGAATGGAGAAAAACTGGCTTGTCTCCCCGAGAAGGGCATGCTCAAATAATACTGGACAGTTAAAGACAGGAAGACAAACAGTACAGAGTGAAGTGAGCTGCTTCCCCTGACTCAAGTAAAACTTGCTCAGTAATCCACGAAAACATCGGACAGAGTGCAGACAACAGCAACACTTAAAAAATAGTTGGAGTATCATCAGACATGCTAATCATGCTGCATCACAAGTGATCCCATCAAACTATCCCAATATTTATCAGGATTAGTAAATGTTGGCTGTGTCATTTCATCATCTGTGAAAAACATTAAGACCGGCGAAGTCTTTCATACTGATAATTTTCTGGCCAAGACTCCAGTCACTAATTTGCTGCCAGGTTCTGACAAATAACCAGAAACACCACAGGAGTTGCCCTTGCAGAGAATAAGGGTGCCATGGTTACATCAACATCAGAACACGAGGAGGCTATTTAGCTTCTTGAGCCTATTCCAGCATTCACCCAAATCATGGTAATCTTCATCATCATCATGACAAATCCCTGTCTTTGTCTCATAATCCTTCAGCATTTTCATTCAAAATCTACCAACCTCAGATTTAAAACTCGCAAATGATTTCCAATCAATCGCTGTTTGTGGAACTTTATCAAACTTTACCCATTTCTGTGTATAAAAGTGTTCCCCGTTATCACACCTCGATGTTCTGACTCTAACATTTTATCTGTTTAATCTTTCTTCTTAAGTTAAGCCTTGGAATCCAAGTATCACTTCAGTAAATCTACACTGCACTTCCACTCAGAGTGATACCCTCCTTAAGCCATGGTGCCCAGCCCTGACAGCTTGGTCTAACTAGGTTCTGATTTGCTGATGCACGACGTCTCAGCCTTTGGTTTCTAGTCTTCTGTAGAGATCAATGTCAACATTCCACTGGCCTGCTGATCACTTTTCTGAACAAGTTTGTGACATATTCATAAACTATACAGCTGGATCAATCCCACCAAGTTTGTTTGGACTCCACTCTCTCTCTCTCTATTTTCACAATCAAGGAACATTTTATTTTGATCCAACCTCGCACTTGCCGACACAAACTCATCTGTCGTTATTTTCATTTACTGAATCTATCAAGATTGCTTTCTACTGCTATGCTTCATCTACCTACACTTGAAATCGCTGTAATCCGTCGAGTGGCCCCAAATTTTGATTGTGGCTTTCCTTTCATTATGAATAGCGACTAATTAGGGCTTCAACCTCGATCCTTGCAGGATATCACTAACCATATCCTTCCAATTAGAAAACCTCTTATTATCTGCACAAATGTCTCTTGTACAAATCAAATTCCTCTGCAAACACCCCCTTTCTTTTCTATCTTATTATCACCTTTAATGGACAGTAGAAAAGTGTAAATTCAGGAACATTCTTAGCAGTCGGATTTAGCTTGTGTGTACCTGATTGGGTGAGCAAGGAATCCCAGTCAATATGAATCTTTGTCTTCACTGCATGGCAACTCGGTCACAAAGATTAACAATGTGAAATATTTATCCTTCTTCAAGATTTATAAACTCTGGGCACATTATTACTGAGTAGTACTCAATTTCTTTTCAAAAACTCAGGCCCTGCCCAACTGTTGGCTCACACCCGTTACACCATATGGTCCTCGTCCTCTCCATCTGAATCTCCTGGCAAGATACCTCGAACATGGAGAGGACCAACTATTCCAAGCACTGAGATCCCAGTAATTGGTACCACCACTCACCCTAACCATTGGAGAGGCCATTGGTCCAGCACTATGTCCTCATCTGAGTCATCCTGCTGGCTGCGTTTCCTCCCCATATTAAAGTGGTGATGGCTCTCTGATGGCAGAAGGGAATGGAAGGATTTCTCTTCAATCTTTTGTCATTGACTCGTCGAACTTAAGGGAGTACTCAGTAGCAATAGAAGCACAGTCTGGAGAGACAATAAATGATTGACATTTTTCTTTGTTATTTTCCATTGCTCACTGAAAGGTTTAGAACTTGAACTTCAAATTTAGGGCTGAGCTAGAATCCTTGGATTAATCACCTGCTCAAGGAGGTGATTAATCCAAAATATTCTTCTGCTTTAACATTCTAACTATAGTCCCATTCCAGTTTAGCGAACCACTACCTTATACCCTTGTAACTGCCTTTAAGTTTAGATACTAGTTGAAGAACCAAATTCCTCACCCTCAAGCTAAATTCTATCATGCTGCATTGCATCTTACCAAAAGGGTCTTTTACTTTGAGCTCATTAATCAATCACATTATCAGGTCTAAAATAGCTTTTCCCTGATTGGTTCGAGGGCATCTGTTCTGTGAAATTGCACAGAGCAGTCTACCTCAAATTGCTTCAGAAGGTAACATAAACTGAGTGTGCAATACTATTTTAACTAACAGAGAACCCTCTGAATACCAGGATTCTGTTAGATGCCCCAAATTACTCAGACCATGGAATCCCTACGTTGTGGAAACAGGCCCTTCAGCCCAACAAATCCACACCAACCCTCCAAAGAGTATCCCAACCAAACCTATTCCTCAATGTTTACCCCTGATTAATGCACCGAAACTGTGCATCGCTGGACACTATGGCAATTTGGCATGACCAATTCACCTAACCTGCAGTTCTTTGGATTGTGGGTTCGCAGCCCTGGTTCGCAGTTGCTTCATGAAGTCTGAATGTTGCTGCCTCTATTAGTCCAACAGCACTGTCACTGACACAGGAGCTGTCCCCCCAGATCGGTTTGTGGCAGTCAGAGATCCTGCTACAACCTGCGCACATGCCAACCCAGTCATCTCAATCAGAAAGAATTAGTACAGCACAGAATAGAAGACCAGTTGGATCACATTGTGCTTTTCAAATCAGAGGCCCCTATTCAACCCATCACAACTGTGCCACCTTTTTAAAATAGCTATATGGCTAGATCCCTGCTCTCACAGTAATGCAAATAATTTCTTTTTGCAAATATTCAAATTAAGTTTGGAAATTAACAGTGAATCAGCTGCCACCTCCTTTGCAGATGATCTCAGCTCTTCTTTGAAACAGCAAAATCCAATGAGAACATTAAGGCATCCAACGTTTAAAAAAATCACATGCTCAGTCACTGTAATATGATGAGTTTTGTTTTACATAATTCTTAGCAAAAGTTAATTTGAAGCAAAAAGGAGAACTCGAAGAGAAAGGTGAAATGCCCTTGGGTAACAAAGGCAGTCAAGGGCAGTACCCATAAGGAAAAGAATGACATAGCCGCGGATGACTAAAAAGGGAGAAAACTGATCATGTAATTAAATTGGCAAGAAACAAAAATGAATGGCAAGAGTTGTACAGGTAAATAAAAATTGAATATCTAAAGTCAGCATCGAACCCTTGGAGATTCTGACTGTGGAATTGATAATGGGTACAAGGAAACAGCAGATAATTTAAACCTATATTTTATACTGATCTTCATGAAGGAGGATACCGTTATCATCCCAAAGGTAGCAAATAAGCAAATTAATCATGGGTAGAAAAATGTTATAACAGTCTTTGTCACAAGGGACAAAGTATTGACCAACTAATAGGATTAAGGCCAGACAGCACCTAATGGCCTGGATCAAACATTTATAAGGCAACTGACTGCAGAGATATTCAAGGCATCGATTGGAATATTCCAGAATCAGGGGATACAGGAAGCATCCAGTGGATTGATGCACCTGTTCAAGAAGGGAAGGGAGACAGAAATCAGGAAACTGTAGACTGGTTAGTTTAATATCTGTTTTTGTAATACGGCAGAGTCGAAAATTAAAGTAATAAATAGCAGGACATTTGGAAAAGCTTATCATTAAACATGGTAGACTGGGTTTTGTGAAAGAGACACTATGACAAATTTGCGACAATTCATTGAGGAGATAACAAGCAGGGCTGATAAAGGGCAATCCAATGATGTGCTGTATTTGGATTTTAAAAATGCAAATGGTAAGGTGCTACAGAAAAGTTAATTGCATAATACAGGAGCTCACCGTGTCAGGGGCAAGGTATTTGCATGGATTGAGGATAGGTTAACCACACTGGCTGTTGCTGAGACCTCATTTGGAGTACTGTATACAATGTTAGCTCCCATATTTAATAAGGGATAAACCAGTATTGGAGACCATTCAAAAAAAGATTCAGCTAGCTGCTTCGAGGACAAAAAGGTTGACCTATCAAGAATAGCTAAACAGGTTAGGTCATTATTCAATAGAATCTCGACAAACAGATTACATACAGTGTGAAAACAAGCCCTTTGGCCCAACGAGTCCACACCGATCCGCCGAAGGACAACCCACCCAGACCCATTCCCCTACATTTACCCCTTCACCTCACACTACAGGCAATTTAGCATTGCCAATTCACCTAACCTGCATTTTTTTGGATTGTGGGAGGATACTGGAGCACCCGGAGGAAACCCACGCAGACTCCACACAGAGAGTCACCTGAGGCAGGAATTAAACCCAGGTCTCTGGCACTGTGAGACATCATTGCTAACCACTGTGCCACCCACATAATATAAGGGGTGATCTTATGGAAACAAGATTCTGAGGAGCTTGACAGGGTAGATGTTGACTAGATCTTCTAGCACCAATGAAGTCTCAAACCAGGGGGCATTACATAAGGTAAAATTCGTTTTGTAAAAAAAGTAAAGATTTTTTTTCTCTCAGTGAATGGCCATAATTTTCTAGCCCAAATAATTGTGAAAGTTAAATGTGGTAGGGGAATGGATCTGGTTGGTTTACTCTTCAGAGGATAACTGTGGCTTATTGGGCTGAAGGGCTTGTTTCCACACAGTAGGGAATTTATGATTCTATCTCAAATTATTTTAAAAGAGGGCAGATAGATTTTTGAAATATTGAGCAGTTGAGGGCTATGCGGATCAAGCATAAAAGAGGTGTTGAGGTCTGGGTTGGCCCAGCCATGATCTGATAGAATGGGGGGAACAAGCTGGAGGGGATGAATGCCCTACTCCTGCTCCGATTCCTTGAGGCTCCATTTCATGCTTTTTTAATCTCCAAAGAAGAGCGTGATACAATGTGCTGAAGATCTCAGATGTTGTGAAAATGGGGTGTTTACGTACTCGTTCAGGTGGCATTGATTCATCAATCACAGCTATACAGTCATGAGTAGGAAGGCAATTCCCTCCATGAATAAAGGAAATCTACTGCAGAGTTCACACAGAGGGAATCCTTCCCCTCAGGAAACTCTCCCATCACATTACCCAACAGATCAGGACACACTGCGCATGCTCTAGTCAACAAAGGGACCACGGGTAATTGATGTCAGCACCGGACCAATGAAAGGATGGTGGGCGGAGCTGGAGGACCTGGGGAAGGTTGGTCCTCCAAACAATCAAAGTGAACGAGGGGCGGAACTAGACTAAACCGCGTGATCACCCTCGCGCGCGGCGCAGAGTCGCTGTAATGAATGTTCAGGAAGTTATGGAGCGAAAAGATACGGGAAGGAAAGAAATGAATAAACAGAGGGAGACGGGAGAAAAACTGTGTTGCTATGCGCGGAGAGGTTTTACAAACATGTTGTGCACGTCGGAAAACACAAATTTGAACGTCCCAGTCCCGTGTTTGTAGTAAACGGGGAATTGCCTCAGCGCAGCTGCAGGCCTGAGTGAGCGCCGCCATCTTTATTCGGGCAACGATTCACTGGAAACCTGCGCCGCCGCCATCTTTGTAGGGGGCAAGGTGCAGCCAGGTGCATGTGCAGCCTTTCTCTGGTGCAGAGTCTATGGGCAGGATTTACACACAGCACGTTCAAACTTAGAGAAATGGATGTTTGTTTCTGGATTTGTTTCGTCATTCATTTATATGACTTACTATCGTAACTGTGTTTGCAGGTCATTCAAAATTGGAGGGATTGTGCATAGTGAAGAAGGTTATCTCAGGTTACAGTGAGATATTGATCAGATACGGATTAATTTAGATAAATGTGAGGCGCTGCATTTTGGAAAAGCAAGTCAGGGCAGGACTTATACACTAGGGGAAAGCGAAGACTGCAGATGCTGGAGAACTGTGAGTATAAATACTCACTGTTTCACCACCAACGGTCATTTGAGTGGGAGCAGCGGCCGAGTTGAGGTGAACCCGGGAGACTACAGCTAAGGTAAGAGTTTTTTTCAAAATTACTTACCTGTAGCGGGCAGCGGTGTTTTGTTTTCTCTCTCCTTCACAGAAAGAGCGGGAGCAGCAGAGGAAGTGACGGCAAGCAGAGGGGCAGCCGAGACCCGGAAGCAGTTAGTGTAAGCTTAGCTGGGTTAGTTTTTTCCCCCTTTAAAAGCGTGAAGGAGAGGAAAGCTATAGCTCAAGTTCGTTAGATGGGTCAGTGTTTGTTCAATGTGTGCAGGAGAGTTTCCTGACACAATATGTAGACAGGCCAACAAGAGGTGAGGCCATACTGGATTTGGTTCTGGGTAACGAACCAGGCCAGGTGTTAGAATTAGAGGTAGGTGAGCACTTTGGGGATAGTGACCATAATTCTGTGATTTTTACACTCGTGATGGAGAGGGATAAGTGTGTACTACAGGGCAAGAGTTATAGCTGGGGTAAGGGAAATTATGATGCGGTGAGGCATGACTTAGGATGTGTGGCTTGGAAAAGTAGACTCCAAGGCAAGAGTGTAAAGGATATGTGGAACTTGTTCAAGGGGCAACTATTGAGTGTCCTTGATAATTATGTACCTGTCAGGCAGGAAGGAAAGGGTCGTGCGAGGGAGCCGTGGTTTAATAAGGAATTGGAATCCCTTGTTAAATGGAAGAGGGCGGCCTATCTCAAGATGAGACGTGAAGGTTCAATTGGGGCGATTGAGAGTTATAGGGTAGCCAGGAAGGACCTGAAGAGAGAGCTAAAAGCAGCAAGGAGGGGACATGAAAGGTCCTTAGTCGATAGGATTAGGGAAAACCCTAAGGCTTTCTATAGGTATGTTAGGAATAAAAGAATGACTAGGGTAGGAATAGGTCCAGTCAAGGATAGTAGTGGGAAGTTGCGTGTGGAGGCGGAAGAGATTGGGGAGACACTGAATGAATACTTTTCTTCAGTATTTACTCAGGAACAGGGCATTGTTGTCGATGAGAATACTGAGTCACAAATAAGTAGAATGGATGGCTTTGAGGTATGTAGAGAGGAGGTGTTGGAAATCCTGGAAAAGGTGAAAATAGATAAGTCCCCTGGGCCTGATGGCATTTATCCTAGGATTCTCTGGGAAGCAAGGGAGGAGATTGCAGAGCCATTGGCCTTGATTTTTATGTCCTCTTTGTCTACAGGAGTAGTCCCAGAAGACTGGAGGATAGCAAATGTGGTTCCCTTGTTCAAAAAGGGGAGTAGGGATAGCCCTAGTAACTATAGGCCGGTGAGTCTCACTTCTGTTGTGGGCAAAGTCTTAGAGAGAATTGTAAGGGATAGGATTTATGCACATCTGGATAGGAATAATGTGATCAAGGATAGTCAGCATGGTTTTGTGAAGGGCAAGTCGTGCCTCACAAACCTTATTGAATTCTTTGAAAAGGTGACGAAGGAGTTTGATGAGGGGAAAGCGGTAGATGTGGTATATATGGATTTTAGTAAGGCGTTTGATAAGGTTCCCCATGGTAGGCTACTGCAGAAAATACGGGGATATGGCATTGAGGGTGAGTTGGAGGTTTGGATTAGGAATTGGCTGGATGGAAGAAGACAGAGGGTAGTAGTTGATGGCAAAGTTTCTTCATGGAGTGCCGTCACTAGCGGTGTTCCGCAAGGATCTGTTTTGGGACCATTGCTGTTTGTCATTTTTATAAATGACCTGGAAGAGGGGTTAGAAGGTTGGGTGAGCAAGTTTGCGGATGATACCAAAGTCGGAGGAGTTGTTGACAGTGAGGAAGCATGTGGCAGGTTACAGCAGGATATAGAGAAGCTGCAGAGCTGGGCAGAAAGGTGGCAGATGGAATTCAATGTAGCTAAGTGCGAGGTGATTCACTTTGGGAAGAATAACAAAAAGATGGGGTACTGGGCTAATGGTCGGATACTTGGTAGTGTGGATGAGCAGAGGGATCTTGGTGTCCATGTACACAGATCTCTGAAAGTTGCCACCCAGGTAAATAGTGCGGTGAGAAAGGCATATGGCGTACTGGCTTTTATTGGTAGAGGAATTGAGTTCCGGAGTCCTGAGGTCATGATGCAGTTGTATAGGACTCTGGTACGGCCGCATCTGGAATATTGTGTGCAGTTTTGGTCGCCACACTATAGGAAGGATGTGGAGGCATTGGAACGGGTGCAGAGGAGGTTTACCAGGATGTTGCCTGGTATGGAAGGAAAATCGTATGAGGAAAGACTGAGGCACTTGAGGCTGTTTTCACTAGAGAAAAGAAGGTTTAGGGGTGACTTGATTGAGGTGTACAAGATGATTAGGGGGTTAGATAGGGTAGACAGTATGGACCTTTTCCCGCGTATGGAGTTGGGTATTACAAGGGGGCATAGCTTTAAATTAAGGGGGGGTAGATATAGGACTGATGTTAGGGGTAGGTTCTTCACTCAGCGAGTCGTTAGTTCATGGAATGCCCTGCCAGTAACAGTGGTGGACTCTCCCTCTTTATGGGCATTTAAGAAGGCATTGGATAGGTGTATGGAGGATAGTGGGTTAGTGTAGTTTAGGTGGGCTTGGATCGGCGCAACATCGAGGGCCCAAGGGCCTGTACTGCGCTGTATTCTTCTATGTTCTATGTTCTATGTTCTATCAGAGCTGAAAAACGTTTGCTGGAAAAGCACAGCAGGTCAGGCAGCTTCAAAAGATCAGGAGAATCAACATTTCGGACACTCATGTCTGAAATGTCGATTCTCCTGACCTTTGGATGCTGCCTGACCTGCTGTGCTTTTCCAGCAACGCGTTTTTCAGCCCAGCACTTATACACTGAATGGCAAGGCCCTGGAGACACTTGCGGAACACTTGGGCTGCAGGTTCATAGTCCTTGCAAGTCAAGTTGCAGGTAGATAGGATGTTGAAGAAGGTGTTCAGTGTATTTTCCTTTATTGGTTAGAGCATTAAGTATAGGATGTGGGAGGTCATGTTGCTGTACAGGACATTCGTTAGCACTTTTGGAATATTGTGTGCAATTCTGGACTGCCTCCTATCAGAAGGGTGCTGTGAAACTTGAAAGGTTTCATAAAAGACTTACAAGGATGTTGTTAGGGTTGGAGGATTTGAGCTGTAGGGTGAGGCATAAAAGGCTGGGGCTGTTTTCCCTGGAGTGCCATAGGGAATGGTGATGTTATGGAGGTTTATACAATCATGAGGAGCATGAACAGAGTAAATGAACAAGGTGTTTTCCCTGGAGTAGTGGTGTCCAAAAGTAGAGGACATTGCTTTAGGGTGAACGGGGCAAAAATTCAAAGGGGCCTAAAGGACAACTCTTTCATGCAGTGGGTGGAATGAGCTGCCAGAGGAAGTGGTGGAGGCTAGTACAATTAAAACTTGTTGAAGGCATCTAAATAGACACATCATATGATTAGGAAGCGTTTACAGGGATATGGGCCAAGTGCTGGCAAATGGGAATAGATTAGGTTCGGATACCTGGTTGGCATGGATGAGTTAAACCGAAGGGTCTGTGTCAATGCTATACATCTCTATGACTGTGGGATCACAACAGCTTATACAGCTCTGCTTCATCTCTGGGCTCCCTCATGACCACTTTGTCAATATCTAGCTTCCTCAGTCTCAAACAATGGGTGTAATTTTGGTCTGTTTAGTATTTTACTATTACATTTACAGACATTTTTGTAAGTTTATTTTTCACTGCCGCCCAGCCCCTGACCATGTGCTGCTTATTAATTTTTTTTTGGAAAATCTTTGACAGTCAAGAATTCTTTTTTTCCAATAAGCAAGTGCATTTTCCTTCCATTTCTAACTATCAAATTCTGCACCATTTTCATTCCCTGTAATCCGTTTTGCACTCCCTGAAACATCGACTGTGTTTCTCCTTCCACAGATACCAGTGATTAATGCCAAAGCCCTGTTGCTTGTGGAGAGGGTGATGTTTGACTTTCTTGTACAGCAGCAGTTTGTGTGGTGAAGGTGCTCCCACACAATGTGGTTGGGTAAGAGACATTACAGATTATTCATTACAGCAACAGTGATGATTTGAAGGTAATGTCCAAATCAAGAACAGTTTGTAGTTTTATCATCATGCTTATAATTTCACAAAAATATTATTGGGAACTTTAGGCATAAGGTCAGAGACTGATGATATTAGGCCAGGTGACCAAAACCATTGCCAAATAGGCAGGCTTTGAGGAATGTCTTAAAGGAGGAAAGCAGACCTGTGAGGTTTTGGCAGCGAATTTCAGGAAATGTTACTTTGGCAACTGTAAAAGCATCCACACAGGTGAAATAATGAATTAACAGGTCATTGATTGTTTCGAACACAATGGGTTATCGAGGTCTTCAAGGATGTATGATGCAGCGAGCTAGGGATGATCACAACCAGGAATTAAATCAAGAATGAGAATTTTAAATTGAGGGACATGGGCCAGATGCTGGCAGGTGAGACTACATTGGGTTGGAATATCTGGTCGGCATGGACGGGTTGGATTGAAGGATCTGTTTTCATGCTGTATATCTCTGTGGCTCTATGTTGTTGATTATGAATAGGAGCCTTTTGATGGATCAACATGTTTTGGTACAAGCGAGTACTTGGGAAGCAGAGATTTAGTTTTTCTTGAGATTACAGGGAGGTTGAATGTGGGAAGCTGGCAGGAGTGTGTTTGGATAATGAATTCTGGAGAAAACAAAAGGTGGATGAGAGTATATGAGCTGAGACAAGGGTAGAATCAGCCAAAAATAGTGATCTTGGAGTGGGACTGGGCTGTCACCCTCACCTTACCTCTGGAATTCAGTTGGTCGTCAGGTTGTGAATCAGGGCGGTAACACAATCGGGAGCTGAGTGGCCCTGCTGGAGCCTAAAATGAGTGTCGCTCAGGTGGCTGTTGCTGAGCAGCTGCTGCTTGATAGCCCTGTTGATGACATCTTCCATCACTTTACTGCTGGTCGAATGTGGACTGATAGAGGGAAATTGCCTGGGTTAGATTGCCCTGTGTTGTTGTGTTGAACATCCCTGGGCAATGTTCTACATTGTCGGTAGATGCCAGTGCTGGAGTGGTACTTGGCTTGGTGGGTGGCAAGTTCTGGAGCACATGCCATCAGTATTATTGCCAGAATATTGACAGGGCCCGTAGCCTTTGCACGACTTAAGCATTTCTTGATGTTATTCAAACTGAATCAAACTGGCTTAAAACTCACATCTGTGATGTTGGAAACCACTGGAGAAGGCTGGGATGGATCATCTCACTTTACACTTCTGGCTGCAGATTGCTGCAAATGCTGTTGTCTTATCTGGTGCATGGATGTGTGAGGCCCCTCCATCAGTAAAGGAGGAGATTTCTGTGATGCTTCCTCCAGTAAGTTGTTTAATTGTCCATCACCGTTCACAACTGGGTGTGGCAGAACTGCAGAGCTTCGATCTGTTCCATTGGTTGTGGGATCGTTTAGCTCTGTTGGTTGCTGCTGATGCTGTTTGAAATGCAGATGGTCCTGTTTGGTAGCTTCACCAGGTTGGCACTTCATTTTTAGGTCTGCCTGGTGCTGCTCATGACATGCCCTCCTTTACTGTCCATTGTGACGGGTGAGTGCGGGACGTACAAACCCATGAGATTTCAGATTGTGCTGGAGTACAGTTCTGCTACTGTTGATGTCCCACAGTGCCTCAGAGATACCCAGTTTGAGATCCTACATCTCTTCAAAGTCTGTCCCAATTAGAACGGTGATAGTGTCACTCAACACAATGGAGGTTTTTCTCAACTTTAAGCCAAGACTTGTGTCTCCAAAAGGAATGTGTGATGGTCACTCTTACTGAAACTGTCATGCACAGATGTATCTGTAGCTGGTCAATTCATAACAATGAGATCAAGTATGTTTTTCTCTATTGTTGGTTCCCTCACCACCCGCTGCAGACTTAGATGAACAGCTATGTCCTTTAGGACACGGCCAGTTCAGTCAGTAATTTTGTTGCAGAGGTAGTCTCGATTGTGGACGTTGAATTTCTGCACCAGAGTATGTTTGACACCATTTTACTTCCTCAGTGCTTCCTTCAAATGTTGTTCAACATGAAGGAGAACTGATCCATCAGCCAAGGGAGGAGGGGATGTGGTAATCAGCAGGAGCCATGAGATTTCCTGGTGTCCGGAGTCAATGCTGAGTACTCCCAGGGCAAATCCTCCCTGTCTGTGCCACGACCTCTGCCTGGTCTGTCCTGCTGGTGGGGCAGGACATATCCAGAGATTTCAGGAGAAAGTGAAGACTCCAGATGCTGGAGATCAGAGTCAAGAGTCTGGTGCTGCCTGACCTGTTGCGGTTTTCCATCACCACAATTTCAATATCTTGGGATGGTAATGGTGGTGTCTGGTCATTGTCTGTAAGGGTTGATTTCATGAGTATGAATATGTCAGGCTGTTCCTTGATTGGTCTGTGAGACAGCTCTGCACATTTTGGCACCAAATTCCAGATGTTAGTCTGGAAGACATTGCACCATCGAGAGGGCTGATTCTGTGGTTGTATTTTCTGGTGCCTTGTTAGATGCCGAGTGGTCCATCCAGTTTCATTCCTTCGTTGAAACTTTGCAGTGATTATTTCAGTGAGTAGTTTGCTGGGACACTGTCAGGTTGGCAGGATGATTTTCACCATTGACAATGATTCCATGTAGTTCAGGAGATTCCTAATTCCAGTTATTTTTTCTTGAATTCAGATTCCACCATCTGCCAAGATGGGATTTGAACCAAGACTTCAGTCGTTTGTTTTAATAGTTTGGATAAAATTTAAATACATTAGGTTTGTTCACTCACTTTAAATATCACTTACCCAGGCTTTGTTTCTTTGTAAACACTGTCCATCCTCCTGTCTCCTCCATGCTTCTCTCCAACAACAAGAGTTTGGAGCACATGGAGTTTCTCTGTCACTAAGACTGAGAT
Source organism: Chiloscyllium plagiosum (assembly GCF_037043375.1). NCBI lineage: Eukaryota > Metazoa > Chordata > Chondrichthyes > Orectolobiformes > Hemiscylliidae > Chiloscyllium > Chiloscyllium plagiosum. The sequence goes on from NW_028270183.1 coordinate 84,772,319, forward strand.
AATCCGTTCTGCTGCTTCCCTCCCTCCCACTAGCCCACTGAGTCAAACTGCTTCATGTGTGTTCCCGGTTTTTGTCCAAACTTACATCTTTCTCCAATCTCATCTCATGTCAAGCCTTATCAAAGTTCATCTTGACCCTTTACCCTCATCTCACTAAACCATAGATTTTCCAACTCTCTTTTCTCCTCCTCCACATCAGTCCCCCTCACCGATTCACAGATATTGTTTCTTGTTCTATCTTTTTTGGTTATGGTCCTTCTCACCCATTCTGTGAAAAACTGACATTTGACCTCACGGTTGTTGGAAAATCCTGCTCCATCTCCACTCTCCCTTTCCTTTCTGAATTCCTTGCATTTGGTGTCCCCCGTGGATCTATCCTTGCTCTCTCCTCTATCTCACCTACATACTGCCAGGAGGTGACATTGTGTAAAAGTACCATGTTGTGTTTCACATGTACACTGACGATGCCCAGCTCTCCCTCCCCATCATCCCTCTCCATTACTCCACTGTTACTCCGTTATCAAACTGCTCACCACGCTCCCACTACTCGATTAGGTGCAGTTTCCTCCAATAAAACATTGTAATGGTTAAACCCGTTGCCTAACAAGTTCCTTTCCCTAACTGCTGAGCCTCTCCCTCTCACTGGGAACCATGCAGCAGAACTAGACTCATCACAATACTGCTGTTATATCTGTCGCGAAGCTGACCTTCTGATTAGACATCGACACAATCCCAAACACCAGGAATTCCAATCTTTAAACCCTTGCTTATCTCCTCTTCACCCTTGCTCCATTGCTACTAAAACCCCTTACCCGTGCCTGGGTTGCCTTAAACTTGAGGAACCCAAAGCAGAATCCTTGATTCTGTGACTGGCTCAGAATCTGATTTCAGACCCCGCCCCCCTCCCCCTCCTCCTCCACCCCCCTCCTCCTCCCCCCCTCCTCCTCCTCCCCTCCACCTCCTCCCCCCTTCTCCTCCCCCCTCCTCCTCCTCCCCCCTCCTCCTCCTCCCCCCTCCTCCTCCTGCCCCCTCCTCCTCGCCCCCTCCACCTCCTCCCCCCTCCTCCTCCCCCCTACTCCTCGCCCCATCCTCCTCCTCCCCCTTCCTCCTCCTCCCCCCACACTCCTCCTCCTCCCCCCTCCCCACTCCTCCCCCTCCCCACCCTCCCCATCCTCCCACCTCCCCCCCTCCCCCTCCATCCTCCTCCCCCCTCCTCCTCCCCCCGCCTCCTCCTCCCTCCTCCTCCCCCCCGCCTCCTCCTCCCCCTCTCCCCCCCTCCTCCTCCCCCCACCCCCCCTCCTCCTCCTCCTCCCCATCCCCCCCCCCTCCTCCCCCTCCCCTACCCCCTCCTCCCCCCTCCCCACTCTCCCCTTCACCACTCCTCCCCCCCTCCCCCTCCTCCCCCCTCCACCCTTCTCCTCCTCCCACCCTCCCCCCACCTCCTCCGCCCCCCGTACCCCCACCTCCTCCGCCCCCCGTCCCCCGTACCTCCTCCGCCCCTCCCGCACCTCCTCCCCCTCCCCCCACCTCCTCCCCCACCCCCCCACATCCTCCCACCTCCTCCCCCCCTCCCCCCACCTCCTCCCCCCCCCCCCACCTCCCCCCACACCTCCTCCCCACACCTCCTCCCACCTCCTCCTCCCACCACCTCCTCCCCCTCCTCCTCCCCCTCCTCCTCCTCCTCCTCCACCCCTCCTCCCCCCGTCCCTCCTCACCCCTCCTCCTCCTCCCCTCCTCCTCCCTCTTCCTCCTCCCCCCTCCTCCTCCTCCTCCTCCTCCCCCCTCCTCCTCCTCCCCCTCCTCCTCCTCCTCTCCCCCCTCCTCCTCTCCCCCCCTCCTCCTCACCCCCTCCTCCTCCTCCCCCCTCCTTCTCTTCCTCCTCCTCCCCCCTCCTCCCCCTCCTCCTCCCCCCTCCTCCTCCTCCACCCTCCCCTCCTCCACCCTCCCCCTCCTTCCCCCACTCCTCCTCCTCCTCCCCCCTCCTCCTCCCTCCCCCTCCTCCTCCACCCCCTCCTCCTCCTCCTCCCCCCTCCTCCTCCCCCCTCTCCTCCTCCCCCACCTCCTCCCCCTCCTCCTCCCCCTCCTCCTCCCCTCCTCCTCCCCCTCCTCCTCCCTCCTCCTCCTCCCTCCTCCTCATCCCCCTCCTCCTTCTCCCCTCCTCCTCCTCCCCCTCTCCTCTCCTCCTCCCTCCTCCTCATCCCCACCTCCTCCTCCCCCCTCCTCCTCCTCCCCCCCTCCTCCTCCTCCCCCCTCCTCCTCCTCCCCCCTCCTCCTCCTCCTCCTCCCCCCTCCTCCTCCTCCTCCCCCTCCTCCTCCTCCCCCCCCTCCTCCCCTCCCCCCTCCTCCTCCCCCCTCCTCCTCCTCCCCCTCCCCTCCTCCTCCTCCCCCCTCTCCCCCCTCCCCCCTCCTCCTCCCCCCTCCCCCCCCCTCCCCCCCTCCTCCTCCCCCTCCCCTCCTCCTCCTCCCCCCTCCCCTCCCCCTCCCCCCTCCCCCCCTCCACCCCACTCCCCTCCTCCCCCTCCCCTCCCCCTCCTCCCCCCTCCCCCCCTCCCCCTCCTCCTCCTCCTCCCCCTCCCCACTCCTCCTCCTCCTCCCCCCTGCCCTCCTCCCCACTCCTCCCTCCCCCTCCTCCCCACCCCTCCTCCCCCCTCCTCCCTCCCCCTCCTCCTCCCCCTCCTCCTCCCCCCTCCTCATCCCCCTCCTCCCGCCTCCTCCCCCTCCCCCTCCTCCTCCACCTTCTCCCGCCTCCTCCTCCTCCCCCCTCCCCCCTCCCTCCCACCTTCCCCCTTCCCCCCTTCCCCCTCCCCCTCCTCCCCCTCTCCCACTCCTCCCCCCTTCCCATTCCTCCCCCCCTCCCCTCCTCCCCCCTCCACCCTCCTCCTCCTCCCCCACCCCCCCACCTCCTCCGCCGCCCATCCCCACCTCCTCCGCCCCTCCCCACCTCCTCCCCCCTCCCCCCACCTCCTCTCCCCTCACCCCACCTAATCCCACCTCCTCCTCCCACCTCCTCCTCCCCCCTCCTCCTCCCTCCTCCTCCTCCCACCTCCTCCTCCCCCCTCCTCCTCCCCCTCCTCCTCCTCCTCCTCCTCCCCACTCCTCCTCCTCCCCACTCCTCCTCCTCCTCGCCCCCCCTCCTCCTCCCCACTCCTCCTCCTCCCCACTCCTCCTCCTCCTCCCCCCTCCTCCTCCTCCCCCTTCCTCCTCCTCCCCACTCCTCCTCCTCCTCCCCACTCCTCCTCCTCCTCCACCCCCCTCCTCCTCCACCTCCCTCCTCCTCCTCCCCCTCCCCCCTCCCCCTCCTCCTCCTCCCCCTCCCCCCTCCTCCTCCCCTCCTCCCCCTCCTCCCCCCTCCTCCCCCCCTCCGCCCCCCTCCTCCTCCCCCCTCCTCCTCCCGCCCTTCCCCTCCTCCTCCTCGCCCCTCCCCCCTCCCCCCTCCTCCCCCCTCCCCCCTAACCCCCCCCTCCCCCCTACCCCCCCTTCCCCACTCGTCCCCCCCTCCCCCCTCCCCCCTCCTCCCCGCCTCCCCCCTCCTCCCCCCTCCCCCCTCCTCCCCCTCCTCCCCCTCCACCCTTCTCCTCCTCCCCCCTCCACCCTTCTCCTCCTCACACCTCCCCCCACCTCCTCCGCCCCCCCCTCCCCCCACCTCCTCCGTCCTCCCGCACCTCCTCCCCCCCTTCCCCCACCTCCTCCCCCCCTCCCCCCCTCCTCCCCCTCCCCCACCTCCTCCCCCCCCCCCCCCCTCCCCCACCTCCTCCCCTCTCCCCCACCTCCTCCCCTCTCCCCCCACCTCCTCCCACCGCCTCTCCCCTCCCCCCACCTCCTCCCCCCTCCTCCTCCCACCTCCTCTCCCACCACCTCGTCCCCCTCCTCCTCCCCGCTCCTCCTCCTCCTCCTCCTCCCCTCTTCCCCCCCTCCCCCCTCCCCCCTCCTCCTCCTCCCCCTCCCCCTCCCCCCTCCTCCTCCCCCTCCCCTCCCCCCTCCTCCTCCTCCCCCTCCCCCTCCGCCCTCCTCCTCCCCCCCTCCTCCCCCTCCTCCCCCCTCCTCCCCCTCCTCCCCCTCCTCCCCTTCCTCCTACCCCCTCCTCCTCCCCCCTCCTCCTCCCCCTCCTCCTCCCCCCTCCCCCCTCCCCCCTCCCCCCCCCTCTCCTCCCCCCTTCCCCACTCCTCCCCCCCTCCTCCCTCCTCCCCCTCCACCTTCTCTCCTCCCACCCTCCCCCCACCTCCTCCGCCCCCCCTCCCCCCACCTCCTCCGCCCCCCTCCCCCACCGACTCCGCCCCTCCCGCACCTCCTCCCCCCCTCCCCCCACCTCCTCCCACCTCCTCCCCCCCTCCCCCACCTCCTCCCCCCTCCTCCTCCCACCTCCTCCTACCTCCCCCTCCTCCCCCCTCCTCCTCCCCCACCTCCCCCCTCCTCCTCCCCCCTCCTCCTCCCTCCTCCTCCCCTCCTCCTCCCCCCTCCCTCCTCCCCCCTCCTCCTCCTCCCCCTCCTCCCCCCTCCTCCTCCTCCCCCCTCCTCCTCCTCCCCCTCCTCCTCCTCCCCCCTCCTCCTCCTCCCCCCTCCTCCTCCACCCCCCTCCTCCTCCTCCCCCCTCCTCCTCCTCCTCCCCCCTCCTCCTCCTCCCCCCTCCTCCTCCTCCCCCCTCCTCCTCCTCCCCCCCTCTCTCCTCCTCCCCCCTCCTCCTCCTCCCCCTCCTCCTCCTCCCCCCTCCCCCTCCTCCTCCCCCTCCCCCCTCCCCCTCCTCCTCCCCCTCCTCCTCCCCCCCTCCTCCTCCACCCTCCCCCTCCCCCTCCTCGCCCCCTCCCCCCTCCTCCCCCCCTCCCCCACTCCTCCTCCTCCACTCCTCCTCCTCCTCCCCCCTCCTCCTCCTCCCCCCTCCTCCTCCTCCCCCTCCTCCTCTTCCACCCTCCTCCTCCTCCCCCCTCCTCCTACCCCTCCTCCTTCTCCCCCACCTCCTCCCCCTCCTCCACCCCCTCCTCCTCCCCCACTCCTACTCTCCCCCTCCTCCTCCTCCTCCCCCCTCCCTCCTCCTCCCTCCTCCTCATCCCCCTCCTCCTTCTCCCCCTCCTCCCCCTCCCCCTCCTCCTCCCCCTCCTCCTCCTCCCCCCCTCCTCCTCCCCCCCTCCTCCTCCTCCCCCTCCTCCTCCTCCCCCCCTCCTCCTCCTCCCCCCTCCTCCTCCCCCCTCCTCTTCCTCCCCCCTCCTCTTCCTCCCCCCTCCTCTTCCTCCCCCTCCTCCTCCTCCCCCTCCTCCTCCTCCCCCTCCCCCCTCCTCCTCCTCCCCCTCCCCCCCTCCTCCTCCCCCCTCTCCCCCCCTCCCCCCCTCCTCCTCCCCCCTCCCCCCCCTCCCCCCCTCCTCCTCCCCCCTCCCCTCCTCCTCCTCCCCCCTCCCCTCCCCCTCCCCCTCCTTCCCCCTCCCCCTCCTTCTCCCTCCCCCTCCTCCCCTCCTCCTCCTCCTTCCTCCTCCCTCCCCCTCCTCCTCCTCCTCCCCCCTCCGCACTCCTCCTCCTCCTCCCCCCTCCCCCTCCCCCTCCCCCTCCTCCTCCTCCCCCCCACCCCTCCTCCCCCCTTCTCCCTCCCCCTTCTCCTCCCCCCTCCTCCTCCCCCTCCTCCCTCCTCCTCCCCCCTTCCCCAGCCCCCTTCCCCAGCCCCCTCCCCCCTCCTCCCCCCTCCCCTCTCCCCCCTCCCCCTCCCCCCCTCCCCCCCTCCCCTCTCCCCCTCCCCCCTCCCCTCTCCCCCTCCCCCCTCCCCTCTCCCTCTCCCCCCTCCCCTCTCCCCCCCTCCCCCTCCTCCTCCCCCCTCCCCCACCCCTCCCCCTACCCCTCCCCCTACCCCTCCCCCTCCCCCCTACCCCTCCTCCCCACCCCTCCTCCCCACCCCTCCTCCCCACCCCTCCTCCCCACCCCTCCTCCCCCTCCCCCTCCTCCCCACCCCTCCTCCCCCTCCCCCCTCCTCCCCACCCCTCCTCCCCCTCCCCCCTCCTCCCCCTCCCCCCTCCTCCTTCTCCCCCCTCCTCCCTCTCCCCCACATACCAAATATGGGGCCATTTGGTATGTTCTGGCTTCACTGGGACACAGCAGTAAGCATGAGATCGAGATGTTGGCCAGGGAACAGGTTCGTGTGTTAAAGTGACAGGCAGCTGGAAGCTCGGGGTCTGTTTTTGCAGCAGAACGTAGATAATCAGTTGTCATTTCGGCCACCTCCACTGAGATGCTGCCAGACACAGGTTCCTGTCCCCTCCATTAACAGCTATGCACCCTCTCAGCCAGATCGTAATCCACTCATTTTTCTTTCCAATGTTCCAGTCTCTCTTTGGATTCTGTCCCTCCCTGTTATTTACACTTTAACCCCTATCTCCTGCAATACAAAGATCTGCAGTTTAGTTGAATTGGCCAAGCTAAATTTCCCATAATATTCAGGGATGTGTAGGTTAGGTGCATTAGTTAGGAGAAATATACAGTCGTAGGGTAGGGGAATGGGTCTGGGTGGGATACCCTTCGGAGGGACTCTGTGGACATTTTGGGCCGAATACTTGTTTCCATGCTGTCAAGATTCTAATTTTCCCAGCTCCCATCGGATCCGAGGAAGGGCCACTGGACAGATTTCTGTTCCCAGATGCTGCCAGACTTGCTGAGCTTTCCCAGCACCTTCTGCTTGTTGTTCCTGATTGACACCATCCATACACCTTCTGAGTGTGATTCAGACAGGGGGAAGATACCACCACTGACCTCACAATGGGGTCCAGCTGATTGAAGGCAGATTCGGACCAATAGGAAAAGGTGGTGGGACTGGTGGACCAAGTGGAACCAGCTGGTCATCCAAACAATGGGAGTGAATGAGGGGCGTGGCCAGTGGGATGACACGTCACCAGTAACTCAGCCGATGCAGTGCCACGTGACTCGGGCATTGGTGATTGTGGGAGACGCAAACAGGGAAGGGGAGAGTGGCCTCAGACAGGGAGATAATGAGTCACTTTAGATTGGGAAGTTTTAATTACACTCTGTGTGGTTCGTAAGTCTGAATTAGAAACTCTTAATCCCGCGTTTGCAGCAGATGGGAAAATGGCTGCGGCCCTCAGGCGGTGAAAGGTCCTGGGGTATGGCCGCCATTTTTATTGGGGGTGAGGTACAGTGAGGCACATGTGCATGTCCCCTTCCTAGGATGGGTGGGGGGAGGCGTGCAACTTGAAGAGAGGCATTTACACATCAAGCACATACCAAGAAACAGGTATGTCTTTATATTCTTCCTGTACTGACTTTGAATTTTGTTTTGTGAATTCATTTCATAGGAGATTAAATCAGAATAATTGAGGCTGGGATCTCAAAAGCAAGTTTTTACAGTCAATGGAGTCATCAGGATCTGAATATTATTGGCATTTAACTGTGGAAGGAGAAAGGTTTGTCAGTTCTGTTTGTGGGAAGATATGTCCAATATTTTTGTTAAGCAGAAAGATGTACAAATTCGTGGTTGGATCACCCTATGGGTGTGTGCTCTGTTCTGGGCGCTGCAGCTGAAGAAGAAGATATTGGCCTGCGGGGGAGCACAGATTTATCCAAATTACATCTCGTCTCTTTGTAAGAACTCTCAGATTTTGACCCAACCACCCACTTCATGATGCTAACATGTAAACTTCATGTTTTCAATTACCTGCAAACTTCCCATTAAAAATCCTTTTGGACTCAAATTCCAGTACCTTTTCAGGTGGAATGTTCCAGCTTCTGACAACTGTCTGTTCATTCAGAAACTGCTGACGTCCATGTTGACTCTGGGGTTACAAAGGGCTGAATTGAAAGATGAGGTGCTGTTCCTGAGCTCCCATTGAGATGCATTGGAACAGTACAGGAGGCTGAGGGCAATGTAGGTATGAGCAGACAATGAAGATTACAGGGCTGCAACTGTGAGGGCTGTTTGGCTCAATGAGAGTGTTCTGGAGTTGGGTGTAAACAGACTGATGTGAGACAGGGAGAAGGTGAAGCTGAAACTCAGTTTTAGTTCAGGCCCTTCAGATATTCACATGGTCCCAATGTGAACAGCCAGTTTTTATGTGATACCTGCGGAATATTTGTTAACAGTTTTAAAAATATTTTTCCTGAGGGCAGTTGAGAGTTAACCACATTGCTGTGGGTCTGGAGTCACATGTTGGCCAGACCAGGTGAGGATGACCATTTCCTTCCCTACAGGATATTAGTGAACCAGGTGGGTTTTTAACAATCGACAATAGTTTCATGGTCATCATTCGCCTTTTCATTCTAGATTGTATTGAATTCCGATGCCAGCATCAGCCATGTTGGGATTCTATCCCTAATCCTCGGAAAACTGTACATGTCACTCATCTGGCAGGAATACCATTAAGCCATTGCCTCCCTTTTAGCAATGTTTAAAAGAAAGTTCCATCATTCTACGTGTACAATGTGAGATAAAATACTGCAACGTTCATGTGTCAGCCTCTCCGAAAGGTCAATCAACAGAAATTTGTTTGGGGCCAAATATTTCACTTTTTTTGGGGTGGGGGTGGGGGAGGGGGGGGCTTAATTAAACAAAAATGAATCCAAATAAAAATCTTATGCCAAGGACATGTAATTTCTGAAGCCAGAGGGGGATTACAGAGACAGGGAGGGTTGTGGGCCCAGAGGGGGATTGTTGTCCAAACATCACTGTGGTGTACATGGACTGCAGCATTTCAGGGAGGCGGTTAACCACCACTTTCTCCAAGACAAGTAAAGGTGGCCAATAAATACTGCTCTGGGCAGCAAAGGCAACCCCCAGTGAATAAAACCAAGCAGTGACCTCTCTGAGCTGACTTGCTGTGAAGGTAAAAACCTCTCTGGAAATGGAGTGGGCAGAGAAGAGAAACAGTGACATTTCACAGCTGCCCTCCGAGAGACCTCACCCTTGGAAGTACTCCGAGCCGGGGATCATCTCAGTGAGTTTCAATCTCGAAATATCAATCTTAGTCGGTTTTATTTTATTCAATCTACAATAGTCAGTCAGGTGAGGATTTCTTTTTAATGTCTTAGGGTCTCTTGATTAAATGTTTAAGATATGAAACATAAGCATTAAGTTATTCTCGGGCAGTATTTTTCGAGCAGTAAGACTGTGTCTTTGTTTTGGTCTGTAGATTGTTAAGGCGGAGAGATGGCTTGTTGTAGAGTGGCGTGCTGTTCCTGTCGGATGTGGGAGATTAGGGAGAGTTTCAATGATCCTGATGATTATATCTGTAGCAAGTGTGATTGCAAATCCTTTTGGATCGCATGGATTGGTGGAGGAGTGATTAAAGGCAGTGAGGAATTGACACGAGCCGGGGGGTGTTATAGGTGGCTGTGTCAGGAATGCAGGATACTGCAGATACAGTCAGGTAGATGGGTTACCGCCAGGAAAGCTAGGAGGGGTAGGTTGGTACTGCAGGAGCCTCCTGTTGCTATCCCCATCTCAGACAAGTATACTGTTTTGGAAAATGTCGGTGGTAATAGACTTTCAGGGGAATGTAGCACTGACAGTCAAGTTACTGGTACTGAGACTGGCTTTTAACATAATATGAGGTATATCCAGTTCCACACGATCGATGGTGATAGGGGACTCTCTCGTCAGGGGCACAGTCTGCTGTTTCTGCAGCTGACAGTGAGACATCAGAATGGGGTGGTGCTGCCCTGGTGTCAGTGTCAAGGATGTCTCTGAGGGAGCAGAGTATTTTCAAAAGGGAAAATAACCAGTGGGAGGACATTGTACATTGGTACCAATGGCATAGGAAGGGGAAAGCATGGGGTCCTGACGAGCAGGGAGATTTGCTAGTGCCACTCGGGAGGCATTAAACCAGTGAGGGAGTCAGGGTAATCCTAAAGAGATAGTGAGAAAAGAGGTGAGTCTGAGGCTGGTACTGTTCACCAGTCAGACTTTCAAGGCAGGCAAGAGCAAGTCACAAAATGAGGTGCGACAGACCAGTTGCACTGCATTTATTTCAGTGCAAGAGACCTGACAGGTCAGGAAGGTAGGCTCAGGGTATGGTTTTGAACATGGCACTGGGATATTACAGCAATTACAGAGGCATCACTCAGGGATGGATCGGACTAGCAGCTTAATGTTCCAGGGTATAGATGCTATAGCAAGGATAGAAAGGGGGCAACAGAGCAGGGGGAGAGGTGTTTTTGATTCGGGATAACATTATGGCTGGGCTTTGGGAGGATATTCCTGGGAGTACATCCAGGAAAGTTATTTGGTTGGTACTGAGAAATAAGAAAGGGATGACCATCTTAATGGAATTGTATTATAGACTCTCTCCCAATAGTCAGCGGGGAATTGACACAATTTTACCAGGAGACCTCAGTTATCTGTAAGAATATTATGGATGCAATGATAAGTCTTTTTAAATTTACCAACATAGCCTCGGAGTGCTGTAGTGTTAAGGGCTTGGATGGAAAGGTATTTGTTCAGTATGTACGAGAACATTTCAGAATCAGTTTGTAGGATGTACCTACTAGAGAAGGAACAAAACCTGATCTGTTTTCTTTATTCATTCACAGGATAAGGCTGTCACTGGCTCGGCCAGCATTTATTGTTGTGTTTACCCAGAGGGTAGTTAAGAGTCAACCACGTTGCTACAGGTCTGGAGTCCCATGCAGACCAGACCAGGTAAGGATGGCATTTTCCTTCCCTAAAGGTCATTAGTGAACCAGATGGGTTTTCCAACAATTGACAGTGGAATCCTTGTCGTCACTAGATTATTTTTTCCAGATATTTATTGAATTCACGTTCCAAAATCTGCCGTGATGGGATTCAAACCCGGGTCCCCAGAACCTTATCTGGGTCTCTGGATTAACTGTCGAGCGATAATGTCACTCCGTCATCACTGCCTCTTAGGAAATGAGGCAGGGTGAGTGACTGAGGTATCAGTGGGGCAGCGCATCAGCACCAAAGAACCAGAGTATTGTGGCTCATTGGTTAGCACTGCTTCCTCATCACCAGGGACCTGGGTTTGATTCCAGCCTCGGGCAACTGTCTTTGTTCGAATTGGCACATTCTCCCCAGTGCTGAAAATGTGTTGCTGGAAAAACGCAGCAGGTCAGGCAGCATCCAAGGAACAGGAGAATCAACGTTTCTGGCATAAGCCCTTCTTCCCATAGTGCCTAGATGCAGTATATGAGGTTTTGGGATGTGCAGGCAAATCTCTGCCTGACGTAAAAAGATCCTTTTGGTTATTGGACAGATGTCAGAGGGCGGTGTGGCCACATGTTTTACATCTCCCATGGCGGCAAGGGAGGGTCAAGGGTGTGGAGCGTGGGTTGGTGGGAGGGAGTGGACCGTACAAGGAAGGCGCAGCGGGAATGGTCTCTGCGGAACGCAGATAGAGGTGGGGAGGGAAATATGTCTCTGGTGGTGGGGTCTGACTTTAGGTAGCAGAAATAACAGAGGTCAATGTGCTGTATCGGGAGATTAGTGGATGGAAGGTGAAGACTGCAGGGTTATATTCTTTATTGTGGCTGGAGGGGTGGGGTAAAGGCGGAGCTGCGGGAAGTGGAGGGTATGTGTTAGAGGGCATTGTTGATCAAGTCAGAGGAAAATTACGGTCCGTGAAGTAGGCCTTTCTCAGATGTCCTGGAATAGAATCTAAAGAGATTAAACAAATATATCACAGACAAAAGATTAACTGGACCAGAGAATAGGACCCCTTAAAGGTCAACAAGGCTGTCTATGGAACCACAGGGGGTGCGAAAGATATGCAAATATTTCACGTTATTTTTACTGGAGAAGTATATGGAAGCTCGAGAGTTTGGAGAAATAAACAGTGATAACTTGAAAAGTGTCCATGTTACAGAGGAGGTGGTACTAGATGTCTTAAATCACATCAAGGTGGATAAAGCCCTGGAAAATGATCAGGTGTATTCTGGAACTTTCTGGAAATCTAGTGAAGTGATTGTTGGGCCTCTCCTGAGGTATTTGTATCGTTGATAGCGACAGGTGAGGTGTCATTATTTTAAAAAACTGGTAAGGAGAGGCCATTTAACAAGAAAACAGTGAGCCTGAAGTCAGTGGCAGGCAAGTTGTTGGAAGGGATTCTGAGGGACAGGATATCCATCTATTTTGGAAAGGTAAGGAATGACAGGGAGAGTCAATGTGGCTTTGTACGTGCACAATTGTGTCTCACTAACTTGACCGAATGTTTTGAAGTGACAAAGAAAATTGATGAAGCCAGGCGGTGAACGTTGTTTATATGGACATTCAACAAGGTTCCACAAAGCAGACTGGTTAGCAGGGTTAGATAACATGGCATGCAGGGAGAGCAAGCCATTACAAAACTGCCTTGAAGGTAGGAGACAGAGGATGATGATGGAGGGTTGTTTTGCGGACTGGAGGCCTGTGAGGAGCAATGTGCTGCAAGGATGGATATTGAGCCCTTAAATAAATGACTTGGATGTGACTATATGAGGTATGGTCAGTAGGTTTACAGAAGATACCAAAATTGGAGGTGTAGTGGACAGTGAAGAAAGTTAGGTCAGAATACAACAGGATCTTGATCAGATAGGCCACTGGGGCGAGGAATGGCAGACGGAGTTCAATTTAGATAATTGTGAGCTGTTGTATTTTGGAAAGGCAAATCAGGGCAGGACTTATACACTTAATGGTAAAGTCCTGGGGAACATTGCTGAACAAAGAGACCTTGGAGTGCAGGTTCATAGTTCCTTGAAAGTAGAGTCACAGGTAGGCGGGGTAGTGAATGTAGCATTTGGTACGCTCCCCCCCCGTTATTGGTCAATGCATTGAATACAGAAACTGGGACGTCATACTGTGGCTGGACAGGATGTTGATTAAGTCACATCTGGAATTCTGTTTTCAGTTTGAATTTCCCTGTTCTGGGAAGGATGTTGTGAAACTTGAAAAGGTTTGGACGAGATTTACAAAAACATTGCCAGGATTGGAGGATTTGGGCTACAGGGAGAGTCTGAATAGGCTGGGGCTATTTTCTCTGGAGAGTCAAAGACTGAGAGGTGACTTCATGGAGATTTATAAAATCACGAGGGGCGTGGATAAGGTGAGCAGCCGGAGTCCTATTTCTTCCGGTTAGGTGGGTCCAAAACTAGAGCACATGGGTTGAAGTTGAGAGGGCAAAGATTTAAAAGGGATCTAAGTGGCAACGTTTTCAAGCTGAGTGTGGTGTGTGTATGGGAGGTAAAAACAATGACTGCAGATGCTGGAAACCAGTTTCTGGATCAGTGGTGCTGGAAGAGCACAGCAATTCAGGCAGCATCCGAGGACAGACAAAATCGACGTTTCGGGCAAAAGCCCTTCATCAGGAATAAAGACAGAGAGCCTGAAGCATGGAGAGATAAGCTAGAGGAGGGTGGGGGTGGGGAGAGAGTAGTATAGAGTACAATAGGTCAGTGGAGAAGGAGATGAAGGTGATAGGTCAGGGAAGAGAGGGTGGAGTGGATAGGTGGAAAAGGAGCTGGGCAGGTCGGACAAGTCGAGTTGCTGGAGGTTAGAAACTAGGATGAGGTGGGGAAGGGGAAATGAGGAAACTGTTGAAATCCACATTGATGTCCTGGGGTTGAAGTGTTCCGAGGCGGAAGATGAGGCGTTCTTCCTCCAGGCGTCTGGTGGTGAGGGAGCGGCGGTGGAGGAGGCCCAGCACCTCCATATCCTCGGCAGAGTGGGAGGGGGAGTTGAAATGTTGAGCCACTGGGCGATTTGGTTGATTGATGCGGGTGTCTCTGAGATGTTCCCTAAAGCGCTCTGCTAGGAGGCGCCCAGTCTCCCCAATGTAGAGGAGACCGCATCGGGAGCAACGGATACAATAGATGACATTAGTGGATGTGCAGGTAAAACTTTGATGGATGTGGAAGGCTCCTTTAGGGCCTTGGATGGAGGTGAGGGAGGAGGTGTGGGCACAGGTTTTACAGTTCCTGCGGTGGCAGGGGAAAGTGCCAGGATGGGAGGGTGGGTCGTAGGGGGGCGTGGACCTGACCAGGTAGTCACGGAGGGAACGGTCTTTGCGGAAGGCGGAGAGGGGTGGGGAGGGAAATATATCCCTGGTGGTGGGGTCTGTTTGGAGGTGGCGGAAATGTCGGCGGATGATTTGGTTTATGCGATGGTTGGTAAGGTGGAAGGTGAGCACCAGGGGCGTTCTGTCCTTGTTGCGGTTGGAGGGGTTGGGTCTGAGGGCGGAGGTGCAGGATGTGGATGAGATGCGTTGGAGGGCATCTTTAACCACGTGGGAAGGGAAATTGCGGTCTCTAAAGAAGGAGGCCTACCAGATGAAGTAGTGGAGGCTGATAAAATCACAACATTTAAAAGGCTTCCAATTGGGTACATGAATAATAAGGGTTTCGATGGATACAGGCCAATAGATGGTAAATGGGAATCCATTAGTTTAGGATTCCTTGTTGGCACGGACGAATTGGACCGAAGGTCTGTTTCTTTGATCTTAATAAATTAAGATATATTCCTCTATTGTGTGGAGAGCTAGCTGAAGCACAGATAATTATCCTTGGAGCTGAGAAGGTGAAGCAGTGATTTCGATCTGGTGCAGATTTGGTTCCAAGGTCTTGAATTTGCAGAGAGAGAGAGGAATTGTTAACACTTTCACAATCTTTAGTAACTACATTCAAGTAATTGGCAAATAATATAAGGTGAAAATGTGAACACTATTTTACTCAGAAAGTTCTGAGCATCTGGAACAGTCTGAAAGACACAGATTCAGCAGGTATTCTGAAACAGACTTGGAATTTTACTTTTTAAGGAAAGATTTGGGGGGCTGTGGGCACATGGGAGGGGACTTGGGACAGATTTGCAGCATCTCCAGAGGGAGAGAGTACAGCCCCAATGGGCTGAATAGCCCCCAGACCCTGTGCTCTGTGATACTGCCCCATTCACTGTGAATGATGAAGCTCATCCCAGGACAGAGAGAGGGAGTAGCCCTCCACTCTCATCACAATGGTGTCCGGCTGATTGACGGCAGCTCCCGACCAATGGGAGGAGAGTCTGTGTGGTCCTGCAGCCAATGGGATTGAATGAGGGGTGTGGCCAGCAAGTCAACACATGTCCATGAGCTGTACGGGTGCAGTGTCACTGTTTGGGGTTGGGATAGACAGCAGAGACTGGGACAGATGCTGTTGGACCTAAATTACAAACTCCCGGTAAATTAAAACCAAAAGAACTGCGGATGCTGTAAATCAGAAACAACAACCAGGAGGTTCTGGAAAAGCTCAGCAGGTCTGGCAGTATCTGTGAAGAGAAATCAGAGTTAAAGTTTAAGATCAGGTGTCCCTTCCACAGAACAGATGTTACTGAGAAAAAAAGTCAGTTTATGTGCAGAAGATAGTGTGGGGGTAGAATAAAAGGAGTAAAGGATAGGTGGGGATAGAGTGAGAGGAACAGTTGGATAATGGATAACGATCTGGCTGGGGGAGGGTGACTAGTTGTTAATGGAGACTGTTAATGGCTAATCACTCTCTCTGTCTCTTTCTCTCTCCCGCCCCCTTCACACCGTGATTCTCCCTCCACCCCTCTCTCTGTCCCTGGAGCTGGAGTGAGAGAGATGGAGGCAGTGACAGAATCAGACTGTGCAGCAGCTCCCCCTCCATCTTTTTCCCCCTTGTCTCCCCCAGTCCAGACCAGAACACGCCCCCTTGTGGTAAAAATCCAAGAGACAGCCTGAACCCCACCATTCTTTTCCGTGTGTGTGGAAATGAACGACAAGGAGACAGGACAGTTTCTTATTATTTTCTCTCTCTATATCTGATGAATCCTCGCGGCTGGAGTGATTTAATTCTCTCTGTCTCTGCATCGTCCCGAGCTTCAGCTCTGGTATACAATCTCATCCTCACCCCCAGGGTTAGGGGGAGTGGGGGTGGTGGTTGGGCAGCCCTTGAGAAATAAAATACAACAGTGGCAGCAAAAGCGCAGCAAGATCCCACAGCTCTCTGCCTTCCACCTCTCCCACGTTACCCTGGTTCAGTTTAATTATTGCAGGATGAATGAATTGCTGACCATCAGAGCGACATTGAAATACACAGACATCACTGCAGAGCAGTTGACCAGAGGCTAGAAATATTAATACGTACGCACAGCAAGATCCCACAAGCAGCAATCTAACCCCACACACATCGTGGGTGATGCTGGTTCAGGGTTGACGTATCAAGGCCCCAGTTACCTTAGCCCCAGGCTTCAAACCTGTTCAGAAATGACAAGGCTGCAATCCGACAGGACCCGGTTAAAGCGAGCCACCGTCCCCAGACAGAGGAGATTAAACTCGGGGTGAAACACAGACAAAATTCACCTGGGCCCAACAGGCTGCAGCCTGTCAAACAGGCCTCAGGACTGTGTCTGCTCTCAGGAGGAAGCTCTTGTTTGAGGTTTCCTGCTCCAAAACACACTCTTTTCAAATTCTCAAGTGGCCAGGAAGATCCCTTTGGGAGGAAAGAGGCAGCATTAGATGGGAAAGCTGAGCAGGAAAATTTTTCACAGGGAGATAGCACAGCAAGATCCCATGTTTTCCCCTCTCAGGTAGACAGACAATTTCTCAGCAATATCCAAACACAAACACGTCAGGTGATGAGTTGAGTTTTCATGTTGAATAGTTTTTGAAATGACGGGTTAGCTGATTAAAACCACTCACTGCCTTCAACAATGGCAGTAGGGCAATTGAGGCACAGCAAGATCCCACAAGTGACAGTGCTGCAGAAGCTCACGAATCTGATCGTTTTTATTTCCAGTTTAATTATTTCCTGTCACCCCAAAATCAAATATTGCAGCTATTTCACAATCTCACACTGCCCCCTCTCTCCTGTTTCTCTTGCTCTCACCATTTTCCATTTCTTTCTCCCACTCTCTTTCTCTCCGTGTTCAATTCGATCATCCTGCCCTCTCTATGACCCACTTTCCTCTGATAGTGTGACAATTCTTTCCAGAGAGTCAGATATTTGGGTTACAATTCCCTCCGGAGGGAGCCCCGAGCCCCGAGTCCCAGATCCTGGGGGTTTAACCTGTTTGTGTCAACAATGCTCCGGTTATTTTAACCCCAGGCTTCAATTCCGTTTTAAAACCGACAAGGCCGTGATCTGACAGGACCCAGTTAACCAGATGTCCCGACAAAACAGGTTCCCACCCCCATCCCACCCCTCAACCCCCAGAGGAGATGAACCCTCGGGGGAAGAAACAGACCCCACTCACCTGGGCCCCACGGGCTGCAGCCTGGCCAACAGGCCTCAGGCCTGTGCTCCGCCCCTCTGGAGGTTGTTCTTGTCCAAGGTTTTCCTGGCCCCCAGGCATTTTGGATCTTCACTTTCCTGCGTTCCAACAAATGTTCCTCGGGATAAAAGAGAGAAGAGATGCGTTGGTGGCACATTTATTCTGGGTGAGGGGTTAGTGAAGCCCACCTCTGCCCTCTCTGACACATTGCATCCTCGGTCAGTCTGCTCTCTGTGGAGGGCTCTGTCTGATTGACATAGAACATAGAAGAATACAGCGCAGTACAGGCCCTTCGGCCCTCGATGTTGCGCCGATCCAAGCCCACCTAACCTACACTAGCCCAATATCCTCCATATGCCTATCCAATGCCGCTTAAATGCCCATAATGAGGGAGAGTCCACCACTGCTACTGGCAGGGCATTCCACGTACTCACGACTCGCTGAGTAAAGAACCTACCCCTGACATCTGTCCTATACCTGCCTCCCCTTAATTTAAAGCTATGCCCCCTTGTAATAGCTGACTCCATACGTGGAAAAAGATTCTCACTGTCAACCCACTGACATGTTAATTCCCAGGACAGGAGCCTTGTGGGATCTGGCTGCCCACAGAGATGTTAATTCGGGGGCAACAAAGTCTTATCTTTACAAGTTTTCTGCAACTCTCTTTTTTTTAGAAGCTTTGTTAGTTGTGTCAGTGCAGTTTGAAAATACTAAAGATTACTCTCACACTAGTGTCTCAGAGCCTGACTGTAGGTCGGCTTCCTGAGAAGCACACAGAGGGCTGGGAATGGAGAGGGGGATATTTGCTGAGGATCTCTTGGGATTTTCCTGCTGTATGTGTGATTCCGAGAATTAATCTCTGTCTCTGTCCCTGTCTGACTGTCTCTGCGACTCTCTTTTTGTCTGTCTCTTTCTCTCTGTTCCTGTGTGTGTGTCTCTCTCTCGCTTTCTCTCTGTCCCTGTGTGTCCCAATCTCTGTCTCTCGCACTCTGTGTCTCTTTATCTGTCTGTCCCTGTGTCTCTCTCTTCTCTGTGTGTGTCTCTCTCTCTTTCTGTCCCCGTATGTGTTTCTCTGTCTCACTCTCTCTCTATCTCTGTCTTTCCCTGCCCTGCTCTACATCCAGCCATTTCTAACTTGATTTTCTATCTTTTATTTCCTTTCCCTTTCTCAAAAATATTGGCAGAGTTCAGGAATTTAAATCATGTCTCACGTGCCTGCCCTTCAACACCCACATTTCACCCTCTCTGCTCCCCTGCCTTCACCCCCCCACACACACACAGACAGACACACACACACACAAAGACACACACACAGACACAGACACACGCACAAACAGACACACACACACAGACAAGACACGGACAGACACAGACACACACACAGACACACATAGACACAGACAAGACACATACACACTTTCACTCACTCATTCTCTCTCTCTACACTCTCTCTCACACTCGCTTCTACATACTCTCTCAGTTACACACACTTTCTGACACACGCACCACCACACACTCATATTCACCATCTCATAGATTCTCACTCTCACACGCTCACTCTCTCTCTCCAAAACTCTGTCTCACACACACACTCGCAAAATCTCTCACACACACTCTAACACACTCTCCTTTTACACACACACACTTTTTCTCACACGCACAATCGGTATTTCTCTCACGTAGACTCATACTATCTTTCCCACTCTCTCACACACAATCTCTCTCTCTCTTTTTCTCTCTCTGTCTCTCTCTCTCTCTCTCTCTCTCTCTCTCTCTCTCCCGCCCCCGTCTCTCAGGCACACACTCACACAGAAAGTGTGAACACAAAACCTTCCTCTCACTTGCAGACACTCTCTTGCACGCCCACACACTGTCTCACATGCATGCCCTCTCTTTCTTTCTCGGACACACACACACTCTCATACTCTCACACGCTTTCTCACGTGCACACGCTTTCTCTTGCACACACACACATTCTCTCGTGCACAGTCTTCCACACGCAGACACTCTTTCTCTTACACATGCCCTCTCTCTCAAGTGCGCACTCACTCTCGTTCCCTTGTACACACACACTCTCTCATGCACGCACACACTCAATTGCAATCACTCTTTCACATACACACAGACACTTCCTCTCTCTCACTCCACACTCTCTTTCTCTTACACACACACAAACACACATTCTTGCACCCACACACACTCTGGCATACATGCACACTCTTTCTCTTACACACACACACTCACTCTTTGTTGCACCCACACACTCTCGTACACATACACTCGCTTTCTCTTACACACTCACTCACTCTTTCTGCCAACCACACATACTCTCACACACACCCACTCTTTCTTGCAACCACGCACACTCTCACACAATCGCCTTCTCTCTCTCATTCCCGCGCACACTCTCTCTTGCGTTCGCACATGCACACTCTCACATTCGCACACACTTTTTCTCTGTCTCTCTCTCCCTTGTCCCTGTATCTCTCGTGCTCTCTCTCTCTGTGTCGTTCTCTCTCTCTCTGTCTGTCTGACACTCTCGCTGTTTCTCTCTGTCTCTCTCTCAATGTCCCTCACTCTCTCTGTCTCTCTGTCCCTCTCTCTCTCGATCCGTCTCTGTGTCCCTCTCTCTCTGTGTCCCAAACTCTGTGTCCCACTCTCTCCCTGTCTCTCTCTCTCTCTGCCCTTCTCTCTCTCTGTGTCCCCCTCTCTCTTTCACTCTTTGTCGCTGTCTCTCTGTGTCTCTCTGTGCATCTCTCTCTGTCCCTCTGTCTCTCTGTGTCCCTCTCCCTCTGTCTCTCTGTCCCTCTCTCCCTCGCTGTCCCTCTCTCTCTGTGTCCCTCACTCTCTCTGTGTCCCTCACTCTCTCTCTCTCTCTGTGTCCCTCTCTCTGTGTGTCACTCTCTCTCTCTCTCTGTGTGTCCCTCTCTCTCTCTCTGTGTCCCTCTCTCTCTCTGTGTGTGTCCCTCTCTCTCTGTGTGTGTGTCCCTCTCTCTCTCTGTGTGTGTCCCTCTCTCTCTCTGTGTGTGTCCCTCTCTCTCTCTCTGTGTGTCCCTCTCTCTCTCTGTGTGTCCCTCTCTCTCTCTGTGTGTCCCTCTCTCTCTGTGTGTGTCCCTCTCTCTCTGTGTGTGTCCCTCTCTCTCTGTGTGTGTCCCTCTCTCTCTCTCTGTGTGTGTCCCTCTCTCTCTGTGTGTGTCCCTCTCTCTCTGTGTGTGTCCCTCTCTCTCTCTGTGTCCCCCTCTCTCTCTCTGTGTCCCCCTCTCTCTCTGTGTCCCTCTCCCTCTCTCTCTCTGTGTCCCTCTCTCTCTCTCTCTCTGTCTCTCTGTCCCTCTCTCTCTCTCTCTCTCTGTCCCTCTCTCTCTCTCTCTCTGTGTCCCTCTCTCTCTCTCTCTGTGTCCCTCTTTCTCTCTCTGTGTCCCTCTCTCTCTCTCTCTCTCTCTCTCTGTGTGTCCCTCTCTCTCTCTCTGTCCCTCTCTCTCTCTCTGTCCCTCTCTCTCTCTCTGTGTCCCTCTCTCTCTCTCTCTCTCTGTGTCCCTCTCTCTCTCTCTGTGTGTCCCTCTCTCTCTCTCTGTCCCCCCCTCCCTCTCTCTCTCTGTGTCCCTCTCTCTCTCTGTATCCCACTCTCTCTCTCTCTCTCTCTCTGTCCCTCTCTCTCCCTCTCTCTCTCTCTGTGTCCCTCTCTCTGTCTCTCTCTCTCTCTCTGTCCCTCTCTCTCTATCTCTGTGTCCCTCTCTCTCTATCTCTGTCTGTGTCCCTCTCTCTCTCTCTGTCTGTGTCCCTCTCTCTCTCTCTGTCTGTGTCCCTCTCTCTCTCTCTCTGTGTCCCTCTCTCTCTCTCTCTGTGTCCCTCTCTCTCTCTCTGTGTCCCTCTCTCTCTCTCGCTCTGTGTCCCTCTCTCTCTCTCTCTGTCCTCTCTCTGTGTCCCCCTCTCTGTGTCCCCCTCTCTGTGTCCCCCTCTCTCTGTGTCCCCCTCTCTCTGTGTCCCCCTCTCTCTGTGTCCCCCTCTCTCTGTGTCCCCCTCTCTCTGTGTCCCCCTCTCTCCGTGTCCCCCTCTCTCCGTGTCCCCCTCTCTCCGTGTCCCCCTCTCTCCGTGTCCCCCTCTCTCCGTGTCCCCCTCTCTCCGTGTCCCCCTCTCTCCGTCCCTCTGTCTCTCTCTGTCGGTCTAATTCTCTGTTTCCCTCTCTCTATCTATCCCCTCTCTCTATCTATCCCCTCTCTCTATCTATCCCCTCTCTCTATCTATCCCCTCTCTCTGTGACCCTCTCTGTCTGTGACCCTCTCTCTCTGTTCCTCTCTTTCTCTGTCCCGCTCTGTCTGTGACCCTCTCCCTCTGTGGCCCTCTCTCTCTCTCTGTGTCCCTCTGTCTCTCTCTGTGTCCCTCTGTCGCTGTCCCGTTCTCTCTCTCTGCCACTCTCTCCCTCTGTGTCCCTCTGGCTCTGTCCCTGCCTCCCCCCTCTCTGTCTCTCTATCCTTCTCTCTATCTCTCTGTCCCTCTCTCTCTGTCCTTCGCTCTGTCCTTCGCTCTGTCTCTCTGTTCCTCTCTCTCGCTCTCCCTCTGTCTCTGTCCCTCTCTGTCTGTCCCTCCCTCGCTCTCTATCCCTGTGTCCCCCTCTCTCTCTGTCCCTCAGTCTCTCTCTCTCGCTCTCTGTTCCCCTCTCTCTCTGTCTTTCTGTCCCTCTGTCTCTCTGTCCCTTTCACTCTGTCCCTCCCTCGCTCTCTCTCCCTGTGTCCATCTCTCTGTGTGCCTCTCTCTGCCCCTCAGTCTCTCTGTCTCTGTCTCTGTCCCTCTCTCTCTGTCTCTGTCCCTCTCTCTCTGTCTCTGTCCCTCTCTCTCTGTCTCTGTCCCTCTCTCGCTTTCTGTCCCTCTCTCCGCTCTCTCTGTCCCTCTCTCTCTGTCCCTCTCTCTCTGTCCCTCTCTCTCTGTCCCTCTCTCTCTGTCCCTCTCTCTCTGTCCCTCTCTCTCGCTCCGTCCCTCTGTCTCTCTCGCTCTCTATGTCCCTCTCTCTCTGTCTGTCCCTCTGTCTCTCTGTCTCCCTCTCTCTGTCCCTCTGTCTCTCTGTCCCTCTGTCCCTTCCTCTCTCTGTGTCTCTGTGTCCCTCCCTCTCACTGTGTCCCTCCCTCTCACTGTGTCCCTCCCTCTCTCTCTGTCCCTCCCTCTCTCTCTGTCCCTCCCTCTCTCTGTGTGTCTCTCTGCCCCTCTCTCTCTCTGGCCGTCTCTCTCTCACTGTGTTCCTCTCTCCCTTTGTACCTCTATCTCTCCCTCTTTGTCTCTCTTTCCCTCTCTCTCTGTCCTCCCTGTCTCTGTCCCTCTGTCTCTATCTCTCTGACCCCTCTCTGTCCCCCTCTCTCTATCTCTCTCTCTGTCCCTCTCTCTCTCTGTCCATCTCTGTCTCTGTCCCTTTCTCTCTCTGTCCCCTCTCTCTCTCTCTCTCTCTCTCTCTGTTCTTCTCTCTTTCTGTCCCTCTTTGTCTCTGTCCCCACTTTCTCTGTGTCCCTATTTGTCTCTCTGTCCCTCTCTCTGTCTTTGTCCCTCTCACTCTGTGTCTCTGTATCCCTCACTCGATCTCTCTCTGTCCCTCTCTATGTCCCTCTCTCTCTGTCTCTCTCTCTCTGTGCCTCTCTCTCCCTCTCCCGCTCCCTCTCCCGCTCCCTCTCCCGCTCCCTCTCCCGCTCCCTCTCCCGCTCCCTCTCCCGCTCCCGCTCTCTCTCTCTCTCTGTCTCTCGCTCTCTCGCTCTCTCGCTCTCTCGCTCCCTCGCTCCCTCGCTCCCTCGCTCCCTCGCTCCCTCGCTCCCTCGCTCCCTCGCTCCCTCCCTCTCTCCCTCTCTC
This sequence comes from Chiloscyllium plagiosum, assembly GCF_037043375.1. Taxonomy (NCBI): domain Eukaryota; kingdom Metazoa; phylum Chordata; class Chondrichthyes; order Orectolobiformes; family Hemiscylliidae; genus Chiloscyllium; species Chiloscyllium plagiosum. The sequence goes on from NW_028270183.1 coordinate 84,795,321, forward strand.
CCTCGCGCTCTCTCTCGCTCTCTCTCTCTCTCTCTCTCCCTCGCTCTCTCGCTCTCTCGCGCTCTCTCCCTCGCTCTCTCTCTCTCTCCCTCTCTCTCTCTGTCTCTCTGTTCCTCTCTCTCTTTGTTGCAGTCAAATATCTGAAGGACATGGAATCCCTAATCAGAGACTGAGAGTTAAACTCAGCTTAAATTCTCTCCATCACACACACACCCACACATAGAAACTGAATATAATCTTGAGAAATGTCCATGTGCAGCACAGATTTGCAAACTAACACAGTGACAGACGAAAGTCCCCGTTCTCTGCCTAGTCCCCACTTCCAGACCCTGGGAGGTTTTGTCCCTGACCCAGGGCAGGTTTCTGACTGGATATTATTACATTGCAACATGAAGGTACTGAGTGAAACAGTTTGCTACATCCCACCATGCCGTCTACGTTGCTGTCAGTGTTTTGTGAATTATATTGATTATATTGGCAGGTGCAAGAGAATATTCTGGAATGTGATTTGCAGTAAGAATAGAAAAAGCTGAATGTTTGTGTTTAAAATAGTGAGAAAGTCTGAAACGTCATTGTCTAGGGCGTTTGGCTGATCTTGCACATAAACGTCAGAAAATTAACATGATGGTACACGACTTTACTGACTCCCCACGGTCCTAGTTTGAGGACTATCCTCCTCTGTTTTCTCCCTTCACTGAAGATATTAATATAGCTTTTATACTGCACTGCCATTCTGGTTAAAGTGCTGCCTATCTCTGACTGTCTCATTTATCTTCAATCTTGTTGAAAGATACTTAAACCAACAGACATACAAAGTTCCAGAAAGAGCTTTGTTTCATTGCAGGTGCATTTTTTTTATTTGTAGACAACACACAATGTGAACCCACAGAAGGTCAGTGTGGGATTTGAGAAACCCTTCACTTTGAGATGAGGCCTAGCCAGGCAGGATTCTGATCCAAAGCTGCAAATCTACAATTCAGTGGCTGAGCTCTTTCAGGTTTTGTATATTATATTTCTCTCATATATTAGGAGCTTGGAAAGTAAGGCAGACTTTACTGGAATGTCACATTGTCTCTCCGCATTCACTGTAAACAGGTTCTGGGATTTGCATTTTAATCACCTTCAAAGAGCTGTCTACATTTCCTGTCTCTGCTAGCATCAATGAATGGAAATGGCTTTTGACACATTGCCCCCTCTCCCTTGCTGAAAGTATTCCTGACACACCCGTTCACATATCACCTTCTGAGTGAACAAGTTGCTCCTTAGGTCTCTTTTATATCTTTTCCCTCTCACACTAAACCTATGCCATCTCGTTCTGGACTCCCCCACCCCAAGGAAAAGACTTTTCCTATTTCTCAGAATATGATAAATATACAATTATATTGTTTTGCAGAAAATTAATAAAGTTCGCAAGCTAAATATTGCAATAATTAAAGATGAATTAAGGTGAGGAGGAGAAAACACGAACAGGGTTGAGTTGTAGATCTACAAAATAACTCTCCATCTTCCCACTCTCTGTTCCCCCCGTCTCCCCCCCACTCTGTCTGGTTCCCCCCCCCTGTCGGTCAGTCCTTTGTCGGCTCCCCCACCTCGGCGGTCGTCCCTCCCCCGTTGGTCTGTCCCACAATCTGTCGGTCTGTCCCCCCATCTGTTACGACCTCGGTCTGTCCACCCTGTCGGTCGCACCCCCGTCTCTTTACCCCCTCCATCGGTTGCCCCGCCCTCAGTCTGTTCCCCCTCTTTGTCGGTCGCCCCCCACCCCCCAAACGTCGGTCGTTCGCCCCCTCTGATCTCCCTGTCTGTTCCCCTCCTCTCTAATCCCGCTTTCTGTCCCCATCCATTTCTGTGCCTCCCCTCTCTATCCCCCCTCTCTGTCCCCACCCATTTCTGTCCCAACCCTCTCGATCCATCCACCCTCTCCTACCCTCCGCCCACCCCCTCTGCCTACCCTCCCCTCTCAGCCCCCTAGTTCTGTACTGCCCCCTCCGCAGGGAAAATATCTTGTCTATTTACCCTATCCATGCCCGGCCTGATTTTAAAAATCTCTTTCAGGTCACCGTTCAGCCTCTGACCCTCCAGCGAAAACAGCCTATCCAACCCTGGCAACATCCTTGTAATTCTTTTCTGACCCCTTTCAAGTTTGAGAACATCCATCTGATAGGAAGGAGACCAGAATTGCATGGAATATTACAGAAGTTGCCCAATCAATGTTCTGTTCAGCCACAATATGACCTCCCAACCGCTACACTCAATGCTCTGACCAATAAAGGCAAGCAGACCAACTGCCGCCTTTACTATCCTATCTACTTGCTACTCTACTGTCAAGGAACTATGAACCTGCACTCCAAGGACTCTTTGTTTAGCAGCACTCCCCTGGAACTTACTATCAACTGTATAAGTCCTGCTAAAATTTGCTTTTCCAAACTGTAGCAGCTTGCATTTTTCTGAACTGAACTCCTCCGCCCATTCACCTTTCTGATCCAGATCCCCTTGTACTCTGAGGTAATCTTTTTCACTGTTTGCTACACCTCCCATTTTGGTGTCATTTTAGATTAGATTAGATTACATTACATTACAGTGTGGAAACAGGCCCTTCGGCCCAACAAGTCCACACCGACCCGCCAAAGCGCAACCCACCCATACCCCTACATTTACCCCTTACCTAACACTACGCGCAATTTAGCATGGCCAATTCACCTGACCTGCACATCTTTGGACTGTGGGAGGAAACCGGAGCACCCAGAGAAAACCCACGCAGACACGGGGAGAACGTGCAAACTCCACACCGTCAGTCGCCTGAGGCGGGAATCGAACCCGGGTCTCAGGCGCTGTGAGGCAGCAGTGCTAACCACTGTGCCACCGTGCCGCCCGTCATCTGCAAACTTACTAACAATACCTCTTATGTTCACATCCAAATCATGGATATAAATGGCGAAAAGTAGTGGATCCAGCTCGGATCCTTGTGACACTCCACTGGTCACAGGCCTTCAGCCTGAAAAGCACCCTCTGCCTTTTACTTTCGGGCCAGTTCTGTACTCCCTGCGATCTAACCTTGCTGACCAGTCTCCCATGAGGAAACTTTTCGAACACATTACTGAAGTCCATGTAGATCATGTCCATGCTCTGACCTCAGCAATCCTTTTTGTTCCTTCTTAAAAAAACTGAGTCAAATTCATGAGATATGATTTCCCATGCACAAAGCTGTTATTAGTATGCAGGATTTAACTCTGTACATTGGGGTCTGCGTTGCCCAGTTATAGGTGTTAATAATCTGGATGAAGTTCAAGTACACCAGCATTTTGTCAGTGAGTCGATATTGAGTCCTGTTAATGTCACCAACACAGGTGAGTTCCTTTTGAAAGGCAGTCCCTGTATCCCTTGCCCACCAGGAAATAGTGTAAGTGTCCTTACCTCTAGACTAGGAGGATCAGGCTCAGAGTTGTGTAAAAGCATTTTTGAAGAGGCTGATTAATAAACCTGCCCAAGCCACCAGGCCATGCTGTCTCCCAGCTGTCCCTGCCTGAGCCTCTAAACAGAACCTTCCTGTAGTTCCTCTCCTGTCAGACTCTCCCATTGCTCAGTTTGTCCAGGATCCCCTCCTGCTGCTGTACTGCTCCTGTCCCTCACTGACATATCCATCCCCCAGTGTCCTCCACATTCATTCACTGTTCACACTCCCCTTGACCCAGTCCTCCAGCCACGCCCCCTCCACTCGATAGAGACGGCTCAGTGGTTAGCACTGCTGCCTCACAGCATCAGGTACCCGGGTTAGATTCCGGCCACGAGCGACTGTCTGTGTGGAGTTTGCGTGTGCTCCCCGTGTCTGAGCGGGTTTCCTCCCACAATCCAAAGATGTGCAGGGCAGATGAATTGGCCATTCTAAATTGCCCATAGTTTTAGTTACATTAGTTAGGGGGCATGGGTCTGTGTAAGTTACTGTTTGCAGGGACAGTATGGACTTGTTTGGCCGAAGGGCCTGTTTCCATACTGTAGGGATTCTGATATATTGGGCAGCAGCTGCTGTCAATCACCCGGACTCCTGTATGATTGGGAGCACGTGCTGTAGGAGGGAGACCAGTGCACGGTCGCAGTGCTGGCAACTGTGGGAGTATGTGCAGTCTAGGTCAGTGCCTGGGAAGGAGGCTGTGGGTGTGAGGAATTAATCTATCATTAGCAGCTTCATCCCTCTGGGAGCAGGACCCAGGGGAATGGCCCCTTTCTTGCTACCCTACCATGTGATCAGACTATCAGTGGTGCAGCGTTTTGCAGAAAATGATCAGAACTCTTTTGTGAAGATTCAGAGTTGTTATGGAAAGGGACAAGGATGGGCCTGCAATTAGAATTCTAATTTGGCTCATTTTAGTAAGATGGGTCTTGGCCAGAGTGTGCAGGATGGTTCTCATCAGAAGCTCGGAAACTGAATTCGAAGAGAGAGTGTGAGAGAACTGGGTGTGGAGGAAAGGAGTGGGGGGATTGGTTTGGATTTCAGTTCACAGAAGAGAGAAATTGTGAGACTGAGGCTTAAAGCTTTGGAGGAACAAGGAAGCTACAGTTTAATACTACAATTGTCTTATGAATTTCCATCCTGTATTAACAGTGGTAACTTGTGTGCTCTATTGTAAGGTACTGAAAGGGTAGATTTGGGGATGAGAAATTCAAATTGAACTTCATGTTCAGATCTGATCGTTACTTGATCCGTGCCGCTCTGAATATCATTGGCCTTTTCATCTGGAAGGAAAGGTGTGCATTTTGTCCGTGGGCGAATATTCCAAATGTCAGTGTGACTGCAAAAGTACTGAGACACAGCCAAGTCCATGTCAGCATGGTGAGTGTGGAGAGAGATTTCATTTGCTTTTGAAAGTCTGGAAAATCATGGCACATTTCCCAGGAACAATTAAGCCACAACCTTGCTTTGTAGAAGGACAAGTATTTCATTAATAATGCAACCAGAAAGACACAAGGATACCTGCACCATGGGAAACACTATGAAAACGGGATTGTTGTAAAGGAGTTCATTCTCGATCATGGATTCTAATCCATTGACATTGTCACGTCGGTTCCAGCGCTGTGTGGTAATACTGGAAATATGATGAATGTAATGTAGGTTTCAGGTATTAAGCTGTAAAAAGTGCAGAACAATTTACAAGGATGTTGCCAGGGCTCAGGGGTCTGAGTTATAGGGAGAGGTTGGACAAGTGAGGATTTTATGTTTAGAGCAGTGGAAACAGAGGGGGTTCTTTTCTCGAAGTGTATAACACCATGAGAGGCCTGGATAAGGTGAATGCACTCAGTCTTTTTTCCCAGGAACTCAAGGATTGGACGGCTTGATTGGATCAGTTTAAGGTTAGAGGAGAAAGAATAAAAGGGAAGCTGGGGGGGGGGGGGGGGCAACTGTTTTACACAGAGGGTGGTATGTATATGAAATGTGCTGCCAGTGGAAGTGGTTCAGGCAGGAACACTCACAACAGGTAAAAGACATTTGGACAAATACATGGATAGGAAAGGGTCAGAAGCAGATGGGCCAAGTGCAGGGAAATGGGGTTAGCATGGATGGACATTTTGGTCGGTATGGGCCAGTTTGGGCCAAAGGTCCTGTCTCTGCTGTAGGATTTTATAACTCTAAGTGCATTTGCTATTTCTCCAACTAACTCTGTTGGTATCCTGGGATGTATTCCATCAGGGCAATGAGACTTGTCTACCTTTAGCTCCAATACCTTGCCCAGCTCTAACTCTTTCATGATAACCTAGATAATGGTTATCTAGGTCCTCACCTTCCTCAGTCTCCTTATCAATTACTGGCATGTTCTTCATATCCCCCACTGTGAAGACTGACTGCTGTGTACTCATATTCCCGAACCCTGCTGGATAGGAATAACTAGGTACAGAACTCCGAGAGATCTTCTTTGAGTCTTTATTGATGAGACATGGCAGTTACCTGAATAGTGTACATGCAGAACACCTCCAGGCAGCATCAGGTAACTCCCCGCCTGTCCGATGTGCCACTCCCATTCTTATACCTTTGTGGTTTGGGACTTTGAATAGAGACTGTCTCTCAGTATTATCTCCATGGCAACGGTCAGTTAGAAAGTCTAGTTCAGTTCAGCACTTTGTGGTTAAACCACACACCCCTCCCCCACGCCCCCGTGGCTCCCTCAAGTATCTGACAGGCACTTCAGTTTCAGTGGGGTATCTATCAGGATTCTGATGTGGAGGAACCGGTGGTGGGTGGACAAAGTTTAAAAAACACACATCACCAGGTTATAGTGGAACAGGATTATTTGGAAGAACAAGCTTTTGGAGTGTGCTGTGATTTTTAACTTGATCAGGATTATCTCTGTGGTAACAGTTCAGTGCTTCAACAATTACAGAGGCCATATGTTCCCCACACAATAGGTTCCCCTCTAGCAGTGTAAACTGCTATTCTGGCCCTGGGGATAGCTACTCATCACTTTTCTCCCCCAATCCCATCTCGCTTTCTGTTGATCTTTAAAGTTTTTTTAATCTCCTTGGTCTTTGGCAATTTGTATGCATTCTATTTCAGTTTGATAGACTCTCATATTTCCTGAGCCACCCATCGCAGATTATTCCTTTTCCTACAGTCCTTCCTTTTCACTGATATATACTTTTGCTGAGCAGTTTGAAAAATTGCTTTGATATTCCCACAGTCTGTCAACTTTCCCACCGTAAAGTCTTTGTTTCCAGTCTACATTAGCCAACTTCTGCCTCATCCTATTGTAGTCTCCTTTTGTTTAAAGATCACAGGATCTTGGGAGTGGATCTAATCTTCCAGCTTTCCATCTGTGTTCTAAGTTCAACCAGATTTATCAGAAGTCTTTTATCAGATTACGAGGTGAGACGATGTTAACTGGGTGTTTTGGTTTTCATTGTCAGTGACCTTGGCTTTGTAATAAAGTACAGGATAGATATTCACAACAGCGTACACTGGACGCTGCGAATGTACGACGCAATCTAAAACCATAAATCACTGTCTCCCCTCAGTTTAAAATTGCAAAATCATCATCTCCTACACACTTCCTCACTATCTAAGTTTGGAACGCTAATCCACCTGACTATGTCATTTTCCGAAAATCTCCTTTGGTGAAAGTGGTGAGTTTTGGATTCAGCTTTCCAGTTATTACCGTAAGAAGAGACGCACTGGACACAGGAGAACCAGCCCCACCATTTAATACGGTGATCATTGAGCTCACATCGGTCTCAGCTGGATTTTCCTGCCAGCTCTTTCTCACCCTTCAGCCCATTGCAAATTCAACATCTGTATCTCTTCATTACATTGGCTCATTGTCCTGGCATCCACCGCATTTTGAATAGGGAATTCCACAGATTCACAACACATCGAGATAAGTATATTCTTCCTCATGAGAATAGAATAGAGTCCCTATAGTGCAGAAACAGGGTATTCATCCATCGAGTCCACACCAACCCTATGATGTGCATCCCGTTCAGACCCACTCATTCCCTGTAACATTGCATTTCCCATGGCTAATTGTCTGACCGGCATATGCATGGGCACTATCAGCAATTTAGCATGGGCAATCCACCTAACCTGCACATCTTTGGACTGTGTGAGGAAACTGGAGAACTGCACGAAACCATGCAAACATGGGAGAATGTATAAGCTCCCCACAGTCGCCTAAGGTCTCTAATGCTGTGAGGCAGCAGTGCTAGCCACTGAGCCACCTCTGCTGCCCCTTATTAACCTCCCTAACCCCCAATTGGCTGAATCTATTTTCCTTACGTCAGAAATCTGTTTGTCTAAGCGGATGTCTCAGTAAATCCCAGTGACAGCCCACAAGTCCCGTGTGTCTGAATGGGGATCAAATACACAACATCTTCTACCCCACACTTTTCATTCACGTTCCAGAGACAGGGCTCCAGTGGCTGCATGAGGACTGCAACTCCTAAATTCCGAGGCAGGGACCACACGTCTGTGGGGAAACCCGGCACTGCACACGTACAGAATGTGGGTAAGTTTTGGAGCATGTGCTTTGGGGTAACTAGTGGAAAGGATTTCACACTGTGATTGGCTGGAGGAGGAATGTATTTGCTTGTAGTATTGATCTGTTGGAGGGTCAAAGTGTCACCACACCTACATGGGACCAAGTTACATTCCTAACTTGTGATAACACTGGAATCAACCAATGAGAAACAAAGAAGGATCTGACCCATTCTCCCAGACTGATGGTTCCTCTACTGACCAGGATCTGCCACCTCCCTGTCTGTTTCCTTTCGTTTCATTCTGCTGTTACATTACTGACTTGCAGCAACTGAAGGGAAAGGAAGTGAACCCAGAAAGGGTGCAGCGTCTAACCAGTGGCGGGAAGTGGTGGCATGGATCTGTTTATCAACAACTCCATGAGAATGGGGAGGGTGTACCTTAGGGGGTAGTAGAGTCAGAATGGTGGGAGAGAATAAGTGGGCTGGAGGGTTACAGCTTTGGGGGAAGAAAGGGGAAAAAGATATTCCAGAGAAACTAGAATTGTCTGTTCTGAATTTCTAATCTGTACATATTCCTTTATACAGGGTGCTATATGGTGAAGATTTGCAGACTGAAATCTCAAAATCATATGCAGATTGTGATTATGTTAAACAACATTTGAAGAACCAAAGATAGAGAATCACTCGGCCAAAATCCTGCAACACTCTCCCTCCCAGCATTGTCGGTCTATCTGAACCAAAATGACTGTGAATGGTACAAGACAGCAGCTCACTACCACCTTCTGAAGGGTAACTAGAGATGGGGAATAAATGCTGGCTGAGCCAGTGATGCCCATATCCTGGAAATGGGTTCTATCTCTCGTTGCTGAAACCCAGTTGATGTTACTGCAGGATGATGACGGATGTTGAGTGCATCGTCCAGGAGGCAGCACCATCACAATAGCCCTGCCTATACCCACACAGTAACACCGCAACGCCACTGGAACAAAAGGTGGTGAAGCCAAAGGACGACTTAGGTATAGTTCTTCAAGGTAAAGTCATGAAAGGGGATTGGAATACTGCAGGAACAGGAGATTGAGCTGCATGGTTAGCTGGTTTCCCTTGAATGGTGGAGCAGGATTGAAAGGCCGAATGGCCTCCTGCTGCTATCTCCCAGGTATGTATATAGCCATGGAGCCCGGGTAGGAAGAAGTGGACAGGGATTCTCCAGGCGATTGCACCTCCACATCAGTTTTCAGTGAGGGATGGTTTGATGGATTTTATTTAACATTTGTCTTTAATACAAGGTTTGTGAAGTTGGTTTTAAAATATTGTAGCTATTTATTCCACAATAAATAAAACTAAAAGAAAAGAAATGAAACTATCTGAATATAACAGTTTTTAAAAATTTCAAATGCGTTGTAAAACAAAATCCTGTCTATTCCCGGACACCATCTCTTTCCAGTTACTCAAACTGCAGGGAAATATTCCCTCCCTGTCTGAACCTTTGGTTTGATTTCACTGCTTTTCAGTTCTCCTTCTGTGAGCTGTGAAGTGTTCTTCTCCCCCCCATTTCTCCTACCCAGAAGTGTTATCACACATAGCTGAGCAACCTTCCGACGTTCATCATTACGCCATTTTGGGTTTTGTTAATATATAATCACCTGCAGTAAACCACCCGTGTAACCAACTGAATATTTACAAACAAAGCCCATTACGGGCAAAGCAAACCATTTCAAATGACAGAATGAGAAGGGACTAAATCAAAGTAGAGTTAGGGGTGAGGGGGCAGCAGTGGAGATAAAGCACGGTATCCCCTGCGATGCCAACCTCTATCTAAAGGCATCGAGAGCATTGAAACATACCAAATGCTCCTTCTCTAAGAACACCCTGCTTTATCCTCAATCATAGAATAGAATCCCAACAGTGTGGCAGGAGAGCATTGGCCCATCAAACCCCACCAACCATCCAAAGAGCATCCCACCTGTAGCAGTCCATCCTTGTAACACTGCATTTCCCATGGCTGATCCACCGAGACTGCACAATCCTGGACACTGTGGACAATTTCGCACAACTGATCCACCTAACCTACAAATTTTTGAACTGTGGGAGGAAACCAGAGCACCTGGAGGGGGCCCACACAATCATAGGGGAATGTGCAAACTCCACACAGGCCGTTGACCAAGGCTGGACTCCAACCTTGTACCTGGTCCTGTGAAGCAGCAGTGCTACAGTCACAATTTAAATCAAAACAGATGATCCCTGCTCATTGTCAGATTGCTGTTTGTGGAGACTTACTGCCCAGAGAGACATCCTGAGATTCAGAAAGAGACAATATGAATTCAGTCAACTCCAGCCGAGTTAATGTGATTAACAGCAACATCAATACTCCAACAGTGCCCTCAGACCTCGTACCTACTCTATCATTTACGATTTTTAACCCATGGGAAGTTTGTTACCAGCTTCGATGACAGCCATAATGCTCTGACCACTTTGACGGAGCCAGTGCAAGTCAGTTCTAATAGTTATCAATAGATTGTATCTAAACAGGATGCCCCACAATAGGAAGTGCTCTGAAACTCAATGCCCGTAAGTCAAGGTCATTTCCCTAAAACCACTCTCGTCTGGTAATACCATTGAAGATATTTTATACAGGAACCTTTCAGTCTCAATTGCCAGTTCCAGTCCATGTAGCAGCCAGTAACATGCCCTGGCAGGAGAGATTGAGGAGCTTGAAGCTGTCTTCTCTGGAGTATCTAAACATGAAACACTTCAAAGGAAGAAAAATCTTCAAGAGCTCGAGAGGATAGATACAGGAAGGATGTGCTCCTAGGCTGGTGTGCCTGGAATAAAATAAGCACTAACCACGGTATCTTTACCCAGCATCCCCTTTATCTGCATAAATAACTCCCAGTTTTAACTGCTGTAATGTTGATGACTATGCAAATGTATAAGATATAATTTAATCCATCCCAAAACCTTTCTGTACCTGTGTCTCGCTTGTGTTCACCGAGACACTCATTCAATCTGACCTCTTTATAAACCCTGCCCTGATATTTCCTTAGATGGCTCAGAATTAAATATCTACTGAATTGTTACTGTACGAAAGGAGGCTGATTGGCTTATCAGTTCTCCAAAGGATCACCTCACTGAATGCATTCTTCTCCCTTTACCCCATAAACCTTCCCATTCGTCCATTTCCAATAACACCGGCGAGTTCACAACTAACCACAGTGATTGGATTTGTTTTGTTTGTTCATGGGATCATGGCATCACTTGCTGGGGCAGCATTTGTCATCCATTCTAACTGCCCAAGAGATCGTTCAGAGTCAACCACGTTATTCAATGTCTGCATTCACATGTAGGCTGGCCCAGGTCAGAATTAACACAGTCTCCCAGACCCAATGACATGAAGAGTTGATTTCTGGCCTATTATCTTATTTCTGAAATGATAATGAATAATTTTTACAGTTGAATTAAAAGTGAAAGACCAAAATGGGTTTTATTCTGATTGAGCACGTCCTCCTGTTTCTCTCAGTTGTTATTGACAATCTCATTCCCCTTGCACTGGAACCTGTTCCAGAGAGTGTTACAGAAAAGGCAGAAAGGTCAGCTGCAGGTGGTCACCTGACCGGTCACTGGACCCAAAGGTTCACTCTCCGCAGATGCTGCCAGATCTGCTGATTTTTTCCAGCAATTTCTGTTTTTGTTCCTGATTTCCCAGCATTTGCAGATGTTTCGTTTTTGTATATTGATCTTCTCTGTTGCAGAAGAGTTTATTGATGAGTTTGGAGAGTTTTGAACATTACAACTTAGGCCACAAATCAGCTATGATCTCTTGAATGGCAAAGCAGGGTTGAAGGGCTGAATGGCTTCCTCCTGTTCCAATTAAAGTTATCCATCTGCAGCTTGTGGTAACATTTCCCCTCAATGCTCACTTCACATCCATGTCTAACACACTGTTACTGACTGAACAAACCTCCTGTGTTTGAACTAAACCTGCTCATGCTCAGTGATTCCCTCTACTGCCACCCGGATTTAACTCTCATCATGGAATGCTGTCTCGTGTTACTGCGGGAATGCCCGCAAGTACTAATCCTGGAGTCTGTATCCCCTGGGATCCAAAACTCCCGTCTATTTCCTTCTTCCTATTTCATTCTGGCATTGAACTCTCGGTTTCAATCCATTCTCCTGTCATGCTCTTCAACATGCCCATGTGGGTGGACGAGAGACAGCTGGCACCTGAGATTGTGGGGGGAGGCAAATTCAATCAGGGATTTGGGAAAACACTCAGACAATGACATATCCATCTGATTGTTGACTCAGACAGATAGGCAGAAAGAAAGATGCACATTTAGATAGCACCTTCGATGACCTGGGGCAATGAAACATGCTTCAACCCAATGATTTCAACCTCAAACCTCTGAAAACACAAACACAAAGCTTCCTACTTGTACCAGGTTGTCTCTCAGCCTCCTTTTTTCTTAAGAAAAGAGTTTTAAGCTGTTAAGCCTTTCCTGGTGATTATAACTACTGTGTTTCTGTCAGATTCGTGACTGAACCTTTATTTTCCTGTTGTGAGTGATGCTAGTAGCAGAAACAGTTCCTGACTTGTGAGGGGTTTCGGTTGGAGTATTTAAATTTACACATTCATTCCCACCCTCACATACAGTGTGAAATTGATGTAAATCAGAAGGAAAGGATTGAGTGAGCACCCACAGAAACACAAAAGGCAGCATGTGTACCTGAGTTGAATGAACCTGGACATAGGAAAATGTGACAACAATCACAACTAGTTCGAATTACAGAGTCCCTTAGGCGCACAAAGAGACTATTCGGTCCATCGAGTCTGCAATGATCTGCTGTCCCACCGTACCTCCTTAACCCCACATTTAGCATGGCTAACCCAACCCGCCGAACCTGCACACGACAGGCCATGTTAGCACAGCCAATCCATCAAACCTGCACATCTGTGGGAGGGTCACATATTAAGTCTAAGTGCTCAGGATTGTGGATGAAGGCTCACAAGTACTTGACTCCGACGCAAATCCTCTTTTTTTCAAAAATAAAATCTGGGGGAAACTGCAGCCAGAAAGATTTCCAATTATCTCATGAGGAAGAGAATTCAAAACTCGTGCCACTGACCCAGGGGACGCAGTGATGTCACAGAGGTCTGGGAACCATCAGAAATGTAACAAGTTGTGAGCAAGGTGGGGGTGAGACAAGGACAAAAAGACAGTCTGTGACACGGGAGAAGGCAGGAGAGATTAAACAGCAGAAATGGTAGCCCCTTAAGGCCACGGGGAATGGAGTTAGGGCTGGGAAAGAAACCAGGAAACAAGGGGAGCAGCTGTCAAAGAAATACATTGAATAAACAGGTTATAACAACATAGATGGCAGAGTACGCAGTCTGAAATTGTTGCTCTCATTGGTGAGTACAGAACGCTGTAAAGCCTGGGTCATTCTATTACAGCCAACACATGCAGGATAGGCCAAGTGGTCTCGATTTGTGCTGTACTTTCTGATAAATTTATTCTGACATCTGGAATTCAGGTCGGATGATGTTCATAAATTCTCAAATTGGACTTGAGTTTAATATTCTGGGGAAATGTTAAATAAATCACAATGATCCCATTCTGAAGACTTTAGTCCACAACCTTGCATGTTCCAGCATCTCAGTTACATCCATGTCCTTTTATTCTAATGTGATGCTGGTTACTGCCTTTTCCATCCCATCAATGAGTTCCTGCTCCCCACCATCTCCGAGTGAAATGAATTCTCCCCTCCTTCTTTCTGGGAATTAGTTTCAATCTAAAACCTCCAGTTTCTGACCTCTCAGTCAATGAATAGCTCCTTCCTATCCACTCGATCTGGATTCCTCAGCATTTTATCACTTCAATTAAATCTCAGCTCATCCTCCTCGAAAATCATCCCCAGCCTTTCCAACCTTTCCTCAGAGCAGAAATTTTCCAATTGTAGAAACATTCTGATCAGCCCCCTCTGTACCCTCTCTGGTGTGATCACATCAACCCTGGAATAAGGGGATCAGAAGTGTGTGCAGTGCTTTAACCGCAGTCAAACGAGTGTTCCAGACATTTCCCACGTCACCTCCGTGTTCTTGTGGTTGTCGCTCAGACAAGAAATGTCCTGGTTTTCCCACATGGAACTGGATGTGCACTCCATGGGGCTGGGATTCCCTACCATGTGTTTATTTGTTCACTAATCCTAAATTAACTTTAGATTAAAACAACATTATCAGCTACCCACCAATCAACTTCTTCCATTATACTCAAGTCACCTTACTTTTTAAAAATATCTTTAAAATTATTACTATCTCAACACAACAGGCTTTAATTTGCTGATCAAGTATTCAGATGTCTCCACTGTTACAATCACTTGAAGATTATCTTTACCTTCAGCTACATTTGGTGAATTGAACACTGATTGTAAATATATGAATATCAAAAGGACTTGAGTTTTATGATAATTAATCCAGTCTGACATTCTTGTTGGTTAATATCTTGAAGAGAACTGTCCTCAGAACTCCAGCTGTGCTCTGACTTCATTCACAACTGGATTTGGTTGGACTGCAGATCTTAGATCTGTTCTGTTGTTTCCCGGATTGCTTCACTCTGTCTATCACTTGCTGCTTATGCTGTTTGGAACACAAGTAGACCTCTATGGGAACTTCATCAGGTTAACACCTCATTTTTTAGGTATTCATGCTGCTGTTACTGGCATACCCTCCTGAATTCTCTCAGTTGAATGAGGATTGATACTCTGGTTTGATAGTAAGAGGTAAGTTGGGGGATATGCTTGTCCGTGATCTCTGTAAGTTTTGTTGGAGCACAATTCTACTGCTGTTGTTGGAAGGAAAGAGCTAAACTCTTACACTGTTGGCCCCATATACTACATGCAGTATCATGAACACTGATAGGCCAAGGCATGAAATACGAGCAACACTGTACAATGATGCAGGATCAGAACTGCAGTAAGCGGGCGGAGTTTAAGATCCAACTTGACATAGGAGTAGGTAAAGAAGCAGCTGATCAGATTGTCTCATTCATAGTCATAAAGAGACTCTATGAGATTATTGTACTGTTGGGGGTGAGGATGGAGGTGGTTGGGGAGATGGAGAGCCCTTCAAAAGAAACTAATCTGCCTGAGAGTTGTGAGATAGAATGGATTGCCATGCATTTAACAGAAAGCTAATTGAAACTGTTGTTATCCCCAAAAGATAACAAGACTGATGGTGCTTCCAATCATCACCAGAAACAAACCCCAGAATACATGGTTCGGAGATGGATGTCAATAGCCAATCAACATCCAACTCCTACAATCATTGAGCAAACGTATGTGTGATTACCCAGTTCTGATGAACCAGAAAATCGCAGTTCACTCTGTGCAGATGGACAGCGATGTGGGGAAGTATTGGCCGAGTGGTATTGTCGCGAGACAGTTAATCTAACACCCCAGATAGTGTTCTGGAGACTTGGGTTCAAAGACTGCTGCAGCAGATGGGGGAATTTGAATCATTAAAAAAAAACTTGTGAATTTAGAGTCTCATGATGACCATTAATCGATTGTCAGAAAAACCCATCTGGTTCACTAATGCCCTTTCGGGAAAAAGCTGCCATCCTTACCTGGTCTGGCCAACATTGTGACATCAGACCCACAGCAATGTGGTTGACTCTTACCTGCCCTCTGGGCAATTAGGGATGGGCAGTAAATGCTGCCGGGCCAGCATCACCCTCATCCTGTGAATGAATAAAGGAAAATAAAAGTCTGTACCCAGTGTGAATCTGTGCATGTTCTACAATGTTGTGAACATTTCCAAAGCTAAGATCTCTGTGTGCACAACTTTATGAGCTGCCAAAACCATTGTTCATTACTTGGGCATGAAAAAGAGAAAATAAATCCTTCAACTGTGGCTATCAGTAAATTGACTGGTATCTCAACAGGCTGGATGCCTGAGTGAGTCCCTTCGCACCCCACTCCCCCCCCCCCCCCCCCCCCACTCACCCCCTCCACACATACAGCAGGTGAACAGCTTCTCCCCAGTCTGACTGGTTTGGCCAGTTTCCAGGTGCGATGGGTAAAGAATTCTCTTCTGGCATTCCGTACATTTCCAGAATCGGTCCCTAGTCTGGCTGCACTGGTGTTTTGCCATTTCAGATAAATGGTAGCAGACTGTTACACACACCGCTAGCCCGCCCCCACCCACCATCCCCTCCACCATTCCCCCAAGAACCCAGTATAAAGCAGTAAACATTATCTCCTGCTGTGGAGAGACAGCCTGTATTGGTCTGAGTAGGAACACTGAGCAGATTTACCTAAATGACAACTTAATCGGTGACCACAGCAAGTTAAGCAAGTCCAAATAAAATGCACTAAAGCACAGAACGAGGCCCATAAAATCCAAGCTGGCTCTCTGTAGCAGAATCCAATATTATCATTCCCTCTACGTACCCCAAACTCTGCAAGTTTATTTCCCTCAGAACTGATCTAATTGTTTTTCTCAATCATTGATCTTCTCAACTTGCACCACCATAATAGGCAACATGTTCTGCATATTTCCAGCCAATACAGTCAGCAAAAACACTTGCTCATCTCCCACTGTCTCAAAACCTTACATCTGACCTTAACTCTTGTGCCATCAAATATCAAATGCAGATATTTTTTGTCTGCTATATCTAGGTCTGTTATAATCTTATACAGCTCTATCAAAAATATTTCCAACTTCTTCACTTCAAAGAAAATCGCAATTTCTTCAGATCAATCCAGTGACTGCATTTTCTTCATCAGTGAACCACTCCAGTAAGTCTGTACTCCACACTCTGAAGATCACTCATATCCTTCATTGTTGATGCCTATTTTGTTCCACAAATCCAGACGATGCAAGTTGTCTGCACAACAGCAGTAGCTTTATTATTGGACAGCCGGCGAGAGTTTCAAAGCGTCTCTAAAGTAGCCGAGTGTCTACTTGTAGAGACTCTTCTTCAAGAATCTCTGCGTTACCCACAGAGACAGTATATTTAAT
Source organism: Chiloscyllium plagiosum (assembly GCF_037043375.1). Lineage (NCBI taxonomy): Eukaryota > Metazoa > Chordata > Chondrichthyes > Orectolobiformes > Hemiscylliidae > Chiloscyllium > Chiloscyllium plagiosum. The sequence continues at coordinate 84,812,296 of NW_028270183.1, forward strand.
AGGAATTAGACAAAGGCATATCAGTCACATGGGCAATTGTCATTACATAGTTTAAAGTAGGTAATTATGACCTTACAAAGCTTGATGAATGGCGATGTCCTGTGATAACGTGTGATGGATTACATTAACTGATTATCGTAATGTTCAATTTTATGTGTTGAAGGGAAGAGATGAAGGCAGAAGAGTTCTTCCTTCAGTAAATGGGGGATTCACTTACCTATGCTAATATGGAGGGGAGGTAAGACAATCGGAGCGGGAGGCAGTTTAACAGGGTTTTGCCCAGGGCACTCAGTCTTGTCTGGAAAGGGCAAATTCCTCTGCCTGGGGTTACCGGGCAATCCACGTGTGGCTGCAAGAGGTTCTATTTTGGGATACTGTCAGCCTCTCCACTTTTGAGGTGTTTTGTCTCTAGTCTAAGAGTACAGACCTTCAGTTGATGAAATAAGGCCTTTTGCAAGGGACTGTTTAACCCTTGAGACCCCACGGTGTCCTGAAAGAGAAGCAAAAGGTATGGAACTGGTCCCTCTATGATATTTTAACTTCCTCATTCTGAACAGGAATCTGTTGATCAGAATTGAATGCAATGATTGACTGTGACCTAACTAGAGCTTTGTCAAGGGTCAGCATCTTTTCCGTGAGTTTGTTATCATTCCCCCATTAATGAAGCCCAACATCCCATTTGTTTTACTCAAAACACTTCATGTTTTACTCAAAACACTCAAAACACTTTTCTCTTTTAATGATTGGTACACATTGTCCCCCATTCCTGCTGTCCTGCTCTCTGTGTCTGTGACATTCAAATATATATTCCGTTTCAACGTTGCTTCTCTCAAAATGCATCAACTTACTGTGTATTCTAAAGAAGAGACATATTCCACTCAAAATATTATCTCTCACTCCACACATTCTACACCCTGGAAAACAGAACAGTGCAGCACCTGAATAATTGGTCCAACATGTCTGTGCGGACCATGATGCCATCCCAAACTAATTCCACCTGCCTGGTCATGATCCATATACCTGCCAAACCCTGCCAGTGTATGCGCCTGCCCAAATGCATCTTAAGCATTGTGACTGTTTCTGCTTTTACCACCTCCCAGGAGAGTACATTCTAGTCATCTACCACCTTTTGCATAACAAACTTACCTGACATAACTCCCTTTAAACTTTCACATGTTGTTGGAAATGCTCAGCAGGTCTTGCAGCATCTGTGAAAATAAAAATCTGTTAATGTTTCGGGTCCTTCCTCAGAAATGTGAACTCTGATTTCTCTATTCAGATGCTTTCAGATTTGTTGAGCATTTCCAGAAGCTTCTGTTTTTGTTTCTGATTTACAGCATCTGCTGTTTTCTCGGTTTTTAGTTTCTTTAAATTTTCCCCGTCCCCTGAAATCTATGGCCTCTAGAATTTGTCATTTCTGCCTTGGAAAAGGATTCAGATTATAGAACATAGAACATATAACAATACAGTGCATAACAGGCCCTTCGGCCCTCAATGTTGCGCCAACCTGTGGAATTTTCTCAACTCGTCCCCCGACACTATCCCAAAATCATCCATGAGCTTATCTAAGGATTGTTTAAAACTCCCTAATGTGGTTGAGTTGACCACCTTAGCTGGTAGAGTATTCCACACACTTACCACTCTCTCTGTGTAAAGAATTTGCCTCTGACATCTGTCTTAAATCTATCACCCCTCAATTTGTAGTTGTGCCCTCTCGTACAAGCTGTCGTCATCAATCTAAGAAAAAGACGTTCACTGTCTACCATATCTAATCCTCTGATCATCGTGTATGTCTCCATCAAATCCGCCCCTAGCAGCCTTTTTCCAATGAGAACAGATCCAAGTCTCTCAGCCTTTCCTCATAAGACCTTCCCTCCAGACCAGGCACCATCCTGATAAATCTCCTCTACACCTTTTCCAATGCTTCCGCATCCTTTTTGTAATGGGGCGACCAGAACTGTACACAATATTAAAACTGTGGCCGCACCAGCATTTTGTATAGTTGCAGCATGATATTGCGGTTCCAGAACTCAATCCCTCTACAATGAAACCTAACACGCCGTATGCCGCCTTAACAGCACTACCCACCTCGGTGGCAACTTTCAGGGATCTATGTACATGGATTCCGACATCCCTCTGCACATCCACACGACCAAGAATCTTTCCATTGACCCAGTACTCTGCCTTCCTGTTATTCTTCCCAAAGTGCATCACCTCACATTTAGCTGCATTGAACTCCACTTGCACCTCTCAACCCAATTCTGCAGTTTATCTAAATCCCCCTGCAACCTGTAACATTCTTCCAAACTGTCTACTACTCCACAGACTTTAGTGTCATCTGCAAATTTACTAATCCATCCACATATGCCTGCGTCTAAGTCACTTATAAAAAAGACAAACAGCAGTGGTCCCAAAACAGATCTTTGTAGAACACCACAAGTAATTGGGCTCCAGACTGAATATTTTCCATCAACCACCACTCGCTGCCTTCTCTCAGAAAGCCAGTTTCTAATCCAAACTGCTAAATCACCCTCAACTCCATGCCTCATGCATTTTCTCCATCAACCTACCATGTGGAACCTTATCAAAGACTTTACTGACTCCATGTATACCACGTCAACTGCCCTAGTCTCATCTAAATGCTTGGTCACCTTCTCAAAAAACTCTATGAGGTTTGTGAGACACGACCTGCCCTTGACGAAACCATGTTGACTATCTGAAATCAAATTGTTGCTTGTTAGATGATTATAACTATTTTCTCTTATAATTATTTCCAAAACCGTTCCTACAATGGAAGTAAGGCTCACTGGTATTTAATTACCTGGGTCATCTCTGCTGCCCTTCTTGAACAAGGGCACAACATTTGCAATCCTCCGGTCCTCGGGTACTAAACCCATAGACAATGATGATTCAAATATCAAAGTCAAAGGCTCTGCTATCTCCTCCTTAGCTTCCCAGAGAATCCACGGATGAACCCCATCCGGACTGGGGACTTGTCTACTTTCACTCCTTCTAGAATTGATAACACCTGTGCATAACTAACCTCAATCCTTTCTAGTCTAATATATCGTACCACATTTTTGTCCTCTACAGTATTCTCCTTTTCCTGTGTAAACATCGATGAGAAATGTTCATTTAGCACTTCTCCAACCTCTGCAGGGTCCACTCTCAACTTCCCACTTGTGTCTTTGATTAGCCCTATTCCTACCCTAATCATCGTTTTATTCTTCACATACCTATAGAAAATTTCAGGCTTATCCTTTATTCTGTTTGCTAAAGACTGCTTGTGTCCTCCCTTTGCTCTTCTTGACACTCTCTTTAAATCCTTCCTCGCTGATCTGTAACTCTCTATTGCTTCATCTGTACCATTTTGCCTCATCAACACATAAGTCTCTTTCTTCTTCTTAACAAGAGATGCAATTTCTGTAGTAAACCATGATTTACAAACTCTGTCTGTGCCAGTTGGGTCACCCCACAGCCATTGACTTTCCAAAGACAACAATCCAAGATTTTCCAACCTCTCCCAATCCAGGCAACATCCTGGCAAACCTGTTTCCACCTTCCCAAAACCCTTCATATTTTACCTATAATGTGGTGATAAAACGGCACACAATACCCCAAAGGTGGCCTGATTATAGTTTTATATTCACTCCCCTGACAAAAGAAGCCAAGCCTGCCATTCACCTCCTTCACCACTTTCAGGGATCTTTCAGCTTGCAACTGAAGATCCCTCTGTATATCAGTGCTGCTCAGGGCCCCTCCGTTTATTGTATACATTCCTCTTGCTATGTGTCTTCCAAAACCCATCACCTCACACTTGTCTGAGTTAAAATATATCTGCAATTTCTCCACAAAACTTTCTGACTCATCTTTTTCTTGCTGTATCCTTTGTCATCATTCTTCACGATTCACAACTTCAACAGTTTGTGCCATCTACAAACTTGCTAATTAAATCGTTTACATTTTCAAACTTTTCATTTATATACATTACAAACAACGGATGTCCCAGTTCTGATCCTTGTGGAACAGCATTAGCCATAGACCTCCAGCCAGCAACATGCCCCTGCACAACTGTTGCTGGGAGAAATATCAAAGAGGAGCCTTGAGTTCTGTGTTGAGCAGCATGACCAACGTTTATTCAGAGCTCCTTACTAATACATGATGGGATAAGTCCAGCATTTTGATGCGTTTACTTCATATGTTCCAGTAATATTTTCCCCCTGACCTGAACTCCAGGGTTTGGAATGTCAGCTCGGATATTTCCGTGTTCCCTTTCACAGTCTCGGATTCTCTCAACTCATGCAGCTGCATTGTCAGTTCTTTCACAAATGGTTTAACCCTATCCTTGTCATTGCACATCTCCAGCCTCCCGCTACCACATGTCTCTGGCCCTCTCACTACCATACCCTGTGGCATCTGCATAGTCCATCCAGTCACTAATTCAAAGGGGGACAGCCCCGTCCCCTTTGCTGGGGTTGTCCTCAGTTTCATTAAGCTGGTGGGAAGTACCCTAACCCATCGCTGTCCTGTCTCTGAGAAGCCTTAGTCAGACTAGCTTTCAGTGCCTGCATCATTCTTTCTACTGTCCCAGAGCTCTGGGGGTGGTATGGGGGATGGGATTTCTGTTCAGTACCAAACAGGGCACATAGCTCTTTAGCTATGTTCCCTGTAACATTTGTCCCTTGGTCAGAATCTGCAGGGGAATGCTTCCACCCACTGAGTAAACCTATTTCTTAAAACCCAGTAGTGCTTCCTTCCCTGGGATTGGGATGGGTGTGTGTGTAAAATCCACCTGTAACTGTTCCCATGGGCCCCTGGGTCCCTGCTGCTGCCTCCATTTTATCCTGATTGCTTTCCCTGGCTCACACTGTGTAAGACTACACCCCTTCGACAAAACCTTCTTGTTCCAGAACACCCCTGTAGTTGATCATCCGATATTGCATTTTATCCTCCCCAATATGGGCCAGCCCATGATATGTTTTTAATAATGTTTGTCTTATACAGTGTAGTGGCACTGCTGGATCATCCTCTGTCCTATTCCTGCCCCACCCTTTTCCCATTCCTGTTTCTCCTGTTGTGGGACTGTTTCTGGGAATATCTTTAAACCTCCTCTCTCACTTCTGTAGCTACGGTCATTGTCATCTCCTCAAATGTCTGTACTGTTTCAGTCAGTATTTCACTTACAAGATTATTAAAGGATTGGACACTCTGGAGACAGGAAGCATGTTTCCGCTGATGGGTCAGTCCTGAACCAGAGGACACAGTTTAAAAATAAGGGTTAGGCCACTTAGAACAGAGTTGAGGAGAAACTCCTTCCCCCAGAGAGTGGTGGGTGTATGGAATGCACTGCCCCAGAAGGCTGTGGAGGCCAGATCTCTGGATACTTTCAAGAAAGAGTTGGATAGAGTTATTAAGGATATTGGGATCAAGGGTTATGGGGATAAGGCAGGAGCAGGATACTGATTGAGGATGATCAGCCATGATCATAATGAATGGTGGTCCTGGCTGGAAGGGCAGAAGGGCCTACTCCTGCGCCTATTGTCTATTCACCTGCCTTACCCACATACTCACTGCCCTGATGGTGTGAGGTTTCTACTTTCCTGTGAGCTATAATCTTCATTATTGCTGCTTCACTGGGAAAGTTAGCTGCTTCCACAAACTATCTACCTGTTCTTCATGCTCTATGTTTCTCCCAGACAAAGTGATGTACCCTCACCGAGCCCAGGCCATCACTTGGTCATGAACTATACCAAAGACATGCTGTCTGTCTGTGTCTATGCTGACTCCCTGACCCCTGGCTAATGTCCGTGCTTCTGTCAGGGCTCGTGATGGTTCTGCCATTTCTGGGTAATTCTCCATAAAAGTCCACCAATAATTAAACAATCCTAAAGTTTGCCTTATCCCGTTCACGGTTTGCGGGTGGATAGTTTTGAAATCATGGTCTTTCGTTCCACTGGGATTGTCCCCCTCCTTTGCTGATTTGATTTCCCTGATGTGATGTCCCAGGTACATCTCTCCCTACCTTCCCACGCTCTGTGGGTTAATTTTAAGCCCGGCCTGCCTGACCTGACCCAATACTCTGTGTAATATCTGTGTTCTTTCTCTCCAACTGAGATATTGAGGTGTTGGTAAGATTAAATTGACGAACTCCATCAGCCATGTATCGGTGGGATATACTGGAATATTATGGGATCCCTGAGGTAACTGGATCCAGGTCTACTGCTTTCCTCACACAGTAAATACTAGCTTATTCTGCCATTGCAGGTCCACAGGAACCCATTCACAATATCAAGGGCTGAGACTGTATCATGTTGCAATTTTAATCCATTAAATACAGTGGTGTGGTTCACTACTGTGGGATACTCTTTAGTGGCGGATTTACCGAGGGAGATATAATCAATAGTGAGGTGGGATGAGCCTTTCGGCTTCTGTGATTTAGTCTGGGATACTGTTGGTCTGACTATTCCCTGCTTCTCTCACAATTATTGCCTCCTCAGCCTCAGCTTTAATGGGATCCGGTTTGTGTGGGGAGTGAGAGGGCCCTCGATCTTTACAGGAACAACAGATAATAACCAACATTCCTGTTTGAGTTGCGCACACTGCTGTTTGGGTCCTAGCTATAACTCCGCAGATTCTCTGACAGTTCCAGTCTCTCTGCAAGGTAACTAATCTGGAGATGTCGCCTCTCCTTTGCTTCCTGTCCCGGGCCTGGCCAGGTTGTTCCCATATTAGAGTTTGTGTCTCTACATCAATAGTTGCTCCAAACTATTCTAAAATGGGAACTCCCAGAATGGTCCCTTCCTCAGTTTCACACTCCCATATCTGAATATATTTTGCCATATCCATGATCTGCATTGGGACAGGTTTATTTCATCCAGCTTCCTCGATTCCCTCTCAAACTGCTCTCATTTTAGTAATTGAGGGGTGAGGGGCAAATCCGTATCGGTAACTGATATAGATGCTCCTGTATTAATATTATGTTCTGTTGGTTCCCAAACACAGCATCAATGAATATTCATGTGCCTACGTGAACACATGCACACACACAATGTGAACATCTATCTCCCTCTCTCTGCCTCGGTTCCTTGGCTATGTGCCCTTTCATGCTTCACTTGTAACATTGTGGGTCTGGTTACCCTCCCTGTACTGCAGCTATTTCCCTGTGTTTCTGAGTTTGCCTCAGCTCTCATGGCCCAATTCAGAATGTGGTTAGAATTATCTCCCACTGGCAGTCCCATGTTTATAATTACAGTTAAATGGGTCCCAGTTTAAAAACAACAAACTGATATCATCATCACAGGTTGGGGTTTGGTAATCCCCTGTGGTCCTTACATACTTCAGGTTTCCTCTCTGTATGATCCTCGATATTACCGTTGGTTCCCTGAGTCACCAAGGTTATTTTAGCCCATTCAGCCTGTCCTCTCCCCAGTGTGTCCCTGTAATATCTGTAAATGCCTGGAGGCACTGATCGGCTGTGAACTGGGGGGAACCGGCTCACACCCTCACCCTCTCATTGCAGGGACAGGTTCTGCTGTACACTTCGGGACATCTTGGCCTAAAAGATTTTGGCCTGACACCATCATCGGTGAGACTGTACCTCAACTAATTCATCTGTATTCTCCCAATAAGGCCCATTATTACCATTTCTCTATCAGGCTGGGTATTAATTCACCAACACTTGTTGTTTAGCCGGGTAAATGGTTCAGGTTTAGTTTCTGTCAGTTCCCTTTCTTGCCCCCTCCTGTCTTTCCAAGTTTGAACTTTGATGCCCAGCGGTGCTATAGACACGGCCTTCTGGGCCTTGCAGTGCGGTGGGTGATCCCACCCATTGCCGTCTCTCTGTCCATACATGGGCGCTTTGTCATCTAACCTGTTCCAGTCAGTGTCACCATCCTCACTGCCTTCTGAGGAGAGTGGGAAACTCGGTACCTCCCCCACTGTTACTACCACCTGGCCCTTTGGCTTTAAGTCCTCACTTGTTCCTGTTTCCCATAATAAAATAACACATCCTGTCATTCCTGGAATAAAACAGAGCAAAATGTGAATTTGGTTTGACTTGAAACATTAATAATTTGATATTCACTTTACATCTCTATGAGGTGAAAATTCTACTGTGATTATTTAAGTGATTTTAACGTGATCATACAGTGAAAATAACTGATAATCAACGACAATGAATGAACTGAATAATATGTGATTATTTGTACAAGTTCTTGCAATGAAAATTCAATTTTATTTAATATTTGTCACCTATTACACCATGGGCGTTGTTATTAGGGAAGAAAGTAATGGAAGGATATCAGAGAAAATAAAAAGAATTTAATTTTAGCTTCACTGCAACAATGAGCCAAACCAATATTTGGAAACATGGTTAAACTACATAACAAAGTTTCCAGTGTCATTATTAACATGAAAACTGCTTTAGTTTGCAAGTTGTTTTGTACTAAGAATAATTGGAAATGAATTGTGATTATGAATTGACCATTTAAAATATATTTTGAAGAGAATGATCAGATATATTTTTGGAGGAAATTAGGAAAGGAAATAAATATGGATACATTGGTATTAATAGTTTTAAAGTGTTTGGAAGTTGACTGGGATTATTTGATTGAGAGAGGCTGCATGATTATAAAGACTATTCATCTTTTTCATTGCATTGTTGGTTTCACCAGAATCTGTTGTGGTCTAAGCTCTTGTTGTGTGCAAGGGACTGTCACTAATAGCTTAATTAACCTGTGAGTTTCAGATCAGGTTTCCTTTGTCTGTAAGTCAGTCTGTAAGTGCGCGACACATCTGCTTTTCTGAGGGGAAACAGAGACACTTTTCAAAGGAAATAAGTGGCAGTTCACTTTGAGAATGGTGGCTACCACACACAATAAGCAGGGAACTGTTTTTCTGAAGGATTTCATTGTCTATCTATAAATCTAATGGTACCTGTGTTTGTCAGTTTGTGGAGGATTCAGCCCCTTTGTTTTGAGCTGTCCTTATACAAGCAGTTGGTTCATTAAATCTTTGCCAAGAATGTTGTTTACTTTCCCCTTTTACTGTGATTCTGCATGTTAGAATATTCTGAGAGTCAGTAATGTTCAGTAACTGAGCATTGAATGATTTTGAATCTAACAGAGCAGTTTCCTTGTTTTCAGCTCATTATTCACTTTTTTTATTTCCTGGTTGTGTTGTATGTTACAGAAACAGGCTCTGAGCAATGTTTCCATTCACTTGTGTTGAAGTCAGAGACAGCCACGTGGTCCGTCAGTTTCAGGCTGATGGATCAGTTTCTCTGTCCTATTAGATGGTGGTCTCCTGCTCAGTTTCCGATGGCTCACCTGAGCGTCAGTCCATCAGCTGCTGAAACCCTGCATCCAGCATTTGTTCCCTCTCACCATCACTAATCCAATACAGTCCCAGCTTGTCTCCCACATTCACCTCCACATACTCATGATCACCTCAGATTCTACTGTCTGTTTTCTTGCATCAAGTTGTGTAAGACATCTACTTCGGTTTTAACCTGATCTATATTATGTTCAGAAAGATCATTTCAAAATTTGGTTCACTGCTTTTAAACCTACCCGGGCCTTTACCCTGTTCTCCCTCCGTCATTCCACACCTCCTTGAGGTATCTGCATTTATCCAATTCCAGCTGTGTAAGTGTTACTTCTTTTATTCTCCACTCTGTTGGTGGCTTTAGTTTCAGCTGCCTTGAACCTAAACTTGGTCATTCTCTTCCCCCATTTCCTTCAATTCTTCCCATTCTATCAGCTCTCCTTAATTTCTACCTGTTTGATCAAGGTTTTGGTTTCCACCCTTAAAACCGTCCCTTTGCAGCTCGGTTAACTGCTTCTTCAGGACCTTCCTGAAAAAGGGCTCATGCCCGAAACGTCGATTCACCTGCTCCTTTGATGCTGTCTGACCTGCTGTGCTTTTCCAGCAACACATTTTCAGTTGTAATTGTAGTAACTAGTTAATTACAAGTTATTGACAAAATATTTTTAGAGGAGCTGCTATTGGTGGTGGAAATGCTACTGGTTGGTATAAAAGAGGGCTGGGGTGAATACTGTACTCGGTTTTGATGAGAAAGTTCAGCAATGTAAGATTCTTTTATCTTTGCTAATAAGAAGAGGCAGAGATTGCAGCTAGGACATCCACAAGCATCCACCCTCATCACCACTGATGCTCAGTAGCAGCACTGCCAATCAAGCGGGCTGCTTTATTCCGAATAGTATCAAGTTTCTTGAGTGTTGGTAGGACTGCACTCATCCAGGCTAGTGGGGAGTATTCCATCACACTCCTGACTTGTGCCTGGTAGCGTTTGGACAGGATTTCAGGAGCCAGGAGTTGAATTACTCTTGTAGCCACTGTGTTTATGTGGTGAGACCTATTCAGTTCCTGATCAATGATAATCCACAGGATAATGTTGATATTGGTTGTTCAGTCATGGTAACATCATCCAATGTCAAGGGATGGTGGTTAGGTTATGTCTTATACGTGATAGCCTGCATTTGTGTGGCATGTATGTTACTTGCCTCCTGTAAGCCCAAGCCTGGATATTGCCCACATCTTGTTGTATTTGGACTTGGACTGCTTCAGTACCTGAGGAGTCAATTATTTATTAACATTAAATAGTCATGACATTATGCAAATTCCTTTTTCTACCAAATGTCATGGACTGTATCTTGTGGTCACTCTCATATTCACTTTCATTATCTTTTTATTTTCTTCTGAATTCAGACACAAATGTTTGAACATCAATCAGAATAAAATTACATAAATTAAAAACACATGTTTCTATAAGTAAACTAATTGAATGAAATACATTATTTCTGTCTTGTCTGCATTTTGACAAAAAAAATATTTTCAATAACTATTGAATGGCTCATTTATTGTCCTCAATCCATCAATCTTGGTATTATATTTCAGTCTTCAGTTTACCGATCTTAATGTACGTCTAATCAACATCAGAGCAAAGTGTTTTTAAAATATTGAGTCAATTTATTTGTTCAGAATACAACGTTTATTAGGAATTCATTATCCTTATAATAATTGCAGAATAATTTATTTGCCTTTCTAACGTGTATCAACAGATCCATATATTATTTTATTCCATATTTTAATTTAATCTATTGCAACAATGCTATTGTTTTCAGGTCAACTATCCCACAATGGAACCAATCATTTTGCATCCAACACGCTTTGCAAACTGACTTTTGCTCATTTGAATAATGACAGTAATCTCAGCCTTATGAATTCAGAGAACTATAACTACTTTTCACTGCAATAATTCCTGTTCATGTCTCCACATTGCACAGTCATGTAGCAAAATTAAATTTCTCCTTCTTCTAAGTGTACTGATAGATTTTCGAAAATCTAAGTGTTGCTAATATCTAATTATTGTTCAGTACAGTAGGGGGTATAAATGTGTAATAATGGCTCAGTACATGAAGTAATGTGAAGATATTGCAATGTACAAACTCACAATGATTGTGAATATCATTTTTTTATTTTAACCATGGAAACACAGTTGAATTGATTTAATTATATTTCACTTCAATGCTCACATTCATTGTATTTCTAATCACAATAAGAGCAAACTATTTCATGTGACAAAATTATTTAAAATTCCTGTCACTTTTTTATGGACACAAAATAGAATTAACACTCGTTTGTTCTTTCCTTTACCAATCACAGTAGAATGCTAGACTGATACAGCACGGAAACAGGCCATTCAGCCTAACTTGGCATTCTGGCCAGGTTTCCGTAACTAAACTAGTCCCATTTCCCTGTGTTTGTCCCATACCTTTTTTGAGGTTTTCTATCCAATAAACTGTCCAAATGTCTTTTAGATGTAATTATACCAGCCACTGCCCTTCATCTCACAGCTCATCCCAATATGTGAAAACACTGTGTGGAAAAGTTGCCCCTCAGACCCCTTTTAAATCTTTCCCCCACACCTTAAATATTATTTATACCGTAGAATCTTTAAGACTGCAAAGTTATTAAAAGTTGAGAGGTATTTAGAAGCAGCGTAATAACATTCAGACTTTAATCAGTGATGTGAAGCAAATAAATTCAAGATGTTGTGATCATTACAATGAACAACAGTTACAAGTTGAGACAATGTTGGTTGAAAAGCAATTCAATCGACACTTAGATATTTTCTAATCAACTCTGAGGTGTTTTGAAACATCTCTGTTGAAGGTGGGAATTGAACCCATGTCCGCTGGTCTACTCGTACAGACATTAACGGAGTCCTCCATAATATTCCCCTGCAGGAAGGGCAGGACTATAATCACATACTGACTGTTTATTCACAGGGGAAACTACTCAGATATTTATTGTTATATTTGGACTAGGATTGTATTAGACAGCTCCAGAGTGTAATGGACCGATAAAAAGAATTAGTAATTTCTAATAATGAAGGAACGAAGCAACAATGATCTTAAATAAACATAGATCTCATGATAATCAAGTAAGTCAATATGCTTGAAGCATTTATTCATCTGCACAAATAAAAATTAACACGCTTTGTAATGAACATGAAATGGAAATAAAATATTAGTCATTCAATGTGACTACTCAGCGAAAGACAACTTGCCTCATTTTCAAAAATTGTGATTGCTAAGTATTCAAGATTTATTGTAAAAGCATAGAACAAGCATTTGTTAATTCTGGTTTATTTACACAAAAAAACTCATAAAATTTAAATAATGTTAAACATGAAAAATGCTTAGCTCTTATTGTAATAATCAGAAATATAGAAATGTTAGAATTGAAGTGAAATACAATCAATACAAGAATATAAAAAAAACATTGGATGCTGGAAATCAGAAACAAAATCAGTAAGTGCTGGAAAATAATTTAGCAGTTCTGGCAGCATCTGTGGTGAGATCTCAGTATAAATACTTTTGGGCCAGTGACCTTTCTTCAGACTGCATTTTTGCACAAAACCAATTCAATCCAGCTCAGCTTACACACTTAAAATTATTTTTGCTAAGATTAAGAGATTGTAGAGTGCAATATTGTTTGCGTCAGTTGATGTATTGAGCCATAGCTCCACATCGACAGCTGGAGATATTGGATTTCAACAATGATTACCGGTTAGATTTTGGTAATAATTAGTTTTCAAATGGCTGATAACAAATTTAAGAATGATGAGAAAACTCTTATTGCAATGTAATTGTGCAATATGTTGGGGAAACATGAAATATTTATGTGAAAAATAGTTAGCCATCTCTTAATTCATAAGACTGATTAATGATCCTTCCATTGATATGAGAATTCAAATGAAAGAGAATGAGATAGTTACTATCAGTGTTGGGTGAGAAAACTTTGGTTGATTGCAGGTGTGTTGACCTGAAAAGAATGTTAATATTTCATTATGATACTGGCACTAAGAAATAATGGATTCAACTAAAATGTTAATCTCATGATGGTGTGTGAATTGAAATAATAATTAAACAATAATTAATGTTAGAACTCAACACTTAAAATGATTCAACATTTTCAAAGCAGTTTGTACTGGGTATTCATTATGATCAGTAAACTGAGAATTAAAGCATTGGGTTAATTTAAATACAAAAATCACACCTTAGAAGATTATTCATCAGAATTGTTCTGCCATTGAAAAAAAACCTCATTTCTTCAAGAATTCTGCATTACCCTCATTTTCTGTCTTTTTTCCACACGTATCTGTACTGGAATCCTTCTGTTTGCGATACAAATATATGGAAGTGAAATGGATTAAAATCTAATTGGGGGAGTTAATAAGTTTGCAGATGATATGGCGTTCAGTGCAGCTGGGGACAATGTCGAGGTTTGTCAAATAATGCAGCAGGAAAAAGATAAATTGCAGATATGGGCAGAGTAATTAAAGGTGAAGTTTAATCCATACAAGTGTGAGGTTTTTTAACTTTGGAAGCTCAAATGTTAAGGAAAAGTAGATAGTTAATGGCAGGACCCTAACAGCTTTATTATTCAAAGGGATCTTGGCGTTCAAGACCATGGCTCCCTGAAAGTGACCATGCAAGTAATTAGGTGGTTAGGAAGGCAAATGGCATGCTTGCCGTTATTGGTCAGGGAACTGGTTACAAGAGTCAGGAAGTCATGTTTAAACTTTATAAGACTTTGGTTAAGGCATACTTGAAGTATTGTGTTCACTTTTGTTCGCCACATTACAGGACGGGTATGGATGCTTTGGAGAGGGTACAGAGGGCGTTTACCAGGATGCTGCCTGGATTCGGAGAGGCGAGAAAAACTCAGGTTGCTTTTTCGTGGAGTGGCGGAGACTGGGGAAAGACTTGATGGATATCTGTACAATCATGAGATACATAGATAGGGTTGACGGTCAGAAAGTTTTTCCCAGAGTTGATGCGTCAAAAACTGTGTGACATGCATTTAAGGTTAGGGGCAATTAGATTTTACACAGGGAGTGGTAGGTGTCTGGAATGAACTTCCAGGGTTGGTGGTGGAGGCAGATACATTCAGGATCTTTAATGTTCATTTCGATAATTTGGAAGGATATGGACCAAGAGTAAGGAGAAGGGATGAGTTTATTTTGCATTATGTTCAGCACAACGTTATGGGCAAAATGACCAATTCTTGTGCTGCACAGATCTTTGAGAGAAAACTAATATCAAACTCATATGACATTTAATCTAATTAATATTTAGCCACTAGTGTCAGAAATAGGAAGTAAATAAGTAGAGAACGAACTTGACTACAATCTAAATATATAGTCAGTTAAATGTACAGAATTTTTTGATATTTGTTCTGAATTATCAGATTAGTAACTTTCATGGAGATGTTTCAAAAAATGTTTGCAGTTACTGATGTGCTGACCCAAAATTACCCTTGTTAAACTGAAGATTGGACCAGAAACCTGTTAAGAAACTTGAAAATATTCAGTAAGGTGAGATGTACATCATAATTTAATCCATTATTTCTTACTGCCAATACTACAATAACAAAGTCTTTCAGGTCTACACCAAAAAGCATTGATTTCCATCCAATGCACATTATAAATATCTGAATGCTACTCGTTTCAACAGTCAAAGTAATCACAGCCTCGTTGATTAAGCGATATCTAAGACATTTCACTAATAATTACTGTTTATTTCGACAAATTGCTCGTTCAAACAGCAATGTGAGATTTCTCAATAATATTTAGTTCACTGACAGCATATTAATAATTTAATTATTGCTAATATCTAATATTTGATCTTTCCAGTATGGGGTATAACAGTGGAATTAGTACATTAACTGATGGAAAGATATTGTTGTGTTCACTCTCCCAATTATTGTGAATATCGATTGTATTTTGATTTGATTTGATTATATATTTCTTCAACGTGAAGATTTATTGTATTTCTGATCACAGTAATAGTTAAATATTTTAAAGCAAAAAAAAATTCAAATTTGTGACTTTTTTGTCAACAAGAAAAAAATTTACATGCTTATGTTTTTTTCTTTATCAGAGTAAATTTTGAATTGTTGGAAGTTATACATTTGTGTAAGGAAGGGGAGTTGCCTGCAACAGAATAGTCAGTGATTTTTTTTTGCGATTACATCCTGCTGCTAAGCATTCTAGCTATCTTTTCATTATAAGAAAAATTGCTTTAAACACATTCCGCAGTCATATTTTTCATGAATTTACAATAAGCACATGATATGTGTATTTATCTTTCTTTCAATTGTCATGATTTTAATTTTTAAGAAAGAGTATATATGCTTAGTACCATCATTATTGCGAATTACTATTTCATTCTCAGTCCATTACACACAGAAACAGTCTAATTAATTCCCAGCCCAATTATCGGAATGAATATTGATTAGTTTTCATTTGAGTAATCACAATTGATTATAATCCCACCCTTCCTTGTTAGGAACATAATGAAAGACACTTGTGGATCTCTAATAGTGTTTCTCCTATGCGACTAGGAGGTGTGGGTTCAGTTCCCTTCTCCAACAGAGATACGGCAGAGCAGTTTAGAATGGTGATTAGAAAATATCTAAGCAGAGTTTGAATTGATTTTCAATACAGTTTTGGATCTGCTTCTGTCTGTTGTTCATTCCAATAATCTCTCAATCTGCAATTTATTATCTTCAGTTTATTAATAAAAGTATGTATCACATTACATCATATCTAAATTTTAGATTTGAGGACACTGCAGTTTTTTAAATTTTAAAGTATGTAAGTAATGAAATTCATTTTATATAATCAAAATACATTCAGGTATTATTCATATGGTGGGCAACAGGATTTGACTTCCAGTCAGCTCATGAATGCTCACATTTTGTTTATCCTGTGAACTTATTGCTGCAGAAGAGTTTCAATAAACATTTAACACATCATTATTGTGCATTTCAACACTTCACGCACACCAATCCTTATTCTCTAGTCCGAGCAGATGAAGAGATGAAGATTGCCTGATGAAGAGGCAGCACCTTGAAAGTTAGTGCTTCCCAATAAACCTGTTGGACTATAGCCTGGTGACATTTGATTTTTAACTTTGCTCACCCCAATTTTTAAAAAGAAAATATGACTTTAGTTAAGCACTTTAACACGCGATTATTGATCCCTTCCGATATTAGTAAAATATCTCAATGTAAGTGAAATCAATGCTCACACAACAGGGCACATACAGTCTTCCTGGTCATGTAATTACTGCTCAGGAGAAAAACCGGAGGAAGTATCTTATCGTTTCTGAGAACAAGAGTCACAATAAACATTTGGTGACCAGTTCCATCCAATAAATGCATTTGATTTCTTACATTTTGGTTCAGTAATTGCACACAAAATATTTAACTAAAACCAATAACCATGCTTTATTACAAATGACTGAGGATGTTAACATCAACATACGTAGCAGCTTTCCAATCAGGGTTACAGTTGAAGTATCGCAAAATAAAATAACTTAATTTCGGCTTAGTACAACTGTAGGTGAAAACATGTTGATTTTGCGCATTAAAACCTTTATCTGCTTGTTCAGACAAAATAATGAAAGGTGACACTGTAAATTTAATTTATTTTGACTTTCTTTCACGAAAACAATCATGTGAATTGCTTCTCATTTTCTTCCTAGTTCTGATACAAATGTCAAAATATTTACGATATTAACTCTATGAATAATGAAATAATTTTCTCTGCAAGAACGACATGAAGATGTTCAAGGTCCTCTAATTACTGTTGAGCAGAATACTCTTCATAAGGGTCTTATTATCTTGAACCGATGCTTTTTATGACCTTGATTTTATTTCTGACTGGTGTTTTGGTGACTGATGTGTTTTCAAACCATGTGCAATGCATAAGGATTTCTTTCAATTTGTTATAAGAAAAAACTGATTTGAACATATTGATTTCTAATTATTTTTTACTCCCAAGTTATTTATGGATATACAATAATCGCAAAATTATGGAAGATCCCTGTATCTTATGTTCACTGCAATGTGCACTTTCACTATCTACTTATTTGCTTCCTACGTCTGACATGAATGTCTAAACATTGGTAATGAACAAAAAGGTGTAAATTAAAGCTACATCTCAATAAGCAAACCAATGGATGGAAACATGTAATTCTTGTAATCCTGCATTTTTGAACCAAACGCAATTCTGCTGAAAAATCACTGAATGGCTGATTTTTGTAAATCTATAAAGCTAGCTACCATATTATATTTCTCAGTTTACCGATCTTAATGAATATCCAATCATCATCGCAACAAAGTGCTTTTAAAATATTGAATCAATTTATTTTTTTTAGATTACAACGTAATTTTCCAGTCACTGCCATGACAATAATTGCACAATTATTGGAGTTAGTCGTTCTAACACATATAGTGCTATTCGCATTTTAATTGCATCAATTGTTTCTTAGTACGAACACAACAATGTATAAATCAATTTACTTTTCAGGTGAACGATTCCATAATGGAACCAATGACTTCCCATTCGATGCCTCATTGTAAATATCTGATGATTGCTCATTTGAATGATCGCCGTAATCTCAGCTGAAGCGTTCAGAGAACTGCAATTATTTTCATCAGAACAATTCCTGGCCGTTTCTCCACATTGCTCAGTTAAATAATTAACTGAGATTTCTCAGTATTTTTAAATGAAATGATATAATTTAGACAATTCAACTGTTGCTATTACCTAATCGTTGCTGAATATAGTTCAGGGTATGACTACGAAATTATGGTTTATAAATTAAATAATGTAAAGAGTTTGCAGTGGGCATTGTGGATATCAATTTTTATTTTAAACGTGGAAACAGTTGAATTGATTTAATTATGTTTAACTTCAATGTTAACGTTTACTGTATTTATAAACACAATACAAGTTAATCACTTTTCATGGAACAAAACCATTTAAAATTCTTGTGACTGTTTGAAGTACAACATAAGGAACTAACATCTTTATTGTTTCTTCAAATAGTCAGAGTACATTTTGAACTTTGGGAAGTTGAACATTTCTGGAAAGAAGGGAGGTTGTCTTCAGATGAGTAACCGCATTGAGTGACTAATACATTTTTTTTCCTAATCATTTATGTTGCAAATGCATATTAAGTTTATTTTCATTCTGTGACAAACTGCATTGAACATATGGAACTTTTTGATTGATTGAGTTTCGTTCATCAGTGTACACTGATCAAATAATTAGTTTTTTTTCTTATCATGAATTATCACGAGATTCATATTTAATTAAAGTCATTATTACTTTGTTACATCATTAGTGTAAATTACTAATTCGTTTTGTCAGTTCATTACACACAGGAAATACGCAATTAATTTCTATTCAAATAATTACAAGAAACATCTGATTAATTTTCATTTGAGTTGCCGCCGTAAGCATGTGACTATACACCTGCCCTTCCCGGATGGTAATATTATGACGGGTTCTTGTGGAGCTCTGACAGTGTCTCTACGACAAGATCAGGAGGAATGATTTCAATTTCCACCTTCAGCGGAGATGTGTCAGAGCAACTCGGAAATTTCATTAGAAAATATCTGAGTATAGATTGAACTGCTTTTCAAAACAACATTAGATATTCTTCAATCTGTTCTGCATTTCCATCATCACCATATTTCCTATTTATTTTCTTCAGTTCACTAATAAAATGATGCATCTAATTGTGCTGGTACTACATTCCTTGGAAAACTAGTTGACGATGTTGCAACCTTAAAGTTGGAAGAGTCTAAGACATGGTAATCATGATTTGTTTTACTGTTTAAAGGAACCTAGTTCAAACACTTCAAGCACATAAATACTTATTCTCCGGTATTATAAAGATGAAAATATTAACAGTCGAAATTCCTCTTCGCAAAATAACCAAATGCAACTTCATGTTATTCAATGGTCAGCTGATCACCGACATTTGTAACTAAATATTGCAATTCTTCTAAATACTGGTATGTGCTTTGGTCAAATTTATTTTCTAATTATTACTTATTCATGAATTGTCAGGAATTTATTTTTATTTTTCATTCACCTATTCATATTGAATGTAAGATTGATATGCTGTGAAACTATTGGCGTGTTTTCATTTGAAAATTTAATTTCTCTCTCTCTCTCACACACACACACACACACACACTTATCTCACTTCATGCATGATGGTTTCAATGTACCTTGCTAAACTTAAAAGATTTTGTTGAATTTAAGTAGTATCTTTAGCACTCACTTATCAATTTAATCCAAAATCATACGATTATCGAGTCATAGAATCCCTACAGTGTTGAAACAGCCATTTGGCCCAACAGTCCACACTGACCATCCAAAGAGTAACCCACCCAGACACTCCCTTGCTCTATTACTCGACATTTCCCCTGACTAATACAGGCTGTATTCCTAATTAAGGGCTTTTGCCCGAAACATTGATTTCACTGCTCCTCGGATGCTGCCTGAACTGCTGTGCTTTTCCAGCACCACTCTAACAAACTCTAATGGATCTAACCTGAAACATCCATGAACATTGTGGGCAATTTAGCATGGCCAACTCACCTCAGCTGCACACTTGTATACTATCACAATGTTAATGAAATCAATGCTCACACAAAGCACAATACATAAAGCCACACAATGGTCTTCATGACCATCTAATTACTGTTCAGGGAATATTCTGAGTAATTGTCTTATTGTTCCTGAGATTAATCACCACAGTAAGCATCTGGTCATCCTTCCCTCCAATAAATACAATGGGTGTCCTCTGAAATTTCTGTTCAGTAATTATCCATGATACTTGTTGCTCAAAGCAGTATTTATTCTTCATTATGAGTGGCCAATGAGTCTAACAGCCATTGATTTTGATCTTATTGGTAATCTATTTTGATAGATATCAAGATTAATCTAATCTTGATACTGAGTGCAATAACCACAGTCAGCATCTGGTTATCATTCTTGCCAATAAATACAAGAGCTATCCTCTTACTTTTCAGTTCAGTAATTACACATGATACTTGTTGCTGAAAGTGGTATTTATTCTTTATGACAATTAGCCGAGGACACTGACAGCAAGACATGTTGATAGTCCTGATGTTTTTAAACAGGTTTTCAGGCCATGTATTTCAAAAAGAGGTAATTTGACTTCATTCAAAATTCAATGTAAACATTTTCAGATATTTTCCATTCAAAATGTTTATTTGCTTATTCAGATCAAATTTGAATCTTGCCTCTATAAAGTGAATTTATTGTGCTTTCCATTCATGGAAGTACTCATTAATTGGTCCTCATTTTCATCTTAGATCTGATGGAAATTTGAAATACTGATTACAATGAAAATTAAATGAATTATACATGAGTGGTCTCTAAAAGAAAATCACGAAAGGCGAGATAGAATTCTTGAACAGCCTATATATTTGATTAAAGAAAACATTCCTTCGAAGAAACAAAGTTAAAACTCACACAACACCAGGCTATAGTCGAACATGTTTATTTGGAAGCACTGCCTTTCGGAGCGCTGCTCCTTCAACCACCTAATGAACGAGCAGCACTCTGAAAGCTAGTTCTTCAAAATAAACATGTTGGTTAATAACCTGCTGGTGTTTGATTTTTAACTTTGTACAGCCCAGTCCTACACTGGCGCCTCCAAACCATTCCAAAAATAAAACTCTTAAGTCTGTGGTTTAACAATTCAACAATCCTGCAACTAGATTATAATTCTCAGTTTATCTATCTTAATAAATATCTAATCAATGTCAGTGTAAATTCCTGGAAAACATCAAATCGTTTTGTTTGTTAAAACACAAACTTTAATTAAAAATTCATTGTTATCACAATATGTGAATTATATTTTAACTCTCCAGTAATGTGAAGTGACCCTTGGACAGAAATTGGATGTTCTAAATTCACCTACAGGCAGAGAAATCGGGACAAATACAAAATCAATCAAACTCAATCAAACAGCAGCTAGAATCAATCAGCTCCAGGATGAATCAGATTTGCTTACATCTTGACTTCCAGCCAGTGCCTGAGCATTATATACCTCTCTTGGAAATGTCAATAATGAAGGGTTTTAAACCCAGCTCACGACCACATGTGGATGTTTGTCAAACAATTATTAATCATTTTACAAATCATGGAAAATATCTCAAAGCTCTTGAAATAAATTAGTCATTGCACATAAAGCCACACGATGGTATTCAAGGCCACCTAATTACTATTTAATGCAAAACCTTTTGTCAGTATTTTATTGTTCTCAAGATGAGTAACCATAGCAAACATCACGCTTTCACACCATCCCAAATATATGCAAGAGATGCCTTCTTATAATTTACACACATCTTTCTCACACCATTAAATAGACTTCATTATTTACGACTAAGGATGCTGATAGTAACATGTTTTGAAATAAAGGAATTCCTAAATATAGGCGATTTTTCTGATAGGTTCCCCCCAGTCATCATGATAAAAATGTAAATGCGGCTCAATACATTGTAACAGATACCCATTAAACTTTTTCATGTATTCACTCAGAGACAATGTTTAAAAATTTCCTCTGTAAATGCTGTTGACTGTTTTTTGCTATGATACCTATGTTCGTTGTCGATTTATTTTCTTTGTAATGCTGACACAAATGTCTGAATATTGATGACATGAAAAGTTGCATAGATTATATATTGTATTTCTACAGAAGAAAAGCTGAGACAGCAAGTACAGATTGCAGGAGTATCTGAGAATGTTGAATGATCAATAATGACTCCATATCATTATTTTCTAAAACATCATGCCAGCATTCTAATTCTCAGTTCACTGATACTAATTATTATGTAATCAATATCACAGCAAACCCGTTTGGAAATATTAACTCACTTAATGTATCAGTGTTCTAAAATAGATTACCAATTCATTGTTAGTCCAACAATCACACAGTAATTCAATTTAGGTTTTGTAACAAATATCGTGAGATTCACATTTCAATTTAAATCATTATTTCTTAGTGCCAATTTTACAAAGAAACAAAGACCTTTTATTCCAGGTCAACACAACCACAAACCAAGCAATGATTCCTCATCCAACACTGACAGGAAAGATCTGATATCTTCTCATTTAAATGTTCACAGAATTCATTGGATTAATATTCGGCCTTACAAATGAAGATACGTCTGATTGTTTTAGACTCCAATAATTAATGTTCAATTCTGCATGTTACGGATAGTAATATGACATTTCTAATCATTTTAAGTTTACAGTGACTAGTTTTAACACTAATTCTTACTTATATCTAATATTTAATCATTGATCAAATCAGTAGAATCGGCTTTAAGTGTGGAATTAAGTCTCAGTGACGTAAGCATATTGCATGGTACTGTTTCCTCATGGTAGCGAATGCTGATTTTTATTTTAGTGCTGAAATCCTTGTTGATTTGCTGCTGTAGGGCTGCCCCGAGCAGCCTGCCTTGGAATTAAAACACAAAATGGTGGAAAGGAGATAAATAAGACTAACAGTCTGTTTCAGTCTTAAGTTAAAAAAAGAACATTTTGTACAATCCTACTCCAAGTCCATAAGTATGCCATTCCAGACAGTGATATTCCAGATAGTGATAAGAGAATGCCAGCATACAGAAAAATGACCAACCCTGACTTTCATTAATGAAAGAATAATTGTACCATGATTGAATAAACACCAACTGCAGGATAGAGCCCAGCTAACTTCCACAGCTGCTATCAGGGAATCAGACAGGGTTTGATTGTCAGAAATAGTTACTATTTTAAAGTTGCTCAGAACATTTAAAAAGTTTCTAATTACATATTCTTGAGAATCGTAAATAAGGCAGAGTGAGAGGCCCAAAGGACTGCAGCAATTAATTTTGTAATCTGAGGAAATAAACTGCACAGAGAGATCCCAAGGCCTGGAGATTATAGCACCTGTAAAACACAATGAATCAATAGGAAGCTCGGGCTATCCATTGCGATGTTCATCCAAAATTAGGTGTTCTACAGGAACGGGTGTCTGTATAAGGAGGGAAGGACTGTAACCACATTGCATGTGGACATTGTAATACAGAAAGTGTGTAAAAATACTGCTTTTTACTGTACACGTTACAGTCTGTCATGGACCTCCCTTCCTAGATTGGCCTCGGGGGATGATCCCTGCATTAACTGATTGCAGCATGAGTAAACATCTTCCACTTGCCTGAGTTCTGCCTATCTCCTCAATCTTCATTCCCTGTCCGAGGAAATCACTCCGACGGCTATTGTGACATTTAAATTCAATACAAGCACTTATTATCTGTGAAATTATTACTTGCAGAGCGATATCATTTTCATGCTAATTTTTTTAAACTTTTTTTGTGTGCAAGAAAACAATGTAGGTACATCCATTTGTTATTTAGTTCAACTTATACTAAATTTTAAATTATTGAAAAGACTACACGTGGGAGTGGCGGGGGGGAAGAACGTTTCTTCAGCTCAAATGTCACATTAGGTGACGATTTCCGTTTTTCAAATCATGAGACCTCCAAAATGATATTTATTTTAATTTCATTTTGAGATACTTTTATTTTCTTCCAACATTAGTTGTCAATGAACAATAATCACACAATTATTAGTCATTTGCTACAAAATGACTTCGTGTACCAAATGTCATTAACTCGATGTTTAGTTGATAATAATACTCACTTTCCCGGCCTAATTATTTTCTTCCTAGTTCTGACAGTTTTCTAAACATTTATCATAATTAAAGTTACATTAATAAAATAGACATGAACCGACCAAAAATTTTGAACTATCTTCAATTGTTGCTAAGATTTTTTTAATTATGAAAGCCACGTCTTATAGTTTAATTTTCAGTTTATTAATCTTAATGAATATACAATCGACATCAGAGCAAAGTGCATTCAAAATATTAAGTCAATTTATCTATCAGGATTTTAGAAACAATTATCAATTACAATAATTACGCAATACTTTAACTTAGGCTTTATAACAAGCACAATGTGCTTTTGATATCTTCCATATTTCTTAGTCTGAGTGCTACAATATTATAACCTGTTTGATAAGGCCAATACACCCACAAAAGACCAATAATTGCCATTGCACCATCATTTGTAAATATCTGATTTCTGCTCATTTGAAACATCACAGTCTTCTCAGCCATTGAAATTCAGAGAACATCAGTTACTTTGCACTGCAATATTTCTCTTCATTTCTGAACATTACTCAGTGGAATAGGAAGAGGAGATACCTCATTATTCTTAAATTCATTAATAAAATTTTTCAAATCGATTTGTTGCCAATACCTAATAAATGTTCAATTCGGTAAGGGGTGTACATGTGGAACTATGTTTTCATATAATAACTAATGCAAGGCCATTGCAATGTACAATCATTCAATCATTCCGAATATTGCTTTTCATTTTAAACTTGGAAATACTTTTGAATTGATTTGATTGGAAATCACTTCAATGTTAACATTTATTGTGTTTTTAATCACAAGAACAATTGAATATTTTTGTACTGGAATATTTTTGTGCAAAATCATTTAAATCCACATGATTTTTTTGAACACACAAAAAAGGGTTGGCATCTATCTTATTTCATTAAACAATCACAGGAAATGGTGACGTCTTAGAAATCATACATTTTCAGAAAGAATGAAAGTTGTCTTCAGCTGAATAGGCACATTGATTGACCAATTCATCATTCTGTTCCAATTTATGTGTAGATCAAAAACATTTTAATTTGCATTTCAGAAAATGAGAAACTTATGAACATATAGAATAATTAAATTCATTTTTATTTATAATGCACAGTAATCACACAATTCTGTCAAGTTGTCATTCCACAAGTGATCATAAAAATCGTGTTTAATTAAGACATTTGTTAACTCCCATCATTATTGTAAATTACTACCGAATTTTCAGTAGATTACACACAGTATCCAAACCATTTAAATCCAATCCAATTATCACAATAAACATCTGATTAGTTTTCAGCCCTGCCCAGCCTGGTTGGGAATGTTATGAAGGAATCTTGTGCAATTCTGGTCGTGTCTCTGTTACCAGACCAGAGGGTACAATTTCAATTCCCACCTTGCACAGAGCTGTGCCAGCGCTGCTCTGAATATTGATAAGAAAATATCTAAGAATCGAATGAATTGTCTTTCAATTCAACATTAGATATTTTTTCATTTGTTGTTCATTCCAATAAACACAGTATCTGCTGTATATTTTCTTCAGTCCGCTAATAACAGAATGTATCTAATTCCACTCAATCAATATTCCTTGCAAAATATTTGATAATGGTGCACTCACAAAGATGAAATATGCAAAGTAAAGATATTCCTTGATTTTCTTTTGTTCTGAAGAGCTGAGTTCAGACTGCACGTAGAACTTGATGTTTCAAAAGTATAAATATGAGAAAAAAATCAAGTTCTTCTTCAGTTAAATAAACAAATGCCACTTCCTACTAAATATCAATTTTTAGTTATTGATCTGTTTATGAGTTGTCTGAAATTTGTTTTTAGTTTTCCACTCATCTATTTGTATTGAATGTAAGATTGAAATGCTGTGAAAATATCGGAGTGCATTCATTTAAAATTGAATTTGCATATTTCTCTCTAATCTCATTTATTGCATGATGACTTAACTGTGTTTTGTTCAGCAAACCTAGTGAATACTAAAAATTGTCTAATCTTAAATAAGATCTTTCACATCCAGCTCTCAGTCTGTTCCTAATTCATGCAAATATCTAAATTTATTGAAATCAATGTTCACACAAAACAGTGCACGTAAAGCGACACAAAGATATTCATCATCAGCTGATTACTATTCAGTGGAATAACCTGAGTAAGTATCTTGTTGTTCCTGGGACAAATGACAACAGTAAGCATTTATTTACTATTCTATGCAGTTAATACAATTGATGTGCTATATTTCAGTTCAGTCGTTAATGTTGATTTATATTGTTTAAAACAATAATTCTACTTTATCACAGATATTGACTATACTACAATAATGTTGGGAAGCAAATTTTTGTCAATCTAACAATATTTATTATCCTTTTTTGTTGTGTGTGTACAAGAGACAATTCAAATTATAACCATTATTATTACAAATTGAACAATTACTGCATTTTAAATTTGTGAAATTCCTACATTTTTGCAAAAGGGTTAGTCTTCACTGTATGTGTCACATTAAAAAACTGCTATTTCAAATCATGCGTGCTACAAAATGATGATTGTTTTCATTTCATTGTAAGAAAAGGACTGCTTTGACCATGTTGATTTTTTTGTCATTTCTATTCCAACATTATTCATCATTGTACAGTAATGACAATATTATTAAAATCGCGTATATGCAACATGTCATTGACTACATTGTTTGTTCAGTTTCAAGCTCACTTTCATGACCTACTAATTCTCTTCCTAATTCTGACACAAATCGTTAAACATTGATCATAATATTAATCATATAAATTGATGTAACATATCTCTACAAGGAATCCGGTGGATGGAAATTCACAATTCTTGTACTACATACATTTTTAACTTTAAAATAGAAGAATTTAGATCAATAATCACTGAATGGCTCATTTTTCAGCCATCCATAAAGCTGGGTACTATGTTTTATTCCTCAGTTTACTGATCTTAAAAAAATATCCAATCAACATCACCGCAGAGTGCTTATGAAATATTGAATCATTTTAATTCTTCAAAAGACAGCATTAATTATGAAGTCACTGCCATTATAATACTGGCACAATTATTTATAAAAAAAGTCTTTTGAACAAGTATAGTGAGAGTCAAATTTAGATTTAATCCATTATTTGCAAGGAATACAAATGCGGTACTGCTTTTCGTGGAAGGATCAGAACGCGGTAACTACACTCTCAAACAGAATGGCATATGATCAGAACCAGGTTGGAGAAAAACTTTACAATGTTTTGCACAGTAATTAAATGGAAGGGCATTACATTTCACTACAAGAGCAGATTTGTTCAAGTAAATTCGAAGGCAGGTTTGCAGATGGGAAAGTAAGCAAGAAAACTCCATTCCTGTCCATGTAAAAGGCTGCAGTTGAAGAACAAAGCAGTTTCCACCCAGTTTCGAACTGGGGACCTGAGGCGAACGCGATCGCGATGACCACTCCACGACAGAAACAAGCCTCAACCGGCCATGCTGCCGCTCAGTGCCATCCAGCACTGAAAGTTGAAGCCATTCTACGTTTCACCTTTCTGTTTCCTATAGCTCGTTGCTGTCCAGAGTAACTGACATCTTGAAAACGTAAAAAAAAGACACGTGAAATTGATGACAAAATATAGACAAGGATGTCGTCAATGTTTGGACCGTAGGGCGAGGTGGAATAGGCTGGGACGAATTTCCCTGCAGCGTAACGGCTGCGACATGATCTTATGGATGGGTTGTAAACTGAGTATTTACGTGTTTTACCCAAGTTGGGGTGAGTTGAAAACTTGAGAGTATAGGTTTAAGGTGAGTGGGCTGAAACTGACAAAGGACCTGAGGCATCTTTCCCACAGAGAAGGTTGTGCGTGTATGGAATGAGTTTCCAGAGGAAGCGGTGGAGGCTATTACACTCAGAAAATTGATTTCTGGGTAGGATGGGTTTAGAGCCAGATTACATTAGAGTACTTTACAGTGTGGAAACAGGCCCTTCGGCCCAACAAGTCCACACCAACCCGCCAAAGCGCAACCCACCCATTCCCCTACATTTACCCCTTAACTAACATGGCCAATTCACCTGAAATGCACATCTTTGGACAGTGGGAGGAAACCGGAGCACCCGGAGGAAACCCACGCAGACACCGGGGGAATGTGCAAACTCCATACAGTCAGTCGGTTGAGGCGGGAATTGAACCCAGGTCTCTGGCGCTGTGAGGCAGCAGTGCTAACCACTGTTCCACCGTGCCGCCCACATGCTGGGGAACGGGACTTGTTTAATTTTGGCTATGTGGTGAGCATGGACGAGATACACCAAAGTATCTGTTTCCACGCGGTGTACCCCAATAACGTTGTGTTGCTTAAACCGGCATTAAAGGATTACTTTTTAGCGGAGCTTGCCGTCGCAGTCTGTGGCACAATCATTTAGTCTGTTCGACTGCTCACGGGAAAGGTAGTATTGTGAAATTACGACGCAGTCTCCTCTTCCCATATTCCCCTCACCTTCACCATCTTCTTCACCCTCTCCTTCCTCCTCTCCTCCCCATCCTTCCCACGCTCCTTCCCCTTTCCTTCCCCTCTCTTTCTCCCCTATCCTTCCCCCTCTCCTTCCCGCTCTCCTTCCACAGCCATTCTTGCATTCCTCCTTGAACCCCCCCACTTCCCCGTTCTTTCCCCTTTCCTCACCTCCAATCTACTCGCCCCTCTCATGCCCCATCCTCTCACTTTCTACTCCTATCCTCCCACTCTGCTCCCCATCTTCTCCTCTCTCGCCTCCCCCCACTCTCCTCCCCTTCACCTCCAGCTACTCTCTTTCCCTCCTCTCTTTTCCCCTCCTCCTTCAACCACCCCGTCTCCTTCCCCCCTCTTCTCCCCTTTCTCTTTCCCCTGCTTCTCCCTTTATATTCCAGCTCCCTCCTTTCCATCCCTCTCTTTCCCCCTCTCCATCACCCCTCGCCTTCCCACCTTCCTTCCCCTTACCCCTCTCCTACCAAATTCCTTCGCCCGCCTCTGATTCCACCCCTCATTGCCCATCGTTCCGGGCCCTCACCTTTCCCACTCTCTACTTACCTGCCCTCTATTCCCCCATCCCACACCCCCTCCCCTTCCCCTTCGCCCACTCCTCCATTCCTTCTCTTTCTCCACCCCTCTGCTTCCCCACATCATGCCCCCCTTCACTCCTCCCTCCTCCATCTCCACACTTGCCCCTTCCCCCGTCCTTTCACCCGTCTCCTTCCCCCTTCCTTCCCCACCTCTCCTTGCCAACCCCCCCCCCCCCCATAGGTATATGAAATGGTTGACTATGTGATAACA
This sequence comes from Chiloscyllium plagiosum, assembly GCF_037043375.1. NCBI lineage: Eukaryota > Metazoa > Chordata > Chondrichthyes > Orectolobiformes > Hemiscylliidae > Chiloscyllium > Chiloscyllium plagiosum. Next base: position 84,841,716 of record NW_028270183.1, read on the forward strand.
AGACCTGTGGGTGCAGTGCGGAGCTAGGAGATGGAGGAGTTCAGGCCCCAAAAATATGGAATGGATATGGAGTCCGGAGGGCAGCGGAATCCCCGCACGGAAAATGAAGTGTTCTTCCTTAAGCCATGTGCTGAGCTTCACTGGAGCACTGCAGTAAGGCTGAGACAGAAATTTTGGCCAAGGAACAGGGTGGGCTGTTCAAGGGGCAGGGGAGTGGAAGTTCCAGGTCTTCTTGAAGACAGAATTTGGATGTTCTGCAAAGTGGTCCCCCAGTACACACTTCGTTTCCCAAGATAGTGGAGACAATCGACCAAGCAGTGAATGTATTCGACGGGATTGTGTGAAGGGTAGAGAAAGTGTTACTGCTCCTGGAAGGTGTGTTTTGGCCCTTGGATACTGAGGAGGGAGGATGTGACTAGACAGGTGAGGAGAAACAAGAAGCAAAATGGAAGGGAAAACCAGGAAATATTATTTGAGACGTTGAAAATTATGAGGGCAACAAAGCCATCATGAAGACGCTTTACCTAAATGCTGGCAGATTCGGACAAAGGTTAGAGAGTTACTGGCACAAATCATCACAAATGAATACGATTTAGGAGCCATTACAGAGATATGGTTACAGGATGGTCACAACTGGGAGGTAAATACCTCGGAAGGACAGGACAGGAGTGTATAGAAGGTGGCGTCGCTCTGATATCAGGGCGATTTTGCGAAGTGTTATGGGTACTAGGAAGAATGAGAATGAATCCATTTGGGTGTAAATTAGAAATTCTAAGAAAAAATGTTCTGCTAGGCCTAGTCTCTCGGCCACCAAATAATAACATCACCCGGGGGTGAGCCATAAGCAAAGAAATAACTACAGGCGGTCAAAATGGGCCGGCTCTTATCATGCGGGATTTCAATCTACCATCTAGATTGGTCGGCCCAGCTCGGTCAGAGTAGCCTTGAGGAGGAATTCGTTTAGTGCATCCGCAATAGTTTCCTTATACAGTACGTAACGGAAGCAACGAGGGAGGAAGCTCTCCTCGATCTGGCCTTGTGTAATGAGGCAGGAATAATGAATGAGCTCATCGTTAGGGATCCCCTTGAAGGAGTGATCCCAGTATGGTTGGATTTCGAATACAGATGGAGAGTGTGAAGTTAAAATCCAAACCCAGGCTCCTGTGCATGTACAGCGGGGACCACAATGAATGAAGAGGAAATGGCTAAAGTAAACGGGAATCAAACTGGTACAACTGGTGAGCAGTGGAGGACTTTCAAAAAAATGTTTCAACGGGCTCAGCAAAAGTATGTTCCAGTAAAGAGAAAGGACTGTAAGAAAGGGTGTAATTTGCCATGGGTGTCTCAGGAAATCAAGCAGGCGATCACATTGAAAGATGAGGCATACAAAGTGGTTAAAACAGCATGGAACTGGAAGATTGAGAAAGCTTTAAAGGTCAAAAGAAAGCCACAAATAGATATAAAGAACCATAAGAAAGAACAGGAGAGAAAAGCAGTAGCACAGAATTAAAATATAGATAGCAGAAGTTTCTATTTGAATTTTAAATAAAAAGAGTGGCTAAGGTAGATGTTGGTCCTTTAGAGGATGAGAAGGGACATTTAGTTATGGTATGTGATGAAATGGCCGAGGCATTGAAGATGCATTTTGTATCAGTCTACAAAGTGGAGGGCGGTAATAACATGCCAGTGATTGACAAAGAGACGAAGGTAGGTGAGGACATGGAAACAAACATTGTTACAGAAACGCTAGTGTCGGGCAAGCTCATGGAGCTAAGGATTGACAAGTCTCCTGGCCCTACTGGAATGCATCCCAGGGTGGTAAAAGAGAAAGTGGGGGATAAAACTGGTGCACTGGCGGTAATTTTCCACATTTGCTGGACTATGGGGCAGTTCCAGCAGATTGTAAAACAGTAAATGTGGCGCCACTGTTTGTAAAGGAAGGCACACAAAAGATGGGGAGTTATGGATAAGTTAGCTAACGTCTGTAGTGGGGAAAATGCTTGAGTTTTTTTTATCAAGGAAGGCATCATGACAGAAATTGGACAGATGCAGCGTGGGCTCATGTAGGGCATGAAATGCTATTACAAATCTTTTAGTATTCCATGAAGACATTATGAGCATGGTGGACAACGGGGACCCAGTGGATGTGGTGTACCTTGATTTCCAAAAAAAAAGCCTTCAACAAGCTGCCGCATAAGAGGCTGATGCAAAATGTAAGGATGCATGGTGTCCGGGGTAGAGTATTAGCACGGATCGAGGATTGGTTGAATTGTCTAACAATAGTCAAAGAGTGGGGATAAATGAGTGCTATTCCGGCTGACAATCAGTGACTTGTGATGTGCCTCAGGGATTGGTGTTGGGACTGCAATTATTTACAATTTATTTTGATGATTTGGAGTTGGGGACCACGTGTAGCATGTCAACGTTTACAGATGATAGTAAGATGAATGGCAGAGCAAAGTGTGCAGAAGTCTGTGAAACTTTATAGAGGAATATGGATATATTGAGTGAGTGGGCAAAGTTCTGGCAGATGGAATACAATGTTAGTAAATGGGAAGGCATATGTTTTGGTGGTAGCAAACATAAAAAAGGTTTTTCTCTTGTTTTGATAAAAAAAGTTGCGGCATGCTGTTATGCAGAGGACTTGGGTGTCCTTGTGCATGAATCACAGAAGGTTGGTCTGCAGGTACAACAAATCAATCGGGAAGGCAAATGGAATGTTATCCTTCATTGCTAAAGTGATTGAGTTTCAGAGCCGGGAGATTCTCTTTCAGCTGTACACGGTGGGGTTAGGCTATCCCTGGATGTCTGTGTGCAGTATCTTTATTTGAGAAAGATGTACTGGCACTGGATGGGTTGCAGAGGAGGTTCACTAGGTTGATTCCGGAGTTGAGAGGGTTAGCTTATTAGGAGAGACTGAGTAGATTGGGATGATATTCATTGGAATTGAGAAGAATGAAGGGAGATCTTATAGAAACATATAACATTTTGAATGGTTCAGATAAGATAGAAGTAGAAATAATGTTTCCATGAGCTGGCGAAACTTGGACAAGAGGGCGTAGCCTCAAGGTTAGAGGGAGCAGATTCAGCACTGAATTGAGAAGGAACTTTTTCACCCAGAGGATTGTTAATCTCTGGAATTTTCGCCCAGTGAAGTAGTTAACACTACTTCAGTAAATGTTTTTAAAGCTAAGATTTTTTTTTAACAATAAATGAAGGAAGGTATACAGTGAGAGGACGGGTAAGTGGATCTGAGTCCATCTGCCATGAGCTTATTGAATGGTGGAGCAGGCTCGAAGGGCCAGGTGGACTACCCATGCTCCTGGTTCTGATCTGCTGTGTATGTATGGATGGGTCACATCTTCAGTGATTGCAGGGCAAGATTCCATGCGGCTGTGGGGGGAGGTGTTGAGAGTGAAGGCAGAATGGACCAGTGCTTCCGAGAGGGAATGGTCCCTGCGGAAGGCGGACAAGGGATGGAAGTGGAATATGTGTATGGCGATGGCATTTCACTGGAACTTTCGGAATTTTAAAAAATGTTTCAATGTTCATTTGAAGCACCACCACGCAAAAGGCTACAGACCAAGTTCTGGAAAATGGGATGAGAGTGGATAGAGGCTTGATGCGTGACATTGGCGAGATGGGCCAAAAAACCTCCTTCCGTGCTGTAAAAGTCCCAGTCTCAGTGAGAAACTAACTGCACCAGCCATAGTAACATTGTGGTCACAACAGCGGGTCAGAGTCCGGGATTTCTACAGCAAGGAATACGCTTCTTTATTCCCTGAAGCCGATCTGACATGCAGCCGGCCATTACACGACGCCGGTTGTTAGTGAGTAGCAGCCTCCATTAACAGCTATTTACTCTCCAAGCCAGATCATTATCCACTCAATTGTCCAACTATTCTTCTCTTTCTTTGGGTGTTTTGCCCACCTATTCATTACTCCTTTATAAGACAGAAGTAAGAAACATGCAGGGATACTCCCTGCATGCCTGGATGAGTGGAGTGTTGGGAAAGCATGGCGCAGGGTAAACACAGCAGATAAGGCAGCATCCGAGTAGCAAGAGACATTTCAATTATGACCTTCTTGAGGACTCCTGAGTGCAATTCCAACAATATGGCAAAACTGAACATTATCCAGAACAGGACAGCCGAATTAATCAGAACCACGATACTGACACAGCATCGACATAAATCCACTTCCTTCACCTGCAAACACTCAGACAGGCATTCTGCATTATCCACAAGATGCACTGCAGAAATTCACCAAAGCTCCTGTAACAGTACCTTTCAAACTCACAACCACTTACATCTAAAAAGAAAGGTTAGCAGGTAGATAGGAAAACCCTACAAACTACTTACCATCCTGATCTGGAAATATTTTGCCATTCCTTCAGTGTCACTGGGTCAAACTTCTGGATTTCCCTTCTTTATGTTTTGGGTCTACCAATAGTAAATGGACAGCAGTTGTTCAAAAGGTAGCCCGTCATCACCTTATCCAGTAAATTTAGCAATGGGCAATATTCCTTGTCTGGAATATCCACATCCGATGAAGAATAAAAATTTCTGCTTTGGTGTTTTTAAAAGTTCTCTCTTACTGGGATATTTCTGTTTTAATTTCAAAAATATTAAAGATGAGGATTTGCAGTTAGAAAACTGAAATGAAGCATCAGATCAGAATCTGACGAAGTTGCTCTGTTTGATGTCGCCTGAATCTCATCGATCTTTGAGAATGAAATGAGTATGCAACATTCACATTTGAGTGAATCCATTCACTTGGTCTGTCTGTAAGCGGGACTTCCGCCAATCATCTGTCTTTTCAAAATATAAATGGAGGGACACTGGAGGTAAACTGGAATTGTGGTGACTGAGGAAAGGATTTAATTTCTCGTCTGCTCTGAAAATTCATCAGTGCAGTCACACTGGGAAAAAAAAACTTTTCAACTGTTCGGAGTGTGGGAAAGGATTTGCTCAGTTATCTGACCTGCTGATACAGCAGTGGGTTCACACTGAGGAGAGACCATTTAATTGTCCAGAGTGCGCCAAATGCTTTAAAAATTCTCAGGAGCTGATGCACCATCAAAAAGTTCAGCCTGATGAGAAACAATTCAAGTGTTCTCAAAGTGGGAGTAGGATCAGGCCAACATCTGATCTCACTTTACATCAGCGACCTCACTGGAGAGAGGCCGATAACCTGCTCCAACTGTGGGAAAGGACATCGTCAGTCATTCAGTCTGCTGAGACACCAGAAAGATCACACAGAGGAGAGACCACTCATCTGCTGTGTGTGGGAGGAAATTAATTGATTCCAGCAACCTGCTGAAATACAAGCATTTTCACAATGGAGAGAGCCCATTCACCTACTCTGAATGTGGGGAAGGACCTCTCACTGATCAAATTTACTGAGACACCAGAGAAGTCACATTGGCGAGAGGCCATTTGTACGTTCCAAATTTGGGAAAGGATGCATTTAATTCATCCATCATACAAATACACCAACGGGTTCACAGTGACAAGAAACTGAATAAGTGCCAGAGTGTGGGAAGTGCTTTATCAGTTCACAGGAACTGAAGTCCCATCAACGTGTTCACATTGATGTGAAATCATTCACGTGTTCTCACTGTGTGATTGGTTTCCCACTGCACATCGGCACAATTTAGCTGCTGTATCTCCCACAACAGCGACTACACTTCACAACTACTTCAGTTGCTATGAAACACATTCACGAATCCTGAATTTGTGAAAATACATTTATAAAAACAAATCAAGCCTTAGCAATGAATAAAAGACCCAACAACAGGGCAGTAAATGAATATCTACCAGTCTCATCTCATGGAACAGAAACCATGGTTGATAAAAAAAAGTACATTTGATGTGATCGAGACCTGAAAATATTCACACAGGTTCAAGTAAAGAGATAATTCACATCCAATGAAGTAAACCACTGCTGACAGAATGAACACAGTTCAGTTCTGGATGCAATAACAGCACAATACAATTACATGCGACGTCACTGGAATGTGTGTGTGTCATCATAGTCTTACCAGTCCATAGGGACTGCTCTCTTCAAAAGAGAGAAAAGCGACTCATGGTGATTTGACCAGAGGGCCCCAGACCTCAGGAGAGGGAAGAATTTGAGAAGGAGAGGCAATCATGGTAACCTCAAACTAGTAATGGGAATTGAACACATACTTTTGGCATCACACTGCTCTGTAGACCAACAATACAGCCAACTCAGCTAAAGCGATTCCCCCTCGCTGGGGTATCACATGTGGGGATGAATAATTGAATCCCTCGCTACACCCACTTCAGGTGAACGGCCTCTCCCCACAATGTGCTTGTTGGTGTTTCATCAAATCATTGCCACTCATAAAGCTCTTAAATGTTCTCTCATTGGTGTGAACAAAGCCATAGCTGCAGAGATTGGACAACCGCGTGAACCCCTTCCCACACAAGGAGCAGGTAAAAAGGTGTGAATGTACTGGTGCTCACTGAGTACAGGTGATGAAGTGAATTCTTTCCCACACTCAGTGCAAGCGTACAGTCTCACTCTAGAACGGCCACACCTGCGTATTTGAAGCTTTGCTTGATTTAATAAATCCCTTCTCACACACAGAGCAGATGAGTGGTCCCTCCCCAGTGTCCACTCAAGGTTGACATTAGGCTGAAACGTGAAGTTCCTTCCTTTCCAAACAGAGCAGACAAAGCTTCTCTCCCGATGATGAAGATGCTTGTGTGACATTAAGCTGGATCACCAAATGAAAACTTTCCCACACATGGAACAGCTGAATAACTTTCATCCACAGATGTGTTGTCCCAATCGAATTGGTGGTTTTTTTCATCCATGTGTAGGGCTACGAGGGAGAGGGTCGTGTCTTTTTGTGGCTAGCTATTGTTCGTGTATCTTGGTGGCTAATTTTCTAACAAGCAGGAGGCTACAGCTTTACTTCACTTGGAGGTCGCAACTGATGATGTTACCGAGCCAGGTAACGAAACGTCTGGATATCAAACCTACAGCTCAGCGAGCAAACCTACACCTTAAACCTCAACCTGAGCTACAAACCTTCACAAACCTTACAATAAACATGTTCCCTATATGTCCAAATGAATTTAGTGACTCTGTTGGATCTTTATATCATGTTTGATTTGACTTACTCCTCTTCAATTCTTTCAATCTATTTATTTGCAAAATGATTTTCAAATATTTTCTCGGTCCATACAGGTTAAAATCTCAGAAGAAACAAACCCAATTTCAGAATGAAATTCTTCCTTTATTATACATCTCCTCCCAAACATATGATCCAATCATATTGATAGATGCAAAAAGCCCGATCAAAAGCAAAAAGGAACTTTCCTGAATAGATCAGGTTGTTGTTCCCAACATCTTTGAGACATTGTGTGTCCTGAGGTGTAAACCTGTTGTGTAAACCTCGCCAACTGGTGGAGAGCACAGACCCCTATCCAGAAGGATGTTGCACAAGAGATGATAGCTTTGCTGCTACTGTACATCAGAGGTGAAGGAAAGGAATGGTGAAGATTGTTTGCAATGAAAAGTGCTGTTTTGTTCCAGATGTTGACAAGCTTCTTGTGTTGTTGTAGGAGCATTCAACCAGTCAAACGGAGAGGATTCCGAATCACACCTGACTTACATCTTGCAAGGTGGGCAGTCAGGAGGTGAGTTGAGCACTGCAATACTTTTCACCTCTGCCCTGACCCTGTATCAACTGTTGTACGGTGAGTCCTGTTCAGTTTCTCATCAATATTACAACCCCTGAATGCTGCTCATAGAGGATTCAATCATGATATTATGTTGAATGTCACAAGTGATACTCAGATTTTCTCTTGTGGAAGATGATCTTTGCCAGGCACAGATGTGATTCGACTGTTACTTGCCACTTGTGCAGATTGTAGGTGCTGGCCAGGTCTTGCTACATGTGGATATGCGATTTTTGAGAATATTTTTAGCTCAGGTTGAGGTTCAGGTTGTAAGATTGTTCTTAAAGAGAACAAGCCTACCAGCTCAGAAAGTAAACTTAAAACCTGAACATATGGATATGCGGTACATCAGTATCTGAGCAGTTGAAAAGGGTGCTGAATATTGTCCAATTGTCAACCAGTGTTCCTACTTCTGAAGGAAATTGATTGGTGAAGCAGCTGAAGATGGTTCGGTCAAAGACTCGACCCTGATGAACTCCCCTCTAACTAAGAAGGCCTGGATTCTCAGGCCCCATCTGCTTCACAAGTGGGACATGACACGTCTGAACAGGTTGATTAAAAATGTCACCTGCAGAAAAATCCAGATATTCAGGCAGACTGCTGTTTGTTTCAAAGATCACCTGAGGGTGACGCTGTTATTAAGCTATCGCCGAGGACACTGCAACAGCAGGGTGATGGATTGCACACGGCTGGAATGGTTGACTCTGCGTCTCTGCCTACATTTCCAGCCAGACACTGCTGACCTCCTCCAGCACCTTCTGATTTAGTGTCAGATTTTCAGCATCTGCATGTGTCACCCTCAGGCCACGCCCGCACTGTGACGTCTAGGACCGTCTGCGCATGCGCCCAGATCCCTGCCCAAGATGGCGGCTGTTCACCTCGGAACTGCGATACATTTAACCGCAAGTTATTTTTCAACGTGCTCGCTTCTCGCTGAAAGGGTTTTTAAACGCTCTCCAGCTCTTGCAGCCTTACCATGTGGAAAAGCGCATCTCTTCCCATTTCATATGGAAATTAAGTCGGTACTGCCAATGTGCTGCAATCACTGTCGTGCGTATAGAGGGCATTTACCACCGCGGGGCATGCTGGATAGCTATGCCCGCCATTGAATTTAGTTATTAAAGAAGATTGATTCTGTTCATGAATAACCTTTTGTTTTCCAAATAATCTTTGGAAGAACAAAATTGGCGGTTAGAAAAATATCTTAAAATAGGATGCATCTATCAAATCTCTCAAATCGCCTCTACCACATAACCTTGTCATTAAAGAACGAGATCTCTCAAATCATTTTGTAAATTCCCATCCTGAATTGGTGGTGGTGGATTTTGTAAACTCCCTTAACAGGTGGATGTTTAGCACTCAATCTAAGAGATTTATTTATTTATTTATTCTGAATGTCTCTCAACATGTGTCTTTTGTCATCTCATTTTGCAGAGAAATGGAAGTAATGAAAACTGAAGTGTTTCTCTGATTTCAGTTCTGTGCTATCTTCTCAGCTACAAGGTCCAGCCGGAGGGTTTACATTGAAGGACAATGAAATTAGTTCAGAGGTGAATATTATTGATCGTTCATCTATAATTCAATACGGAACTTGCTTTGCTGTGGTTCGTTAGTCAGGCCCTGGTGTGATCCCTTTACTGGGGATCTGAATCCATGTCCATCCATTGCTCTGTTTCATCCCTGTCCTCCGTGACAATCTCTTTTCCATTGTGCAACCCGCGTCACCTTTAATAATGTGGATTTTAACCCGATGTGATAGTTTATTGTTATTCCTTCCAGTCATGTTCAAAAGAGGGTTGCATCACTGCATGTCCCTAAACGATGTGCTGTTAATTTATTCCACTCGTATATGCAGCCTCCCTCACAAACATCATTCAGACTTTCCTATGTCCTGCTTGTTTTTATTCTTCATGCTCCCTCTTACACACTGTATTGCCTTCCCTGTTTTCACCACCCCACTTCCCCTTCCCCGTTCTTACCTCCCTCATAACTCCTTTTTCTCTCTTTAATCCCTGAGAGGTCCGAGTCTTTTCTCGGTCCATATACTTTCTTGATGCATAATTTTTAAAGAGTTACATAGAAAATGGAACAATACCGCACAGGAAGGGGCCCACGATGTTTTGTTGAACATGCCGCCCAAAACCTTTTGTGCAGTCAGCCTGAAACCAAACGGTGTTAGCCTGACAGTAAGTCGGGAACATGCTGGACTGTATTATAAGTGATATGACAACAAATGATAACCGGACGCTTAGAAACAATGGGAGACATGGTTTCATAGAAGTGGAATATTTTTAAATCTGTTGGATTCTGCATTTTGGTGTGAGTATAAGTGGCAGAATACATAAGGGTGTGGGAGGCTTTTGGTGGTAGGGGATATTTGAAATTTCAGGGGCATTTTGAGAAGTTTCAGCAGGGGTTAAAGTATAGCGAGGGAGAGAATAGAGCCTCTGAATGGTCAGTGAGTCCGTCTATGTCAATCAGAGTTGATGGGGGAGTTCTGACAAACAAGTTGTTAGGATTTACTGTGGGGAATCCAGGAGAAAACAGCACAAGGAGCGCGCCCAACGCCCCACTCACCCCCTTCCCACGACCACCTTCTGGCCCAAGTGTAACAGAGTCTGTGGAAGGCCACATCGGTCAGTACAGCCACCGACAGACTCCCCCTAAGAGCGGGAGAGAGTCAGCAATCTGTGACCCTCACCAATGCGATGATGAGAGAGGAAAATTGCATCCCCTCTCAATTTTCCCAGTGCCCTGTTAATGTAGTGTCTCAGAATGTAATGCTGTAAAGGAGCCTTAACACTGCCCTTCCACTTCTGTGTTCCGACACTTATTACCCATACTTCGGTCTATGACTAATTGATAATCTAAGGCCACATACTTTTTTCATCATCCCATTGTTATCCTTAACGATGAGAGTTCCCCATTCTCCTTCCCATTCTACCTGACTTTCCACAATGTTGTGTAGCTGTGAATATTAATGCCCCACCTTCTTGTTCACCCTGTGAGCATGTCTCCCTGATGGTGATTAGACAGAACTCACAGTCACACGAGCATATACCTTATTGCAAATGCTTCGTGCATCCAAATTTAGAAAGAGTAATTTACTTTTTAATCACAATTTCCTGTCACAAACATATTTGCTGATGTACAATTTTAGTTAAACTCACTTCCTTCCTGTTTCTTTCTGCTTCTCCTCCGCCACGTCCCCATGTTTCAATATTTCAACCTTTGCCTGTAGAATTTGGAATTTCCTTCAGCTGATCCCTGTCTCTCCTCATGTGTGTCAGTTTAAAGCACTCTGCATAATCCTGGTCATATGATTGACCAGGGCACTGGCTCCACCCTGAGAATAGCTGACTTCTCCCGGAGAACTGGTAGCAGTTCCCACTGCATCAGACCCACTTCTTCTGACACCATTGTTTGATTCTGAAAACCTGCTGCACTCTGGTGATATCACTCAGTCTCTCTCCATGTGGTATCCCTCACTGTGTGGGTCTAATTTCTGCCTCTATCAGCGCCTCTCACTCCTGCATTTGGTCTGAGATACTGAGCCAACAGAATTCTCCACTCCAGAGAGATGCACCATGCACCACCATGCCACGATTGTAAAATTTGGATTCAATAAATATCTGCAATGAAGAATCTAATGACTACTATAGATCCATTGATAATTGTTGGGGGTAAAAAAACATCTGGATCACTGATGTCATTTCGGGATAGCATCTGCTATCCTTACTTTGTCTGACATGCATGTGACTTCAGACTCATAACAATATGGTTGAATCTCAACAGCCCTCTGGGCAATTAGGAACGGGTAGTAAATGCTGCCCAGCCAAAATGGCCCTCATACTAATACAGAATATTAAAAACAAGTGCTCATTAGGCTCTAGCTAGAGCAGTGTGTGCAGTTTTGCAATTCACATTAGAGCAGGGATGTGACCACACAGAGAAACTTGCAGGAGATATTTACAGGGGTATTGTTTGGGCTGAAGAAATTCACTTAGGAAGAAAGACAGGACAGAGTGAAGTGTTTGTCGCAGTGCAAAGGAGATGTAGGTAAGATATGATTGAGTAAGGGTATGAAGAGGGTAGACTGAAAGAGTTTCACATTGATGGAGGGATCGATCAACGGGTGCCCAGAGTGAAGGAAAAAGGCAGGAATGTTTGAGAAGATGTGTGGAAAAGCTTAATCAGCCAGCAAGTTGTTCGGAATTTGCAATACACTGTCTGTAATGTACAGAGAGGCCGAAACCCTTTCAACCTAAAGAAATATTCAGATGTGAATTTGTGACGCCAAGACAAATAAGGCTGTGGGATAAACGTTGTGAAATGGAATTCAGTTTGTTAAACAGTTGTATTTGACAAATATAGCCACAATTGGCTGAAGGGCCTCATTTGGCACTCTTGTCCTGGCTAGTATAATGGTTTGTGTCCCCGCCTGTCACAAGGCTCAATTCTCCGCTGGGGACAGTGTAAATATTTTAAAACTGTCGCCCCGTTCCCAAGTTCGGGTATTGATACTTGTCCTTCCATTCTCGATGGGGCATGTCACAGGAAGTACAGTGCTGCCTGAATCAAGGTGGGGAAGGGTTGCAGCTCTCAGGGAGGCAGAGTGTCAGTGAAAGTGAAAACATGTGACTTCTGCAAGCTGCAACTTTTATCTGTATTGGAATGAAAACCATTTGATAGACTTTTTCCGGTTTGAAGTGTTTACTGGAAGCAGGAAGCTCAGGAAGAATCAGGGTAAAAGCATTATAATGTGAGTGTAGAATCATTTCCTGCAGCACTAATGAGACTGTAAAGCACAGAGTAGTGTTAAGATACATTGACTTTGGGTTGATGGGAGCAGCTTGACATGATGAGGCTGAGTTACGAGGGTATAAAACCATTAAAAATGACACAGATTTTGCTCACTGTGATAGAACATTGGCTCAGTAGTTATCACCGCTGTCAGTGCTGAGGGTTAGGTAGATGGGCCAAGTTATATTGCCCTCTCGGTATTCAGGGAGTGAATTAAGTAAGTTAAGTGAATTAGCCACGGGTAGCGCGGAATAATGTCAGAAATCACAGGACGCCAGGTTTTACTCCAGCAGGTTTATTTGAAATCATAAGAGGGAGAGCTGTCCCTCCTTCAGGTGAAATATACAGGAAGTGGGAATGGAGCTCGATCTGGGTGAGATGCTCTTCCCAGGGTCGACACGGACTGGATTGACTGAAATGCTCTTTGTGCACTGTAGAATACTATGATTCTATCGGAGAGGATAATAACGGCGTTTACGGGGATGTAAAGTCATTAGACACGATGCTGACGGAGTTTGCTGAAGACGAGATTTTATTCACTTTTTTTTTGGATAATTTGGAACAATTATCCCTGGACCAAGGAAGACTTAATGGAGGTTTTCCAGGTTATGAAATGTTTGAACAGAGTAAATATGTGGAAAATTCCCTCTTTCAAGTTAGTAAATATCTAAACGTCAAACATTGAAAACCGTTGATGAAACCTTTGAGGGACAAAGAAATTATGAGAGCAGAATCGCTGTCACTCCGACAACCTGTTTTTCAAAATATTTGGAAAGGCACATTTGGTGACATACAAGGAATACATGTCACAAGTAGAGAAATAGTCTGTGGCTAGGTAAAGATGTAGAGGTGGGGTGTAGTCGGTTGGAAGCCACAGGAAAACAATGCCTCAGTTGGTTGACTTTAAAAGTAAAGAAATTTCGTGAATGTGCACAGCGGAATAAGATTTTGTTTCCAAAACCCTGGATTTGCAAACATTTGGTATATTATGCCATCTGAGGCATTGCAAATGAAACTCAGTGGATTTTTTTTTATTGTAAAGGAAATATATTACATAATGAATAAAGTGACCCGTTGCTTGGAGATCGATTTCCTGCTTTAATCACGTGGCTGAAAATGTGATCAACAAGATATTTGTTCCATTTAATGATCAGTGAAATCTGCCAAAACACGAGCAACAAAACTGTTGGTTTTTCTTTTAGACTTTAATCGTCTCTTTTTCTAAGCAGTATTTTCTTTCAGCTGAAATAAATTCTGAGCAAATTTGCATTTGTCATTAATCGTTCCAATGAGATAAATCTAATTCACTTCCGATTATTACAATGAACAGTGTGACTTTCAGTTTAATTAATAAAATGAAACGAACAAGACAACGTTTCTTGCGATTTAACCCAATTCCGTTAAGCCATATGAGAACGGCTATTGAACCACAACATCGCCTTTATATCCCTCTCCTTCATCACGTGAGAGAGAACGCGACTGAAGAAATTATGAGTTAAGGCAAAATGTGGGTGTGAATATGACGGGAAATTCTTGTTCACTGTTTCATTCTGACGCAGTTCTGATTCAGAATGAATCAATGACAGAAGTTCATTCCGACGAGCATGGCTAATTCTTGGATTTTGCTGTTATTGTAATTCTGGTGAAAGCAGAAACACAATGGTGTAGATTCAATTTATCTCTTGAAATTTCTCATCTACGACTTCTACCACATGTAACCTTGATGAGGTCACATGTCACCCCTTTCCAAAACGTGCTGAGGAGACCGAGAGATTAATGCGGTGGGTTATTATAATACCGTGCTCCGCATTCATGGGTTCGAGTCACATTTGGTTGCTAATTGCACAAACCACTACTGCATTTTTACTTTGCATCTCACACCTCTGGTCTACACTGGCTGGAGAATTTTGTTCTTGTCCTTTACTGCACGGGAGATTCACAAAGAATAAACACCACATTAAAGTTGAAATAACGAGAGAGAGCAGATGTTCCATTCAGTTGTAAATTAAATTGGTGTAATGAGAAGAAAGACCTTTTTTTTTCTTTATGTCCCTCATTCCATCTTGTCTTTCTATTAATTTACATCGCCAGAAAGAGAAATAACTAACATGTGATCGGGAGCACAAGTTTATCCAGTGGGGTTATTCATGATTATTTTAATCTAACAGTCCACACAATGATCTGAACAGCATTTCAAACAGTCACTCGGAGTTGGAACAGCAGAAAACTGCTCCAATGAAACGAACCTTTCATTCTTTCACATGCAGCGTGATGGCTGACTTGCTAACTGTACAAAGTCGACCAATTTTCTTCAGCAATCACAGCTTCTGTAAACAGCCACCTGTTCTGTGCAGAGCGTCATTTGTTGCCCACAGGTCACAGCACATTTCATCTTCATGAGCTTACGAGCTTCGTTCCTGATCTGTTTGATAAACTTTTTCTCTCACTTCATCCCATCTCCTCACAATTCTCAACTTATGAATAAAATTTGGCGTTAGACCAAATGTTAAACAAAGTGGACCGATGCCATTCAGCCCATCGAGTTTGCCCCACCATACAACAAACTCATGGTTGATCTGAAATTCTTCAACTCCATTCTGCTCACTAACCTCGACAAACTTCATCATCTTTCTGATTAAATACCTGACACAGTTTGAAAATACCCAACAACTTAGCCTCTACTTCGGTTGCCAAAAAAAGGCCACAGATTCTCTGAGCATGGAAATTATTCTTCATTTCTGAATTAAATGGACAATATCTCATTCTGAGATTCTGTCCTCTGGTGCGATCTTCAGAGCATAGGGCAAGCACCTGCCTGGATCTATCCTGTCAAGATCCCACGATTTTGTTTCAAGGAGAATAATCCCAGCCTGACCAATCATTCCACGAAGCTACATTTTATCCAAAGTTGACAACATCCTCGTAAATCTCTGTTGTCCCTTACAGCACGGGAACTGGAACTTGAAATCAGATAGTGATTGGAATCGGATTAGTCCACACATGGACCAAATACAGTAATGATAACTTTAACAAATGAGAATCTAATCACATTCTATTGACATTCAATGGCTTCGTTGTAACCGAAGTCCTCCGTGTAATCGCTCTCGGAGCTAATATTTAGGAGAAATGGAACCTGACCGCCCATATAAAGATGTTGACTGCAAACAAAAATGTCCGTCTGTCGACTTTGTTTGATTATTAACACAACTCATGTCTGAAGCCTGCATCATCTGCAAGGCACAAGTTATATGTGTAACAGAACTCTCTCCATTTGCCTGGATGTGTGCAGCTTCAGTACCACTGAAGGAACTGGACATCCTCCACGACAATGCAGTCACTTAAGTGTACTGCATTCAATATCTGAATGTTTATTACCCTCACCGCTAAGGCACGGGTGCAGTAGAGTGCACCACCTACAAGATGCGGTGGAGTAAGTCATCCAGGCTGTGTTGACAGACCATTCAATGCTCAAAAAATGTACTGACTACAAGGACAAGTTTGAAGATGCACTGAAGCGCTACCATTTGCAAGTTACCCTCCAAGGCACATACCGGCATGAATTGGAGATGTATCAGTGGTAAATTCATTGAGTGATGAAGCGGTCTTGATGGTCAAAGTGGTATACTCAGCCTTCCATCCTTTATCTTACAATTTTTAAAAAATGTTGATTTTTGCATTGACCAGATTTGTGCTCATTCTTTTAGTTGTTTCCTAACTGGCGGTTGCTAAATATCGAATATCATCCACAATTTGAGGTCGACAACAGAAAATATCCAAATGTGCTCTCGACCAACTGAGCTCCCTGTCCAAAACTCTTCAATGATCTGTGAATATCCACTCCAAGATCTCT
Source organism: Chiloscyllium plagiosum (assembly GCF_037043375.1). NCBI lineage: Eukaryota > Metazoa > Chordata > Chondrichthyes > Orectolobiformes > Hemiscylliidae > Chiloscyllium > Chiloscyllium plagiosum. The sequence goes on from NW_028270183.1 coordinate 84,858,084, forward strand.
TTTTTCCTGTTTGTTCTGTTCACCACTCAGAATCATCAATGTTATTGTTTCAACTCCCAAAATTCATTTCCACTTACTGGTCTGGATTCAATTCCGTTCGCCGTTCTTATTTTACACCTGATTGATACATCTCTGCAGGCCCTGACATTATTCATCATATTCAAATACACGATCAATTGTTGCATCCTCTGCAAACTTCTAACTCATGACTCCTACAGTTAAGTCTGAATCGTTGATCTACATCAGGAAAAAATGGAACTCCACTGGAAACAGGCGTCCAAATATGGTTCATTGCTGGATGTGATGAACACCTGCAATAATAGCACATCGCACCCCTGATGTCATTTGTAAACATGCTGGTGATTCTGCCAGTTGGCCTCCTGAGTGATCCCTTCTCACATATGGGAGTGGTGAATGACCTGTCCACATTGTGCCTGAGCACGTAGGTTTACACCTCAGCGGGTAATTGAATCCTTTCCTGAAGTCCCCCTATGGACCTGACTTCTTGGCGGTGCGTGTATCCATGTGTCTATTTAGCTTGGACAATCAGTTGAATTTGAGTCCACGCAGCGATGACTCCCAATTTTCCCCGTCATCCATGTAATTTTTAAATTGTTCTTTTTCTCGCACGGAGTTTTTCATCATGGTCTGAATATTATTTGTTGTTTATTCTTAATTCACCTTGAACCGAGTCAGAGGGATTCTATGGGTGAACCGCACTGTTGTGAGTCTGGAGTCATATGTTGGCAGGTCTCGTTAAGGACAGCAAATTCCCCTTTCAAAGGGACAAGTATGAATGGGTTTTCAGCAAAATAAAACTTTTTGCCTCTGTTCCTCTGATCGGGGTTAATATTCCAGATTTTATTCATCGATGTAAATATCAGCATCTGCCATGTTCCAGTCTCCAAGGGTTGCTAGCCCAGTATATCGCCACGACATTTGCATTTGTCGCGAAGATCGGTGAGTAGCAGAAAACATAGGGGCCAGTTAAAGAATGAAGAAGAATATATATAGACAGGAGAGTTGAGCGGAGAAGTGACAGACAGAGTTCAATCGAGGGAAATGTGAAGTGATGCATTTTGGGAAGCCTAATTCTCGAACCAACTACACTGTAAACGGAACAGCCTTGGAGAAATTTGATGAGCAGAGCGATCTGGGAGTTCAGGTCCTTTGTACCATGACGATGGCGGCACAGTTGTATAGAGCGGTCAAGAAAGCATGCGGCATGCTTGTCGTCATAGGCTCGGGCTTTGAGTGTAAGAGCTGGCAGGTCATGCAAAAATTGTACAAGATTTTGGTTCGGCCGCGTTTAGAGTACTGTGCACAGTTCTGGGTCGTCAAGTTACCAAAAGGAAGTAGACGTTTAGGAGAGGGTACAGTGAAGGTTTACGAGGATGTTGCTGGTATGGAAGATGCTTGCTGTGAAGAGAGGTTAAGAAGTTTATGATTGTTTTCAGTAGAATAAAACGAGATTGAGGGGTCCTGATTGATGTCTACAAAATTTTGAAGGGTGTATAGAGATATGCTTTTTCCCCAGGTGAGGGATTCAGTAATGAGAGGTCACGCATTCAAGTTGAGAGGTGAAACGTTTAAGGAGTATAGATGTAGAAAGTATTTTGCACAGAGGGTGGTAGGTGCCTGGAACGCGATGTTAGCAGAGGTAGTAGAGGCAGGCACGGACATTCCATTCAAGGTGTGCCTTGTTAGATGCGTGAGTAAGTGGGGAGCAGATGGAAATGGATGCTGAGGAATTGGGTGATAGGTTTAGACAGTTGATTTGGTTCAGCCCAGGCTTGGAGATCCAAAGGGCCTGTTCCTGGGCTATAAGTGTTCTGTTTTCATTGTTCTTCTTTTATCACTACACTACCATCTCGATGCTACGTTGTCCAATCTCAGGGAATGACATTGCCAATCCAATCACCTCGGAGAGAGTGAGAATATGACTTGTGGCCGTGTCAGACTGAAACTGATGTACGCTGTACTGGAGTGTTTGCTGGGAGTAAGAGGATGATGTGATAAAAAAAATAGTTCTTACTGTCAAAATAACAAAACAGTGCATTGTTCAGGAAAATTGCACTGAATGCTTGCAATACATCGAACTCTCGCTTAAGGCTGAAGCACGCTTCCATTGAGCCAATCTGCAGTGCGGGTTAAGTTTGCTGTTGTGTCTTAATAATCTAATAACCGGAAACAAATATGCCCGTCCTCCCCGCCTTTGACCAGGAGAACTCCCAGCCTCGGAATTTCATGCGCCTCTGTACCATCACAGAAGGACAATGTGCTCACCGATCGCATCACTGGTGCGACAGAGTAGCTTCACGTGCTCATTTCCATCCCAATTTCCAGATTGATCTTTGCAACTGCACCACTGATTCTGGGTGGAGGAACTGGCATTATGTGATCCACTGCAGAAATGGGTACTTCCTTGTGTGGGGAAGCTCGTGAGGCAACAAATGTGAAACCTCACTGCTGTTGAAACATACATTTCAACTATATCCTGCAGTATCCCTTGAGAATTTGATGTTTTGTAAAAGTCTATCACCATCAGTCTTCAACATGCAGTTATCGATGGAACTTCCTCAGCCTCTTGAAACATCCAATTTGAATATACAGCCAATTCTGAGTTCCCACATGTCCATTATTGCTCGCCAAATAGTCCTGTTGTGTCTCTGCATTCTTCCTAACATGTCCTATGTCACTGTAGTTACTGCTCTTTTCAAACACGCATCTCTGCATGGCTAAGGGATCGTATAATGTTCAGTGTTGTGCATTCTGGCAGCAGTAACCTGGTTTGAATCCAAGTTACGGCATGTAACGTTCTCCATTTTTAACTCCTTTTGGTACATGCCAACGAAACACAGAAATGAATTAATTGATTTTACATGAAAACGTTCTCTGGTATTATGATTTTTTTTCATCAGAATTCAGACTCACCCATTCTTGGTGACTTCTCTCCCTCCCACAATCACTGACCTCCGTTACGTTCCGCCTCCCATTTCCCTTACAATCATTTTCACATTGACCCCTGTTCAGTCTGTGCTGCTGCGCTCACTGTTGCTGGGTGAACGTGCCGCAATCATACCATTGCGACCTTCAGACTAGTCAAGCCATTTTGATACGGTGGTTTTGAGATCAATGGTCAAGTAGCAGCTTTTAATGACATGGATCAGATGTTATTGGAACTTCAGGCTCAGAAAAAACTACACAGGGCAGCACTAAGGAAAATAAACTTTTTTCAAAAAGACCTCTTTCTGCAGGCTTCCACATCATTTATTTCACTTGCTCATTCGGCTCTATCTGGAATATTGTGTGCAGTTCTGCAATCACATTTGTACTGGAAATGATGCAGGGTGATTTGCCAGGACATTGTCTGGGTAGAAGAGTTTCTGTTATGAAGAGAGATTGGATAAACTGGATAGACTTAGAGCAGAAGAGATCGAGAGCAGACACGATTGAGATATACAAAATAATCAGGGATATGGATGGCGTAGACCGAAACTAACGTTTCCCTATATTGGAGAGATCACTCGCGGGGTAATAGATTTAAGGACAGAGGAGGAAATATTTGAGTGAATGCGCAGACAAACGTTTTGAAACGGCGGGTGGTTGAAATCTGGAACTCAGTGCATGCAAAAGTTGGAGAGGCAGAAATCCTCATAACTTGCAGAAGTATTCAGATGTGTCGGTCAAGTGATTAAAAACAAAAGTTCGGATATTTAATCGATTATTGATTTCCAGGACTGATACATAGGCTTCTTTTGCATAGAACTCCAGGGCAATGCCACTGAATGTCACTGCGTGAGATTGAATTCAATTCGTATCCGGGACGGGCGCTTACAGGTTGGGAAGGCCCGCATTCGATCTAGACGTATGTGACTGACTGTGTGGAATTTGCATGCTCCTTTTCTCTCTCTTCCGTGTGGGTTTCCTCTGGCTGCTCCGATTCCTTCTCACTGTCCAAAGGTGTGCACTTCAGGTAGATGGCAAACAAATCCCGAATGGACGGTATAATCAAAGACAAAATCAAAGACAAAAGTTGGAATTGCAGCTCAGGGAAAACAGAACGACCATTTGGGGTCAACAGATCATTTCTTGAAACAGTTTTTGATTCGCAATGTTAACTCTGATTTCTCTTCACCGATGCTACCTGACCAGCTGAGCTTTTGAACTCATTTCTATTTTTGTAGGTGGATCAATAATGCGGGGTTAGAAAGATCGGGTGAGGGAATATGCATCTCTTCAGCGGCACAGAGCAGACTCAATTGGCCAAATGATTTCTGTCTGCATTGTGTCTAATTCCATTAACTCTGATTCTTTTAGTTTTTGTCCTTTTTTAGTCTTTGGTATTTCACATCTCCCCTGAAATGTGGTTTGCAGAACAGGGCAATCTACGTTTCGGGCATAAGCCACCGCCAAACCGTTACCACCCGCTGCCTGGAAGAGGATCGCCTCATATTTTGCCTTGAGACGCTGCAACCATAGGGGATAAATGTGGATTTCAACATCTTCCTCAATTCCCCTTCCCCCACATTATCTCAGTCCGAAGCATCCAACTTGGCACCATCCTCCGGATCTTTTCCCCCTCTGACTTATCACTTTCTCCCCCGCCTCCATCCAATTATCGCTTTCCTAGCTACCTTCCACCCATTCCCAACTGCCGCCCTTTTATCTCTCCACCCCCACCTGCACTTCTCATTCCTGATGAAAGGCTTATGCCAGAAGGGTCGGTTCTCCTGCTCCTCAGATGCTGCCTGACCGGCTGTACGTTTACAGCACGACAATCTCGTCATGGCGAAGATAAATTAGCTTAGCTCAGGCTCTTTATCTGAGAGCGGAGAAGAGTGAGTGAGGAAGAGATGAAGGTGTGCAGTAAGGGGGCAGATACGTGTTATAGGAATAAATTTCTTGTGGGAAGTGTTTACAACCATAGATCTATGTTAAACACAAGGGGGGGGGGGATAATCAGAGGAGATTTAGGAAGAACATTTTCATTCTGAGAGTGTTATATAATGGGAACCCACTGTTTGAACGTGTGGTAAAGCTATGAGTCATCAAAACACTTCCGGAGTATTTAGCTGAATACTTGAGAAGCTAGAGCACACATGGATAAGGACCAGATACAGGAAGGTGGGGCGAAGACAAACAGATATCGGATCAAAGATCCGAACACCGTATGGAAAATACAGAGCATGAAAGCCTAGGAAGGGTAAAAGCATGGATACTACTGTAGATCTGTTACAAGGGGTCTGTGGAATGCTACACGAGTCAAAGGGTCACTGTGGCAGAATGGGGCCACTGCAGCTGGATGGGATAAGCAGAGTGGAATGCTCCTCCACCAATTATCAGAGTCAGACTGGGGCTGAACGGTTACTGTGACAGGCTGAGATAATAGCAATTAGTACCGTCAGCCTTGCCAGCTAAATATGATCATTGCAGGTTGGGACAAGTCGTGACAATAAATATTTAGGACTTGACTTTAAGTATTTAATTGATAGTTAGTAGCGTCAGCCTGCTTGAAACCCTTGGAGCAGAAAAAAAAAGACATTAAATATATAATCAGCTTAGGACAGGAAAACATTGTGGTAGATGGGGTAGCTAAAAATCTAATGATGACAGGTTTGTCTGGGCTGGAAGATCATTGAAGCAGAGGTGGCAGTAAAATAGATAATCGTGACAATAGAAAAACCCTATTGGCAGAAGTAGAGCGATATTGGTTTATTGTATACCTGGAGTGAAATAATTCTGACTAACACAGTTTGGCATCCTGGTAAGCTAACAAAAATATAATTAAAGAAAGGGTATAAAGAGCCACGGATCCTGAGTTTCGGGGTCGTTCAAGACTTTGCTTTCTGAGTGTCACGGTTTTTGACTGCAAATAAAAGATCTACTCCTTGAAGAACTCCCCGCATCTCCTGGAGATTTATTACATTTTCTCCACCACAACCACAAGTTTTGGTATAGTAAAATTGTGGCTAGCGCGGCTCGGTGGTGCAATGAAAAGCGCGTTAGATTTCTACAGCATTGTTAACATTGCTATACAAAGTTTGTTGTTTTGAGTTCCACCAGAACTGGAGTTCAGATTTCAGCTGAATCAATTATTATTCTGCTGATTCATCGTTAATTCCCGTCGTCTTGGGTTCTCGAAATTGCCTTTTACCACAGGAAATTCCTTACCCCCTTGTTGGTGAGTCTTGAGGGAATCATATAATTTGAAGCATGATCAAATTAGAATCAACTGCTAACCCACGAAACCTACAAACTTGGTGCAGAAACCCAATATCTCGAAACGCATTCCCCTCCAATAGTTGCACAGGCATTATCGATCGCTTAAATGTCTTTTTCCCTTTGGGCGACAGGCAGTTGTGGATGGACCAGGGAAAGATATTGATGTATATGGTCAGTCATGACAATGACAAATGGCAGGGTAGGACCTGTGTTTGGAATAACGTCCTCCTGTTCCTCTCTGTCAGTGTTGTTTTTGACAGAGGGTTTGCAACAATAACATGTTGAAATGTGAATCTGCACCACGGAGTATCAAGGCCCTCCCATTTACCCCACCGCTCCTACTGCCAGAATGGAAAGCTCCTATTGCAGCTTTAGATCAGACAGTCGAGGATTCTCCCAGGCGCTCTGTCAGACTGCATGCTCCTTCACACAGGTTTCCAACTGGACACATGGAGCAAGCAAGCGTGGTGATTCAGGGACAGATTACCCCTCTGTTTTGCTGCAGCTCTGGACACGGAGACGTACATGAATTTCTGACATTCTGAGTCTTACTGTGCATTCTTCCTACTTTATAATTTAAACTGGAATTGAATGTATTCTTGCATCACATTCTTACATCTTCAGTATTCATGGAAAAAGTGCAACGTGTTCATGGATGGTGTAAGGGTGAAGATTATTGCTAAATGCAGTATGTTTCATGTTACCAGTATGAACTTTCAGAAGAAAGTTGAGAAGTCTTATTGATTCAAATGGAAGCCGATCGAAGGAAAGGCCTGGCAACAGCGGCAATGTAACATTGCCTGTAAACAAAGCAGGAACCAACGGAAACCCATTTTTCAATGAAGTCTTTTTGTATATTTTTATTTGTCCCTTTGCTGAACTTGATGCTTCAATAATCACAGGTCCATCTCAGTTTCACCTGGTCTGCGTTAGCTTTAAATTCAGAACTGCAGCAAAAGTAGAGCAGTTGAGTTAAAGTTCCTAAGGTATAACCTGAGTACGACATGTGACCAGCTTGCTGTCTGCGGCTCCAGTCGCGCAATTGTTTATCACCTGCTACTCAAAGGTGCGTGAAATGCCACGGTTGCTTCAATGCTTATCTAAAGATGCTGTTACTGACATTGACAAGAGATTATTAGCGCATCAAACTAAAATGCAGTTGAAATAAATGTTGAGTAAAATAGCATTTATTTGAAAACTCCAGTTTCACATTTCTGTCAATTATTATCTGAAAAGCTGCAAATGTTCCCCAGGTGAATATCCATTTGTGGATACAGAAAGAGAGGTGAAATTTTAGCTTAATGACTTTTCTCAAATCGCTCAGCTTGCACTGGATTACATTCTGGAAAAGCCTGTTTAACTCATTTCATAGCATTCCATTTCCTGCAAACACGCACAGCTCATTACCCAATCGAAAGTATTAGATTTATCTCTTTGGGGAGTTTGAATGTTGTCAATAAATCTGGCAAATGCAAACCAAGTAGTTTTGCTGTTGGGAGGAGCAGAGGGTGCAAACTGGGATAAGGTCGAGTCTTGTCACAGGATTTTTTAAGCGGAGATCAGTGAGAATTAAATGGACTCTCTTCTTTCGAATGATTGTGACCAAATGTTCAAGGCAACAGATGGCAATGATAATGATGTTTTACATCTACAGGCCAATTGTTACTCACTAGAGGCACCATAGTATTATCGATCAGGTGAGCGGGGTAGATGATAATCCTTATGCAAACCTGAGACAGTGAGAGAATTAATCCCATGCTGTTGGTCTCACATTTCTCATAACTAGTTAGCCAGCGGACTGAGCTAACCGACTTCCATTCAATGCAGAGCTAAACCAAACAGCTCGGTGTATTTGCAATATATAATATTTCATGTAGAATAAGCTGCAACACCAATCAACGCCAGGAGCTCTTCTTATACTTAACATTTTCAGATGCAGTTATTATGCAATTTCTTTCCGGTGAATGTTATCCACTTCGAGAGTATGTCCCTTTTGCCTCCCCATCCAGGTAGCCCAGAATCTCTTTCGCTTTTAAATTCACTCCCTATGTGTCTGCACACGACTTTTGAAATATAATGAAATCAGCTCCTAAAATCTTTTTGTTTCTGGAAATTCATCTCCGATTTCAATAATTCTCAGAATAAAAAAAATCTGCTCGAAACTTCATCATTCCACGTTGGTTTTGAAGCTCCAACCTTTAGTTTTCACTCACCTAAACGAAGGAATTTCCTTCAGATTTACTCTTAACAACGTCACATCAGCTGGATAATCTCCCTTCTGGCACAACTAATTCTTTCCTGATTTCTCCCGCATGATGCTTTATCTATCCCACCTTCCCATTACATCTGCTCTTTCCTTTTCTAGTGGTGTTATCTCAAAGTAACCGTCATGTCTGTCTTTTTTATCGACTTTGTATCAAGTGAACTCTGACCGTGTCCTTCCTAACGTCTTTATATTCCAGTAAACGCTACCGTGTCTTTCACCATGCCTTTATATCCCAGTAAATTTCAACCTGAGAAAGAATGCTGGGTCCAATTCAACGCATGAAACTCACCACTAAGCTGTGCAATCTTATTACCGATACAGGAAAAGTGGAAGCAATTTCAATTATAGCTGAACCGATTGGCTGCAGCAGCATCGGGGCAAATCCCAGTCACATACATGACTGTTGTTCTTATATTTATTTCTTCTCTACGTGTGCTGAAGTAACACAGTGAGGGATCAATTACTGTTGTCAGACATACATGTAGGGGCGTATTAAATACTGAAGTTGTGAGACCAGAGCAGTTTTTATTAACATAGACCATTCACTGTTCGAATCTCAGGCTAAGGAATTTGACAGAGAGCGAATTTCAGCAAAAGTTGAGCCGGGGCATTTACCCCATTATGTAACACGAGTTTCTGCGGTTGCTTTGTTGTTCGCCTCATTTGTGTGTTTTGCATCATTGAGGATTTTGAAGTTGTCCCCTCTATACAAAATGCCCGTGCTTTTGCAACATTGTATAAAACATGCAGTACAATAACAGCCGATGCTGAGTCAGTCTACTTATCCAAATATTGACCCCTGGAAACAGCACTGTGCACTCTCCTTGAGTCTGGAAAACAAGTTCCTCACATATATTGTTACATTCCCGCTCTCATGGCTCTTTTCATTCCATCTGTTTCTGTTTTGCATGGAATCAATAGATCTTGTCACTGTGTCATTTATTTCCATGTTTTCAGATTTTGTGAGCAGAATATCACAGTGGGATTGTATATGCTGGAACCACTCGAGACTGTCCGCTCTCCCACATCCAATTTATCCCCAGGTTGTGTTAAGATGATGGTCTGAATCGCTTCCTTCTCTTTCCTGTCACTCTGGAATGATGTGAGTTGTGAAATCTATGATCTGAACTGGAGGCAACGTGGAAAAATATAAACACATCAGCTGCGTGAGCGACGGGACTCGCTGCAGTAACATCCCATGCAGTTTTCAGACAGCAAAAGCCGTCCCGTGACTTCAAGAAGCACAGACACTGTTCCCGAATAATGGGGAGTTTCACTCCTTCCTCGAAGTTCTGTATTTTCTATCTGTTTCAGATCGCATCATTTTGACAAGGGTTCCCACAAGAAGATGATTTTTTGTGCATGCACGATCTCCCTTTACTACACCTTTCAAGAATTTCCATACTTCCCACTCCCGCCAGACCCCTAGCCCGCTCCACAAACCCGTGTTTGATAGGGAGCTGAAGACCACGTTCAAGCTGCTCTCCACCAACACTGCGTGACAATGGAAGATGAGTTCGTCCAGTTATCAATGAAGACCGCCCTGTTCCGGGGAAGCAGCTAGCACAGCCTCCTTGGAGAAGCGAGTCAGAATGGAAAGGAGCTGTGATGAATACTCTGTGCTTCTTTCACTCTGAAACAACAGGAATAGCCTCAGTTAACCAAAATCACTCAACTGATTTATGGATACCACGTCTGGCGCCGTTCTGGCTCTTTTGTCTCGGGTGTGACCTTGCCTCAGACAGGTGACATACGTGCGAGAGATCTCGGGTTCATCTTGCGGATGAGACTTGGAATTTTGCACACTACTTCATTTTTGACTGAGAAGAAATGATTTCGATGAGATCGGGTTCAGGTAAAGTTTCCAGAGCTTGAAAATATACATAAGCAAGTTCAAGAACCGCTTCTTCTCGGCCGTTGCTGCTCTGAGAAATGGATTGTCTAACTTTAAAAATGCTGGTCTTGCCAATGTGAATTTTGCTGAGCGCACGTCCTATACGTAGTAACCTGAATTCCTGAGTCTTGTCAAAGTTTGCTTTTCTCACGCTGTGATCTGCATGTCCTTGATTACTATGATCTGCCTTTCCCAATCGCAAACAACGCTTCCCACTGTACTTCGTCCATGTGACAATCAATCAATCAAAGCACAGTCATTTCCTCATTGATTGGAGCCAGCAGAGCGAAGGCGGGCTGCATGGCCTCAGTCTGCAGTGTGACACGTTTTGTGATTCTGATTGAAATTGCAATTAAAACAGCAGAATTTGGGAAGTTACAGGGTGGTTATATTGACACAGCCGGGACACGTCTGTACCACAGTGCATCACACAATAACAGCGAAGATCATTTGACGTCATCCTCGAAGGTACATGCTACAAAAACCTGAAGACTGCAGGAAATTGCTGTGGTCAGCGCTAACAGAGCGGCCCAGAGGGATCGTGGTGGGCGCATAATCCAGAAAATAATGAATGAAAAGCATCCTCTGCTCGATGACAATTCCAGCTTTAAGTGTGTGTACTGCCACCGCCAGTGTTTCGCTATATCAGCGCTCCATCCTTCGCATTACATATTGATGAACCTTTAGCGTCCTGTCACTCAATGGCATCTGAAATAGATACACCCGCCACACTTATACATTTGAGGAAACACACGTTTGAAGTTTAGAAGATTTTTTTGCTGTTCTCTGTCGGCCTGTTATGACCTGAATCGCAAAGTCACTTGCCTGAGCTGGGAATACAAAGGCGAAGTTGAGAGAAATCAGTTGTGGCTTGTACCATGCACATCACGCCTTGCAGTTATTCCCCACTCTGTGTCACACATCAGTTGTGGCTTGTACCATGCACATCACGCCTTGCAGTTATTCCCCACTCTGTGTCACACAGCTGCGTCCTCCGGTGAAATGAACAGCCGTGAATGAATGTGGATCAGTATGTTGGAGACAGCATTTCGACACAGACACAGTTCCCTATTATTAGGACAAGCAGCACTGATGATGAATAACCTCAGAGAGAAGCAAGCAAAAGAGACTTACCGTGGACTCGATGAGCTGAACGGCTTCTGACGGCACGTGAATGACGTCACACGTCGCTGCCGTCCCTCTGCCTGTCTTTGTGACAGAGTGGCTGAGGAAGAAATAATGGGTCGCTTTTAACCTCCCTTCCGCTTTGGATTGTCTGCAGCCCTGCAGCTCATGGCTGTGGGGATGGTTTTCAGTGAGTGAGGGTTTCATTCGGAGTCGCTTCATCTGGGACAGTTGGGACTCAGATGTTAACTGATGCCCGATTGCAGCAAAGAAACCGACGCCTCTGAAACAAAAGCCTTTCTGCAGGATTGTTCTGCGAAATTTGATTCTGAACATCAAATAGGCAGCACAAAAATGCACTTTTTTGAATATTACTGAGGGAAGAGATTCCACAGCCCATATTTCTCTTTCCCGCCAACTCAGCACCTTTCTCTCTCTCTCAAATAAATGATATTTGGAGTAAGTTCACAATCAAAGTTGCTAAGTTCCAGTGGCGCTCTTGCACCTGGCTGTGCCCGTGAGAGGAAGCTTCAGAGCATATCCGCACTTACATCCCGTTATAATGCCTGAACGTGGAGGGAAATGGCTGAACACTCTGCCAGTCGAGACAGCTCAGTCCACGGGGATGGGATAAACAGCACCGTCCCGCGTGGGGACATTCTGCAGATCAGACACAGTACACTTTATCATTCAGATCATACCAGAGTGAAAGCGCTCGAGAAGGCCAATCGGTCATCCGTAAGTGTACCAACTCGGGAGTTCCAAAAGATTGTTGAAAGTGGAAAGTGGATTTGTCACGTTTCAAGTGTTTTCGTGAAGCAGGAAGCAGAAGAAGATACACAGTGAAGCGATTGAGATCTGACGACAGGAGCAGCAAATAAGTTGTACAGCGCAGAGGAGAGCTTTGAACTATTGAATTCAGGTTGATGGGACGATCATGCTTTCACTAGGCCACGCTGCTACAGAAGTTAATATGTCAGTGTCTCTCAACATTGTGATTTCACAGGCAAATGTCGCCGTTACTCTGCAGGAAATTCCTTTTTCCAATGTGAGGGCAGTCCATATGTAAAGTAGCTTATATTTCGAATCCTTTCACATAAATAATTCCACTGCACCTCAGTGTGTTGTATTGTTCCTTTCCAATTTACCTGTCGTTGTGCCTGCACTGAGGCTGATTTTCTCCTTCTGCGTGTCTTTTACAGTCTGGGTAATGTGACGCAGTTGTACCGACCCATCTTCTGACAGAAGTTTCCACTTCACTTTAGCCCGCCCTATCTGATAGCCCTTCGCTATCTGATACCATTTCCGTTGTTTAGATGTTAAGCGCTTGTCTCAGATCCAGCCTGCCCTCACCCAAAATAAATGGAAAACTCAGTCACACTGTGATCACTGCAATCGAGGGATATATTCACTCCAAGGTCATTGATAATTCCAAGGATAAAGTTAGGACTGCTGATGCTGGAGATCAGAGTTCGTAGTGTGATGCTGGAAAAGCACAGCAGATCAGGTAGCATCCGAGGAGCAGGAGAATTCAGGTTTCAGGCTTAAGCCCTTCATCTGGAATAAGGCTTGTGAGTCGGGCTAAGAGATAAATGGAAGTGGTGTGGGGTTGAGGGGAAATTGCTGGAAAGCAATAGATGGATGAATAGGAGGGAGAAGAAAATAGGTCAGAAATGGCAGTGATGGAATGGGTCGAGAGGGCTGTGGCGAGTTGAAGGCTTGTGCTTGGGGGAGGAGAAAAGAGGTAACTGTTCAAATTCACATTTATCCTGTGTGGTGTTAGGGTCCCAAGCCGGAAAATGTGGCGTCCCTCCTCCAGGCGTTGGGTGGTAACGGTTTGGCAGTGGAGGAGGTCCAAGAATTGTATGTCTTTGATGGAGTAGGAGGGGGAGTTGAAGTGTTCAGCCACGGGACGGTGAAGTTGGTGGTTGCGGGTGTCCCAGAGATGTTCTCTGAAATGATCTGCAAGGAGGTTTCCTGTCTCCCTGATGTAGAGGAGACCACACTGGGCGCAACGGATTTAGTAGATGACATTGGTAGCTGTACAGGTGAATATCTAACGGATGTGGAATGATCCCTTCGGGCCTTGGCTGAGATGAGGGGAGTGGTGTGGGTGCTAGTATCACCCTTCGTTTGGTGGCAGTGAAAGGTGCTAGGAGAGGGTTGTGGGGTGGTGGGGGGATGTGCGGACCTGAAGAGGGGGTCATGGAGGGAATTGTCTTTACGGAATGCTGATAGGACTGGGTAGCGAAGTATATCTCTGGTGGTGGTGTCTGTTTGGAGGTGGCATCAGTGATAGAATATGATGCGTTTATGCGGAGTTTGGTGGGGTGGAAAGTCAGCACCAGGAGGTTCTGTCCTTGTTGCGTTGAGAGGCGTGGCTTCCAGGGTCGTGGTGTGTGAAATGGTGGTGATGAACTCGAGGGCGCTGTCAACCACGTGGGAAGGCAATTTGTGATCGTGGAAGAAGGAGACCAACTGGCTCTTTCTGTAATTGGTCATCCTGGGAACAGATGTGCTGGAGGTGGAGGAATTGGGAATAAGGAATGGCGTTCTTACACGAGATAGGGTTGGAGGAGATGTAGTCTAGATACGTGTGGGAGTCGGTGGACTTGTAGTTTCTGTCTGTAATTAGTCAGTCGCCAGATTCGGTGATGGAGAGGTCCGGGAAGGTGAGGGAAGTTGCCAAGATGGTCCGGATAAATTTGAGGTCGGAGTGGAACGTGTTGGTGAAGTTGGTGAGCTGTTCAACCTCCTCGTTGGAGCACAAAGTGGCGCCAAACATTCATCAATGTAGTGGAGGAACAGGTGGAGGAGGTGCCTGTGCAATTGCGAAAGATGGACAGTTCCGCGTATCTGGCAAACAGACAGGCACAGCTAGGTGTAATGCGGATGCCCATGGCTAACAGTTTCGATGGAGGAAGTGGGAGAATTGGAAAGAGAAGTTATTGATTGTGAGGACCAGGTCAGCCAGGTGGATGAGGATGTCGGTGGAAGGGGACTGGTTGGGATGGTGTGAGATTATGAAATGGAAGGCTTGCAGACTTCTGTTATGGCAGATGGATTTGTACAGGGACTAGATGTCCATGGTGAAGATGACGCGTTGAGGGCCAGGGAAACGAAATTCTTGGAGGAGGTGAAGTACACTGGGGTGTCACGAATGTAAGTGGGCATTTCCTGAACTGGGGAGAGAGGATTGTGTCAAGGTAGGAAGAGTTATTCGGATGGGACAGGCGCAGGGTGAGACAATAGGTTGACTGGGGCAGTCAGGTTTGTGAATCTTGGGAAGGAGGTTGAATCGGGGAGTGCGCGGTTCACGGACAATGAAGTTGGAGGTTGTGGATGGGAGATGCCCAGAGGTGATGAGATTGTTGATGGTCTGGGAGATGCTGGTTTGGTGAGGGGAGGAGAGTTTATGATCGTGGTCTGTAGGAGGAGGTGCATGCGAGTTGGCAACTGGCTTCAGCTTTGTTCCTCACAAGTCTAATTCCTGATGAATGGCTTATGCCTAAATCGTTTCCCTCGGATGTTGCCTGACCTGCTGTGTTTTTTCAGTACAACACTCTCCACTCATTCATTATTACTGTCTCATTTCACACTATCAGGCCCATGCTGTCTGTTTGATTATCGAGAGCATTGTTCTCATGAACTGCAACAAAATCTGCCAACCTGAAACAAAAACAGAAATTGCTGTAAAATCACAGGTGAGCAGTTAACGTTTCACATCCACTGGGTACGTCTCTCCACAGATGCTGCCAATTGTCCTGAAATTTTCCAGCAACGTCTGTTTTTGTTTGATTATCTAAGTCGGCAACTTTTTCGTTTTTGTTTTCTTATTTTCTGCCAATATGATTTGGCTAAAGATTATGTTAAATGTTTTAAATATGACTGCGATGGAATGGCCTGATTCCACCAGCCCGCTACTTTTATTTGGTTGACGTGACCAATGCCTTACCAATTGGTCACCGCGCCCTACAGCTGCACTGCACATAAATTGACAAAATTGTGGCATTCTCTCGGATTGGTAAACAGAAGCGAGATTGATTGAAATTATTGAAAACTTAAGTTAAACGGATAAAAATACGGGATATAAAACGGGAAACTGAAAGAGAAAGAGAGAACAGCGAATGATTTTTTTGACAAAACTTAAATATCATTGCTCAAGATTCAGAAAGTGCTTTCATGCACAAACATACCATAATATAGAATGTAATTTTTGGGACAAACAATGCAAGCAGATAGCAAAATCTTAGGTTTAAAGTCTTGCTGCAACTATTTTGGTTTTAATGAACGCACACATGGGATTCAGTGCTGTAATGATCTCCTAAAATGGAAAAGGAAATCCTTGCCTTCGAGGATACGTGGGGAATGTTCACTGATTCATCTCAGTAATGGCAGGACTGTCGTCTGGAAGCGTATGAGTAAAATCTTTCAATGGTCCATGGAGTTTTGAATGAATGGTGAAGGGAATCATTCAGTAGAATTCAATACAAGGAAATGATGAACAAATTGAACAAGAACACGGACATACGATACACAATAGCTACGACAATTACTATGTGAAAACTGTTGATTTCAGATCCATGGTGGCCTTTGGTGATTGCATTTACTGTCCAGAACCAGTCTGCACTGGAATGACGGGAGACACACTATGAAGTATTTGAACTTTAGAAAGAGCTGAGACTGACTCAGGACACGGTGATTTAGAGATATTGGCCTTACAAACCTTTCAGACATTCCGTGGAAGAATAAAAGAAGTGATAGATAATTTTCGTCTCCATGGAGACGATGTTCATGAACTGGATAGATAGTAAATTACCTTATTGGAATTTATAAATAGAGACGTCATATTTAAAAAGCAAAGAGTTCATAGTGTAACTGTAAAATCTTTAGGTCACACTCATTGGGAGCATTGTGTATAATCCTTGTCCTCATTCTCCACTAAAAAACGTGTAAAGTAGTTAGAAAGGGCACAGACGCTGTTTCCTGGATCGCAAGATATTAGAAAGCCAAGTGACTTTCGTTACTGAGACATAAAAATATCAGAAAAGATACAACCGGTTTCATCGGGATGATAGAAAGAATGAAGGAGTTTATTCACGAGATTTGGAAATGCTGGAGCAGAAACACGCAAGTTTGATGTGAACAAATGAGATTTTCACATAACACGAGGTTTGAATGAGTAAGTCGGGGAAAGTCCCTCTTTCGAGTGAATCAATAACATTCCTTAGAGCTTGAAAACCATTAGTGAATGATTAAGAAAAGTTTGGATGAGATTTTCTTCCACTCAATAGAGTTATTTAATTCGTGAACGACTTTCCAGAAATAAAACGTAGAAGCTGACTTCAGAGTGTTTTAAAAGATACACGAACAAGGAGAGGGTTTACCATTGAGTGAAAGTCAGTGTGGTTGCGTAACAATTTCGAATTTGTTGACTTCAGACACAAAGACATTTCATGAACACGTACAACTGAATAAGACTGAGTATAACAAGTTCATGGATTGGTAAGGTGTGGCGTATTATTCAAGGTGAAACTCTGTAAATGGAACTGTGTCGCAAAATAACCGCAGACAGAAGTTATATCCTAATGAGTAGGCATTGAATCGTCACTTGGAGACGCAACACCTACTTTAAAGATTTGAACACATTTACATGATGTTAGGTGTATTTCGTACATTCTTAACTCCACCCAAGAAATCCACCAAGAAGACTCTATCCTTTTGTATTTTGAACCCTCTGTACTTCTCTGCAGCACGCCATTGAAGATAAAATATGCTCAGACAAAATTCAGTTCAGTACAATATTCAAACGGTCCTATGTGATTTCTTTTTTTATTATTGCAATAACCTTTGTGAGTTTGCAGCAAACTGCGTAACATGAAACCAGATCAACATCTATTTTCCCGGAATTAAACGCAGTGCACATGGGAAACGTTATCCATCTGCTGAAAAATCACCTTCGGCTCTCTCTCTCCAGATATGTCTAGTCACGTTTTAAATACTTGCAGTATGTTTGTTGATCAAGAAGTTATTATTCAGAAAAGGTCGTTTCTCAATTCACAAACACGGGTATTTTCCCATAAACTTGGCTTTGCTCAACATCACCTTCTATCCGTACCCCTCAACACGACGACAAATTGAAGCTGCTCCATGTGAGGCTCAAACTTAAAACTTCGGCACAGCACAGCCCACTATACTGGCACAGAGATACCATGCACTGGTCACCTGCAGCTCAGGAGCAACCCATTAATGCTTACCTCCACATTCCTGGTTGTACGGTAAAGTTTGGGAAACCGAGTTTCTCTGATTCCATGGCTCGTAACGGGGATTATACGATCATGTTCACCAGTGGTTCTGACCCCGAGTGCGGAAAGTAGTGAGCTACTCATTGCAAAGATGGGTAGATTGTTGAAATATACAATTTCAACATTTGCCTTACTAACCAATGAGCATGTTATTTTGTTTTTCATCTGTAGAAATCTTAAAATATTCATCTTGAACAGACTCAATAACAGATCTCCATTGTGTCTCTGGCATCAAATTCCAAAGTGTAAACACCCTCTGAATACTTCCACCGCAGTCCGCTGTTTGGAAAGTGTTCCAGTTGTGGGAAGTGCACTTTCCCGTGTGTCAACTGCTGCTTTCAGCATGCGCTCTGGCACTGCACTCATTTTCCTTCTGACACTTGCTCACTGTGTTGCTGTGATCATACAGTGACTTGGTGTCGTACGGCCCAGGAAAATGATGCAGATCAAGGGTTTTGCATTGTGGAATTCAATTGTCAGTTTAGCCTTATTTAGGATTTTGAAATTGTCTGTTCTGTACACAGGTGCGTGTCAAAATATCTGAGCAGAAGAAAGGTGTTCCGAATAATGACATTGAGCACTATGCACTCTCCTCCAGTCTGGAAAACAATTCCTCACAGGCAATTTAATAGACGATAGACAATAGGTGCAGGAGTAGGCCATTCTGCCCTTCGAGCCAGCACTACCATTCATTATGATCATGGCTGATCATCCTCAATCAGTATCGTGATCCTGCATTATCCCATAACCTTTGATTCCACTATCCCTTAAGAGCTCTATCGAACTCTTTCTTGAAAGAACACCTCCTGCTGTCTCGGGTCCTTCATTCCGTTGACTTCAAAGCTTCACAGAATTCAAGAGGCCTTGTTACACAGTCATTTCTTCATTTTTGTTCAGATCACTGTCAGCAGAGTGTTACAGTGGGAATACGCTTGCCCCACAACCCAGAGGCCAGACCATAATCTTGGCACCGTACTGTGCTAATTATCATTTCACCAACACCAGGGAGAAATGTTGTGGTTCTGTTCGCCGAGCAGGAACTTTTTGTTGCAAACGTTTCGTCCCCTGTCTAGGTGACATCCTCAGTGCTTGGGAGCCTCCTGTGAAGCGCTTCTGTGGTGTTTCCTCCGGCATTTATAGTGGCCTGTCTCTGCCGCTACCGGAAGCGGCAGGGACAGCCACTATAAATGATGGAGGAAACACCACAGAAGCGCTTCACAGGAGGCTTCTAAGCACTGAGGATGTCACCTAGACAGGGGACGAAACGTTTGCAACAAAAAGTTCCAGCTCGGCGAACAGAACCACAACAACGAGCACTCGAGCTAAAAATCTTCTCCCAAATTTTGAACACCAGGGAGAAATATCTGCTGTACTGCATAATTTACGCAATTCACTTATTCATAAGGTCACAGCCTCGCTTGAGTATGTGACGCGGTAGCCGAGAGGTTAAGGCAATAGACTGGTAATCCATTGTGCGCTGCACGCTTGGATTCAATACCCACTCACGTCGCTGTTTTCAATGTTGCTATTTTTTGATGATCACAGCTGTGTTATTGAAATTGGAACTTCAATGGTCAGTTTATATGCATCGACGCTATTATAAAATCTCAAAGAATAATTTGAGCCAGTTGCCTAAACTGCATTGAAATGTAAATTGAATTGGGATAATGAAAAGGAACGCGATTTTATTTTTCACGTCAAGCTGCTGTGACCTTTTATCTTATGAAAGAGATCCGGGAAAACCAAATAACGAGGCATGTTTATGCAATGGGATTCTTAATGACAGTTTTGTCAGATGAAATCTGGTGCAAGTTGAGTAGAAGTGATTCATCTTGGTGAGAAGAGCACAGAGAGACAGCACAAAATAATGGAGATAATTCAAAAGGGGCAGGGCGTGGGTATAGGGGCACCGAGAACTGGCAATAAATGCACAGTAGAGAATTGCCGATGTTGGTGCCGTGCATGGGCACGGAGAGACTTACACATTGGTCTCGCCCTTGCCCTTTTCTCTCGCCATTGATGAAGGCTGGACATAAGACTCATATAAACACAAGATGTGGGAAGCAAGCTCCCTCTTGTTATGCACACACTGGATGCATCACATTGAACTATGAACAACTGGAGAAGTCAGCATGTTAAATGTAGGGACTGAACCTAAACTGTGGATCAATAACCGCAGATTCATGCAGCATAAGCATGAAAATGATTTAACGTGTCTTTATACGCGTATCATTAACAGACGTTTCGTTCTAATACCCGTGTGGTTGAAAGAAGAAGACACCACATGTCAAGATGGCTGACAACGTAACCAGTTTTGTTTTGAAACTGAGATCTATTTGATCATTTTACACAGTGAACAAGTTCATTTTAAATCATGCAAACCACGTTCCCTCACCTGGAATAAAAGTGTGATTTCATTCAAACATTATCCTTGCGAAGTAGCAGTTACTCAACATGAAAAATAGGATTTAACTTTTATTGAGCATATATCAATTAGAACCATTATCTAACTTCGGATTGACTGCAATATGCACATGCTAAATAAGGTTTAAGAAAGAATGTCGTTTGGAAATAATGATTCGGCGTTGGCTAAAACTAATATTAGGTTTACATGATGTGGATATTCCACCAATAGCTCCAGTGGTGAAAATGGTCAGTGGGCACTATTTCTATGATGGTATAGAGATGTGTGAGCTGCCAGGGATGGCAGCTTCCACCTCATCTGGAGCAGCGTCTGTCGACATGGACTAGACAGCATTGTGACATCAGTCCAGGAGTTCCAACCACACCAGGAGCAGCTTTTATTGACTTGGAGAAGCAGGGAGCATTGGGGCATCAGGCTGGGAGTTCCAACCACAACTAGAGCAGATTCTATTGACGTGGAGCAGCAGGGAGCATTGGGGCATCAGACTGGGAGATCCAGCCTCAAGCTGAGCAGCCTCTATTAACATGAAGCAGCAGGGAGCATTGGAACATCAGACTGCGAGATCTCACCTAATCTGAAGCAGCTTCAGTTGACATGGAGCAAGGAGCTTTGCGAGATCCGTCTGGGAGCTCCACTCTCACCAGGAGCAGCTTTTAATGACATGTAGCAGCAGGAAGCATTGGGACATCAGAGTGATAGACCCAACCTCAACTGGACCGCTTCTATTCACATGGAGGCGGGAGCATTGGGATATCAGACTGGGAGCTCCAACCTCACAAGGACTAGCTTTTAATGACATGTAGCAG
Organism: Chiloscyllium plagiosum; assembly: GCF_037043375.1. Lineage (NCBI taxonomy): Eukaryota > Metazoa > Chordata > Chondrichthyes > Orectolobiformes > Hemiscylliidae > Chiloscyllium > Chiloscyllium plagiosum. Next base: position 84,879,130 of record NW_028270183.1, read on the forward strand.
CTTGGGAGCATTGGGACATCAGAGTGGTAGATCCAACCTCAACTGGACCGCTTCTATTGACATGGAGCAGGGAGCATTGGGACGTCATACTGGGAGCTCCAACTTCAAGAGAGCAGCTTCTATCGGCATGGAGCAGCAAGGAGCATTGGAACGTCAGGTTGGGAGCTCCAACCTCACTTGGAGCAGCTGGTATTTACATGGAAGAGGAGGGAGGATTGGGACATTAGGCTGGGGGAAAGGATATTCAACTATTTTAATCTGAAGTAAAATATGTTTCAACAACTCAGATGTTAATTGATTTATGAAGAAACTTTCCCGGGAAAATAATTAATTCTTAAAATATTAAAGACAAGTCCTCCAAACATTCAACTCAGGAAAACACATTGGTACAGAGAGAAATGGGAGTGATGTTTCATGTCTTTGTCTTTTCTTTTCCGGCCGACTCTGCACTGGATTACCTCACCGGAAGGACGTTTTCACTCATTTCATGTTGTTCAGTTTCCTGCAACAGGTCATTAACGTAATCTAAAACTGAAAATTAATGGGAATATGCGATGTTATGATTAGGCTGGAGTTTACCTTCAATTATGGTGAAAACGCAGCAAAGTAAGTTGCAATTCCCTTGATCAGCAGTGACCTCATTGATTGGCTGATCAGATTGCGAATGGCCGTTTTTTTCGAGGACAATTTAAGGTGAATCAATGATGGTGGTTATCTTGTTCTTTGTTCACCTTGTGACTGTTACTGTTATTGCTCATGTACTTGTTAACAGACAGCTCTGCAGCGTGTAAAGCCTCAGCTGTGCATCTGGCCAGTGGCACAACCATTCCTATAGCTGGCGACGGATCAGTCAATTGAAAGTTCGACTTTTACTTGGCGCAAGCGCATTGTGGAGATTCATCACACATACAAACTATTCATTTTTGTTCCGCTGAGGTGGTTAATATTTGAAATTTTCATCTCCACGAACGAAAATTCGTTCACTGTCTTCGATCAGTTAAACATGACCAAGAACTTCAGAGTCAACATCACACGGCACCAGACTGTGCTGAACAGGCATATTTACAAGCACTAGCGTTCCATGCACTGCTTCTTCATCAGGTATTTGTCAACTGTTGGAATCTAAAATGGCTTTGTGTGATTTTTAAATTTGGCCACCCCAGTCCAATACCAATACCGCCAAGTCATAGGTACCATCGACACCACGAACCGCCGGTTAAAGTCCAAATGATCTTCCAAAAGATCGCGCAAATTGACACACACATCAAGTTTCTGCAGAAAAACACCCACCTGATGAAGGAGCGACTCGCTGGAAGCTAGTGCTTCCAAATAAACCTGCTGGACTATGCCCTGATGTTGTGTAATTTTTAACTTTGTCTACTCAACTCAAACACTGGCACTTCCATATCATAGACAACATCAGGCATGTCCCACCGTTGTCAGAGAGGGCAATCCTGGAATTGCCCAATACATTGCTTATAGGTACGTTTCGTTTTCAGAAACCAAAGCACTCAATCGCTGCAGCTCCTGTGTATGAAAAGCACAGAAAAGAAATAGCTGAGACTCAGTTTTTACAGTATTTTGAAACTCTTTGGGAAGTGGAATCAGAGGAGAATGAAGGATTAACTGTCCGACTGTGCAGAGAGAGGGAAGACATTTTTCCCTTCTTTGAAGAGTTGGGGTATTGACTGATCCAAGGCAAGAAAAAGATTCTTGGTAGAGCTGCGCTCTCTGCATCAGGAGCAAGAATTCCTGATTTCTTGAACGGTAATGAAACCCAGGCCACTCAGTTAAAGCGTTGAATACTAACCACAAGACCACCAGGGATGAGGGCAGAAGCAGTTGCACAGTTTCTTCATAACACAGTTTTTGGATTTATGTGACTGCAGATATGTTTGCCTTCAAACATGATTGAATTATCGAGTGTTTACAGCACTGAATTGGTCCCTTCATCTCATTACCCAGCTCTGGGTCTGTAACCTTGTAATCTCTGACGTTTCACGTGTTCATCTCAATGCTAATTTCTCTGGAACCTTTTAATCTTGTAAGACACAATAAATGGCATTCAAGTTAGAGATGGGAAAAATGTGTTCACACTCAGTCGGGTAACTGAACCCCATTTTTACCGACAGACTGAAGCATGCAGATACATTTCCCCAAGAGTGACACCGTCCTCTGGAGAAAACAAGCAGAAAGTAAGATTTCACGGACTTGGCTGATATTGTCCCATTTTAGATTTCAACACCAGTGTCTGGTTACAGCAAAGAAAGGAAGCATTCAACCCTATCCCGTTCCAGTGTTCCTTGTGCATTGTTTCTCCTTCAATCTGTAGTTTGTACTGCCTCACCTCGTTCTTGCTACCAAACTTGATCATTGCTCACGCCAGCTATTTCTTGTCCTGCCGAACGGTTTTCCTCAAGTTCTTGAACTGAAAAACAGGAATAGGCTATTTCAAGCACTTTTCTTGTTTACAAGTTTAGTGTTACCACCACCGAGCCAGCACATTGCCAGCTCAGAGAAAAGGTCTCACACATTAGAATCTGAAATACAAAGATGATTGTATAGTCTCAGTATTGTAAACCAACCAACAAGACCAGAACAGAGCCGAGGGGATCATGCACAGAAGGATGAGAGTATAGAATGACGAATCTCATGGTGTCCAGGGTGGTGTTAACAGAAATCTTCCCTGGTAGTATAGTGATGAGGATTCAATGCTTTCACTGTCATGGCTTGTTAAATGTTAACGTTTGCAGTAATCAGTATGAAATACTGCCTGATATTTCGAAGCAGAATGATGTTGTGGAGCAGACAGAATCGTTTCCCTCCATGACCTAATAAGAGAGCTCAGAAGAGCCACGGGGAGACATGAGAGCCAGGAGGAGACATGAGAAGTTGTTGGCGGATAGGATCAGGGTTAACACTAAGGCTTTCCATAGGTATGCCAGGAATAAAGGAATGACGAGAGTTAAATTAGGGCCAATCAAGAATAACAGTAGGACGTTGTGTGTGAAGTCAGAGGAGACATGGGGAACCACTAAATAAATATTTTGCGACAGTGTTCATTATAGAAAATGAAAATGTTGGCGAGGAAGATACAGAGATACTTGCATCTAGACTAGAAGAGATTGAGGTTCGTAAGGAAGAGGTATTAGAAATACTGCAGAGTGTGAAAATAGAGAAGTCCTCTGGGCCGGATGGGATCTATCCTATGATCCTCTGGGAAGCAAGCGAAGAAATTACCGAGCCTGTGGCATTGATCTTTAAATCATCATTGTCTACAGAAATAGTGCCTGAGGACTGGAGGATAGCAAATGTGGTTCCCTTGTTCAATAAGGGTAGTAGAGACAACCCTGGTAATGACAGACCAGTGAGTCTCACTTCAGTTGTTGGTAAAGCGTTGGAAAAGTTTATAAGAGATAGGATTTATAATCATCTAGAAAATAATAATCTGATCAGGGACAGAGGGCACGGTTTTGTAAAAGGTAGGTCGTGCCCAACGAATCTTATTGAGTTTTTTGACAAAGTGACCAAACAGGTAGATGAGAGTAAACCGGTTGATGTGGTGTTTATGGATTTCAGCAAGGCGTTTGATAAGGTTCCCCACAGTAGGCTATTATACAAAATGCGGAGGAATGGGATTGTGGGAGACTTAACAGTTTGAATCAGTAATTGGCTCGCTGAAAGAAAACAGAGGGTTGTAGTTGATGTAACTTGGTGTCCAGTTACAAGCGGCGTTCCGCAAGGGTCGATGTTGGTTCCACTGCTATTCGTTATTTTTATAAATGATCTGGATGAGGACTTAGAAGGGTGGGTTAGTAAATTTTCGGACGACACTACGATGGGAGGAGTTGTGGATAGTGACGAAGGATGTAGTAGGTTGCAGAGAGACATAGGTAGGATGCACAGCTGGGCTGAGACGTGGCAAATGAAGTTTAATGCGGACAAGTGTGAGGTGATGCACTTCGGACGGAGTAATCGGAATGAAAAGTACTGGGCTAATAGTAAGATTCTTGGGAGTGCAGATGAACAGAGAGATCTCGGTGTCCATGTACACAGATCCCTGAAAGTTGCCACGCAGATTGAGGGGGTTGTGAAGAAGGCATACAGGCTTTTGGCCTTTATTAATAGAGGTATTGAGTTCCGGAATCCGGAGGCTATGCTGCAGCTGTCCAAAGCTCTGGTACGGCCGCATTTGGAGTATTTGCATTATAAGAAGGACGTTGAAGCTTTGGAAAGGCTGCAGAGGAGATTTTCTAGGAGGTTGCCTGGTATGGAAGGAATGTCTTACGAGGAAAGACTGATGGCCTTGAGGCTGTTCGCGTTGGAGAGAAGAAGATTGAGAGGTGACTTAATGGAGACATACTAGATAATCAGAGGGTTAGATAGGGTGGACAGGGAGAGCATTTTTCCAAGTATGGGGACGGCAAACACGAGGGGAGATAGGTATAAGACAGATATCAGAGATAGTTTCTTTACTCAGAGATTAGTAAGGGTATGGAATGCTTTGCCTGCAACGGTAGTAGATTCGCCAAGATTAAGTGCATTTAAGTCGTCATTGGAGAGGCATATGGACGTACATGGAATAGAGTAGATGGGATGGACTTCAGATTAGTATGACAGGGCAGCGCAACATCGAGGACTGAAGGGCCTATTCTGCGCTGTAATGTTCTATGTTCTATATGCTACAGTTCCACATCAGCAATGTCATCTGCAATTACCTGACGTTCAATCAGTTAAAAACAAGAACAGAGGGGGCGTCAGGAAAACGGAAGGGGAGTAGTGGTTTGTGAGAGTTAACATGCCTCGTGGAGCCAGGTTCAATGTAAATACTGAATATCGGTTTTCATATTTACCTTGATATACTGATCATTACGGATCAATTACCCAATATTGTCTGCCATTTGTGTGTTGTTCTTTGTACATTTCACCTCGGTTCAGTGCTCCAGGAGGACCACGCTTTTCTTTACAATTTGGCACATTTTACTCAGGATGGTTTTGCAGCTTCATATTAAGACCAACAATTTTAGGAACAGAAAGACACCATTCAGACCATCAAGTCTGCTCCGCTCTTGAATGGTTTCATATCTGATCTGATAACCTTGAACTGCACGTCCTTGCCTTTCCCCATAACACTTGATGTCTTTGCATTTTGAAGATCTGCCGATCTCAACCTCATTACAAGCAATGACACTTCTTCAACAGCCTTCTGCTACAAGAAAGTCCACTGATACAATACTGTCTGAGAGAATAAATGTTTCTTCATCGCTACTTAAATTGTGAGATCCGCATTCTAATACGAAGTTAAAAATCACACAACACCAGGTCACAGTCCAACAGGTTTAATGGAAGCAAAGGATTTTGGAGAGCTGGACCTTCATCAGGTGGCTGTGGAATACACAGTGGTAAGATACAGAATTTAAAGCAAAAGGTTACAGTGTAATGTCACTGAAACTATACAATGTAAAATACCTTGATTGCTTGTTAAGTCTTCCATCTGTTAGAATGACTAAGTTAGGTTCACTTCTTTCTTATGTAAATCGAAAAACTTTCTTTTAACAGTTACATTCTCAGGTGAACTTTACCAATTAGTGTCAGCACAGATAATATATTGAAGGTGTTAGTCCCTGTGTGCTGCGTCTGTGCCATAATGTATAAACTGATGCTCATCTGAGAAAAAAACAACATGCTGCAGGCAAGGATGCTTTAAGGCATGGTACATTGGTGAAGCCGAGCAGAGGCTACAGCAATGGAATGGGAACTGCAAATCAATCGACAGACAGGTGTGTCCCTTCCCAGTTGGAGAACATGGTGGTCCAGGCATTCGATCTCGGACCTTCGGGTGACAATCCTCCAAGGCGGTCTTCGGAGCAGGCAGCAGCTAATTGTGCCCACACAAAGTCTGATAGCTAAATTCGGTACCCATGGGAATGGCCTCAACTGGGTCCTTGGGTTCATGTCACAGTACAGGTGATCCCATTTCCCGATCTACAAACAGAGACCCTGCTACACACACACACACACATACGCACGCACACATACGTTTGTGGGGTGAATTTGTACTTGCAGAATTACATTGTACTTTGCTCAAAAACTGCATGAATCCATGTAAGTCGCTGGTTACTCACTTTTATAAATTAGAATCAGTCTAAACATAATGGAACAGATAGCAGCACACGGGGGCAGACACCAGTTGGTAAATTTCACCTGAGAATGAAACATTAAAATAGAAAGTTTTGCACTTTACATATGAAAGAAGTGAAGCTAACATGGTCATTCTAACAGATCGGAGACTTAGCAAACAATCAAGGTATTTTTCAATGTATAATTTCAGTTACATCATACTGTAAACTTGTGTTATAAATTCTGTGTCTTACAACTGTGTACACCACAACCACCTGATGAATGAGCAGAAGTCCGAAAGCTAGTATTTCCAATTAAGCCTGTTGGACTATAAATTAGTGTTGTGCTTTTTCCAAATTTGCATACCCAGTCCAAAACCGGCATCTCCAAGTCATTCGATACGAGGCGCTCTGGTCATAGAACCAAACTTTCCGCATCCAAATTATTAAATATTTGAAAAAACCCTGTATGTTTCAATGAGAATCAGTTTTGTAGTACTGAGTCTGAGCAGGCAAAGGCAACTGATTGCAGCGTTTCTTCACATTTGATTTCATCTCTGATATGAAATTCTCACTGACTCTGACAGAACTACTACCTTTGCTGTTTTGTAATGTCAGGAACTCATGTTCAATTTAAGCTTTTCATAAGGAACAACGAATATTTTTCCCTGACTGGAAGTCAACATTGGGAAATAGCAATGAGACAGCTGAATTTCAGCACTTTCGCACCAAGGAAGACATATGCAATGCTTGGAACTTTTTTTGATGACTTTGTTTTTACCTATTTTGTTCAGTTGATAAATGATAGTTTTTGAGTTTTTAAAAGCATGGGGAGAGGCCCATCAGCCTATTGCATCAGTATCAAACATCTGGCTTGTAAACACAGTTTCCAGCACGTGACTCATCGCCTGGTGTGTTCTAACACTTCAAGTCTTTAGTTAAATTCTTATTCAATTTCTTAAGGGCTTAAGTGGAACAAAAACACCTCTGTGAACTAACAGTTGTGAAAGACAAACTCTTTCTCAGAGCCGTTTGTCAGTTTTCCTCAAGATGCTGCTGAAAATGTTTCTGCGCTCACATCTGAATTAGTTTACCCTGTTTCTTCTTCTGCTTCCTTCTCCTTTCTATTAAATGGTTGAGACTCCAATACAGACACAAGGTCCAGGTTGCAGAAGTCACGTGTTTGTACCTACACTGATACCCTGTCTCGCCAGGAGCTGCAGTCCTTCCCCACGCTGATTCAGACAGCACTGTCCTTCCTGTGACATGTCCCATGGAGAATGGAAGGACAGGCATTAATAACCCGCATTTCGGAATGTAGCGACAGTTTTAAAACATTTGCACTGCCCCAGCGAGGAATTGAGCTCCTATCTCCCTCATAACATGCGGCGAACTAACCATTATACTTCTGAGGACAACAGTTTCAAAGGAGACCCTTCAGCCCGTTGTGGCTCCATTTGTCAAAAACAGCTGCTTAATGACTCGAATCGTTTCGCCCATAACCTTATAGGTATTGGCAGAACATATTCACATCTGAATATTTCTTCAGGTTATAAGGATACCTGCCTCTCTGACCCTTACAGACACAGTGTTTCAAATTCCAACACCCGCTGGCCTATAACGCTTTTCCACACATTGACTTAAACTTTTCTGTCTTTCTCATTAAATTTCTGGTTCCCTGTGATCGATCTCTCCGTCGATGGGAAACGCTACTTTCAGTCTACCTTAGACATACCCCTCATTATTTTGTACATCTGAACCATGCCTTCTCACAAATGCCTCTGCAACGTGACAAATAACCCCAGTCTGTCCTGTCTCTCTTCATGACTGAATCTCTTCAGCCTCGACACTATACGTGTGAATCTGGCCTGCACCTTTACCCAGTGTGATCACATCCCTGGACTCATATGAATTGCAGACAATTGTCTAGGTAGAGCCGAATTAACCAATTTTTTTCCATTCTGCACCAGCATGCGGTGTGGCTCAGCAGTATATCTTGCCTTGAGGTCTGGAGTCACATGGAGGCCAGACCAGTTAAGGACGGCAGATTTCTTCCCTCAAGGCCTTCAGTGAACCAGATGGGTTTTTCGGACAACGGATTGAGCGTATTCTTAATTGCAAGTATTTCTTGCATTTATATTCTACCGTCGTCGTGGTGTGGTGAGAATCGAACCCGTCTCCCCAGAACGTGACCTGGACTTTTGTGTTAACAATCCAGCGATAATACAACCAGGCTATCGCAGAAAGCCGTCATGGCTGATCTTTTCCAATAGAGTCTCTTTTCCCCAATTATTCTCTGTGTCCACTTATTGAGCCTCACGCTCCAATAATCTCTGGTCCATGTCAGTAAAAGCTGCTCAAAGAGAATTGATCGCACAGCCACGATATCCAAACGGATCGAATGGTTTGAAGGTGCCAATGAAGAGATTGGGGCACGGTCATCCAGCAACAGTGAGTGCAACGGCACAGACTGGACGGTATCAATGTGAAAGTATATGTTAGATTGTGCAATGTCTGAGCCAAATGGGACGAGGGACGGAAAAGAGAGGGCGAGTGAGAGGAAGAGACATCTTCCAGAACTTTTGGGTTTAAATGCTGATACATGAAACACTGAAACATCAGAGAAAGAAATTCGATGGAAAACAAATGATCACCTCGGAGAACATTATCATGTAAAAACGAGTTATTTTTTACCGTGTTTCATCAAAAGTAAAACTTTGAGAGAACTGACCGCTATGATGTGGATTCGATACGAAGTCGTGGCAATTACAATGCAGAAAATGAAATACTAAATGGTTGCAGAACTCCAAAGGCCACGCTTGCCAACTGCAGCCAGTATGGTAGCAGAGGAAATGTCAGGAAGAATACACAATAGCAGGACTTAACGACAGGCATGTGGGAACTCAGAATGGGCTGAATCTTTAACGTCCCCAGAGTCTGTGGAGATTCCATGAATGAGAGTATTGGAGAATGGGATTAATGAAACTCTCCAAACTCATGGGACAGTGCAGGATATTGTTCAAATGTATGATTCAATCGCATTATAGTTTAACATCGGCCACTTCATCACTTTGCCCACACAAGGCAACAACTACTGCTGCACGCAATCACACTTAATTCCAGTTCCAGACCCGGAATCAGGGAAACTGTCTGAAGCAGCCACGAAGATCCAATTGGAGGTTGGGATGGGATGACTGGAGAGCGGCGCGTGTATTTCCGAGGTTGGGATTGCTCCTTGTCAAAAACGGGGCGGAAGGGAATACTTGCCCCCATTTATAATATTCTAGCCATAAGCAGTACATGTTGTTGATGCAGCCAACTAGGGTATCTAAAGCGTGTTGAACCTTTAACTTTGGGGTGACAATGTTCGAAATTTCATTTTCCTATTTGGATCAGTGTTCTTGACATTTGCAGTAGCAGCTGCTTATGCTTGCATCAGCTCAGGATCAGCTTCTTGTTCCCAATAACTACTGCAACCTGGAGAAGGTGGTGTTGTGGTTATATAATGAACTAGTCATCCTTGGGGACTCACACACGGAACTGGTAATGTTAAAGTTCGACGAATAAAACCTGGAATGAAAATCTGACCTCAGGAACAGAGAACATGACTTTAATTTCCTGCAATCCCATTCATGCATGACCCTTATGCAGAGGATGCTACCATCTTTACCCAATCCAGCCTACTTGTGACTCCAGGTGCAGAACAACATAGCTCACCCGTAATCTGAAAATGCTGACACTGTAGGTAGCCTGGACATTCGGCCCATTCCAGTCGACACCATCCCTCCGATGCACATCTTATCAGACTCACACTCCATACCTATTCTGTTCCCCTTCATTTCCCATGGAAGATCCCAGTAACCCGGACACCTTCAGACTGTGGGAGGAAACTCACACAAGCAAAGAGAGAATGTGCAAATTGCAAACTGTCACACAAGACTGGACTCAAATCCATGTCTCTCGTGCAGCGAGGCAGCAGCGAATCAGGATGAACAACAAATGCTGCCCTGACCAGCGAAATCCACACCCAGTGGGTATATCAGGAAGAATAACATCACATTCAAAACATGGACAACGGGACTTATGTCTGCGTAGACATGATTTGAACCAATCGTTCACCCTGGGTATTTACAAAGACACCGACATCACAGAGAAACCAGGGCAATGCGGAATTCAAATACCTGTTGCAGTGGAAACTCATTTACTCAGTCAAACTGGGGACAGACTGTTCAACAGCCCCGTGTGTGGGAAGAGCTCAATGAGTAATAAAAACTCCAGAGTAATCAGCAAAATTACATATTCCAGAAGGTGATCAATTAAACTGTCAATGCTGCTGTTAATCCAAGCAGCTGCCGGTTTCATAGCGTCAAAGTCATAGGCTCACGCAGCATGGAAACAGGCCATTCACTCCTACCAGCTCATACTGTACATAATGCCAAACTAAACGAGTCGCATCTGACTGCTCCTGTAATTGCTGAGGGTTAATAAAGCCCTTATAATATTATTACTCCATTGTTAATATGAATGTCCAGATATAATTCTGTTGACACCAGTTCAAATCCTGGCATGGCAGATGCTGGAATTTTATTTCAATAAACACCTAGAGTTGAAGAGTCCAATGATGATGTTGAATCAGTTGTTGTAGATCTGATTCACTAATGCCTGATAGGGAAGGAAACTGCCATACCTATCTGGTCTGGCTGGCATATCACTCCAGTTCCATAATATCGTGGTTGATTCTGAACTGCCCATGGGCAATAAATAATGAACGAGGTATGAATGAATAGCTTTCTTCTAATCCCACGGAAACTTTCCAATTCATTTATCGATCCAAATATCAGGTAAATATTGTAAATGAACTTTCATTCATCACTAACTCAGGAAGTGAATTACACACATAAACCATCCTCCTTTTTAAAAAGCCTCTCATGTCTTATTTTAAATATTTTCTTTTCACCTAAAACATTTACCCTCTCATCTTGAAGTCCCCCTTCTTGGAGAAAAGACAGTTAAAGCTAACTCTACCTGAACTTATAAATTTATAATTTATAAATTTATAAATTTCTATCAGGTCGCCTTTCAATCTCCAGTGCTTGAGTGAAAATATTCCCAGCCTATCCAGCCTTTCGTTATAACTCAAACCTTCCCCACTCCCAATATGCTGGTACACCTCTTCTAAATCTACTCCAGCTGAGTAATTTCCTTGCTATTATTGGGCGACAAGAACTGGACGCAGTACTCCAGAAGAGGCCTCACACAATGTCCTATTCAACTTCAACATAACGCAACAACTCCTATGCTCCTGTGTAACGCAAGCAGGATGAATTTTTTTAACCATTCTGTCTATATGTGAAGCAAACTAAAAATAAATATTTAACTGCATCCCTGGCCTTCGTTTTCCACAACACTATGCAACGCCCTATCATTAATTGTATCAGCCCTACTCTTATTTGATGTAGCAAAATGCAATACCTTCCATTTATCCAGATTGAACTCCATGTGAAATATTTCAGCCCAAAGACGCATTGGATTAAGATACTACTGGAAACTTAGATCACCTTCTTTACAGTCTCCAATTCTGTTGTCCTCTACAAGCTTATGAACCATGGCTTCTATGAGTTGCATTGTTTTCTCATATAGGTCAATGATTAATACTTATTTGTCGTGGCCATCATTTAGCAGTTTGCAAATCAGGTAACAATTAGTCATGTCGTTAACCATGAGGAAGAAAGCCATAGACTGCAGGGAGATTGTAAACAATTGGCAAGAAAATGTGCTGAAAGTAATTTAGTCCAATGAAGTGGGTGATAATGAATTTGGGGACGCGCAATGAGAAAAGTGTGAATACTGAGTGGTTTAAAGTAATAAAAGAGAAATTGGAGTGGACATTCACGAATGTTTGACGGTGATTTGACAAGGGATCAAGTGGTCTCTATGGGTTGGAGATACTTTCTGTTCTTGACAGCAGGTGGGAATATAAGAGCAGGCAAATAATGCTGGAACTTTAGCAACGGCCTATTCAAGATCAATTGACATGGGAATCAGATGAACGGAAGTGCGTACTGCAGGTGCTGGAAATCAGAATCAAGATTCGAGTGGTGCTGAAGAAGCACAGCCAGTCAGGCAGCATCCTAGTTGCAGAAAAAATAACGGTTCAGGCAAAAGTCTTTCATCAGTAATAAAGCTGGGAGCCTCGAGTGTGGAGAGATAAACGGGACAACTGGGTCTGGGAAGAATTTAGCTGAGAGTGCAAGAGGTGGATAGAGATGGGTTAAAGGTGATAGGTCGGAGAAGAGGGTGGAACGGATAGGTGGAAAGGAAGATAGATAGACTTTGAAGGTAGCTGCCCTAAGACTGGCAGCTTAATGTTCCAGGATACAGATGCTGTAGAATGTATAGACAGAGGAGCAAGAGAGGAGATGGAGTGGTGTTTTTGGTTAGAAAGTACATTACAGCTGGATGTAGAGAGGATATTTCTTGGAGACTGCCCAGTGAAGTTATATGGATGAAACTTAAAAATAAGAAAGAGGTGATGACCTTGCTGGGATTGTAAAATGGGCCTCCTAATAGTTAGTGGGAAATTTACAAGCGATGGGTTAAAGGTGATAGGTCGGAGAAGAGGGTGGAACGGATAGGTGGAAAGGAAGATAGATAGACTTTGAAGGTAGCTGCCCTAAGACTGGCAGCTTAATGTTCCAGGATACAGATGCTGTAGAATGTATAGACAGAGGAGCAAGAGAAGAGATGGAGTGGTGTTTTTGGTTAGAAAGTACATTACAGCTGGATGTAGAGAGGATATTTCTTGGAGACTGCCCAGTGAAGTTATATGGATGAAACTTAAAAATAAGAAAGAGGTGATGACCTTGCTGGGATTGTAAAATGGGCCTCCTAATAGTCAGTGGGAAATTTACAAGCGATTATGCTATCTGTAAGAAAAAAGGATAATGGTAGGCAATTTTAACTTTCCGAACAGAGTTTGGGGTCGATTAGATTAGATTACATTACAGTGTGGAAACAGGCCCTTCGGACCAACAAGTCTACACCGACCCGCCGAAGCGTAACCCACCCATGCCCCTACATTAACCCTTACCTAACACTATGGGCAATTTAGCACGGCTAATTCACCTGAATCTGCACATCGTTTGGACTGTGGGAGGAAACCGGAGCACCTGGAGGAAGCCCACGCAGACACGGGGAGAACGTGCAAACTCCACACAGTCAGTCGCCTGAGGCGGGAATTGAACCCGGGTCTTTGGCGCTGTGAGGCAGCAGTGCTAACCACTATGCCACCGTGCCGCCCACACGATGTTAAGATCTTGGAATGTGGAGAAATTGGTTAAGTGTGTCCAAGAAAAAGTTGTTATTCAATATGTGGATGCACCTACTAGACAGTTCGCAATACTTGACCTTCTGTTGGGAACCAAGGCAGGGCAAGTGACTGAGGTGTCCATAGGGGCAGGCTTCAGGGAAAGTGATCATAATTCTATTGGTTTAATAATAATAATGAGAAAGGATAACATTGATTTAAAAATGAAAGTTTCAAATTAGAGTGTGGCCAGTTTCGATGGTATTAGACTTTGAGAAGTTGATTGGGGGAGGTTATTCACAGGTAAAGGGATGGCTGACAAGTGGGAGGCCTTTAAGAATGAGACAATGAGAGTTCAGTGATGGTATGTTTCCGATTGTGTGAAGGGCAAGGCATGGGAAAAGCTCAATGATGAGGAAAATTGCAACTCCTGTCCACAAAAATAAGGGAGCATTCATCAGATATAGACAGCTGGGATGGAATGATCCTGAGAAGGGTATAAGGGCAGTCGGAGTATACTTAACCAGGAAATCAGGAGGGGAAAAAGGGGACATAAAATTGCTTTGGAAAACAGAATTAAGGAGAATCCGAAAAGATTCTAAAATTATTTTCAGGTTAAATGAATAACTAAGGAGAGAATACAGGCCTTAAAAATCAGCATAGCTTTCCATGCATGTAACCACAGGAGATGGCAGAGACACTAAGCAAATATTTTGCATCAATATTTACAGTAGAAAGGAACATGGAAGCTAAGAAATTTGGGAAATAAATAATGTGATCTTAAAATGAGTTCATTTTACAGAAAAGGAGGTGTCGGAGGTCTTAAAGTAGAAAAATGGAAATAAATCCAGGAAACCTGATTAGGTATTTCCCAGAACTTTGTGGGAAGCTATGGAAGAGATTCCTGGACCCCTTGCTGAGATATTTGTATTGTTGATAATCATAGATGAGATGCCAGAAGACTGGAGAGTGACTAATGTGGCAGCATTATTGAAGAAAGTTGTATGGAAAAGCAAGGGAACCATAAACTGGTGAGCCTTTCACACCAGAGATGCTGCCAGAGCTTCTGAGCATTTCCAGCAGTTTCTGCTTTTGTTTCTGATACACAGCATCCACAGTTCTTTCAGTTTTTATTTAGTAGTTAGAGAGCATTACTTTTTGAATTGGAGGCCTGTTAGAACATAACAACATCCGAATATAAGAAATACAATCAGGAGTAGGCCATCTGACTCCATGACTCAGCTCTGCCTTTCAATAACATCGTGGATCATCTTTCTACGGACTGAGACTCCACTTACCCACTGCTCACTATAACCCTTCATTCCTTTACTGTTCACAAATCTATCTTCACCTTTAAAACATTCAACAGGTTAGCCTCAGCTGCTTCATTAGACAGGGGATTCCACAGATTCACAACCCTTTTGGTGAATACGTTGGCTCGACCAGCTATCCTTAGTAGCCACACACGCAGATGACAAGCAACGTGAGTTCGACTGGGACAACACTCCTATTATAGGACAAGCCAAGCAGAGAACAGCCAGGGAATTCCTAGAGGCATGGCACTCATCCACAGATTCAATCAATAAGCACATCGACCTGGACCCAATATACCGGCCACTGCAGCGGACAGCTGGAACTGACAACCAGAAGCGGCAGATACAAATCACTATAAATGCCGGAGGAAACATCACAGAAGCGCTTCACAGGAGGCCCCCAAGCACTGAGGATGTCACCTAGACAGGGGAGGAAACGTTTGCAACACAAGTTCCCAGCTCGGCGAACAGAACCACAACAACGAGCACCCGAGCTACAAATCTTCTCCCAAACTGTGAGCCTCCCTGCTTCTGTCTTATCTATCGCATTTATAATTTTACAATCCCCTCCCCCATTCTTCTGAATTCCAATGAGTATAATCCCAGTCTGCTTATAAGACAACCCCCTCATTTCCAGAATCAACGTAGTCAAACCCTCAGCAAACCCCACCCCAGTGCCATCTCATGTAAGGCGATGAAAAGTGTACAGAGTACTCCAGGTGTGGCCACACCAGCGCCCTATACAGATGCAGCAGAAAGTCCTAATTTTAACCTCTATCCACTGGCAAAGTAGGACATTATTCCATTTGTCTTCCTAATTAGCTACTGGACTTGCAAACCAGACTTTTGTGTTTTATGCACAAGAATACCCAGGTCCCCCTGCACAGCAGCATTCTGTAAATTTTCACCATTTTAACGTAGACCACATTGTTATTAATCCTACCAAAATGGATGACCTCACGTTTACTAACATTATACTCCATCTGCCAGACCCTTGCCCACTCACTTAGCCTGTCTATATCCTACTGCACACTTTGCTCTATCACTCATTTAAGTGGCTTCTGTGAACTGCAACAAACTACACTTGGTCTCTAACTCGAAGCAATCTCGAAGCATTGTAAACAACTGCAGTCCCAACAATTGCAACCAATTGCAGTCTCAACACTGATCTCTGAGACACATCACTACCCACTGATTGTCAACCAGAAAAACACCCATTTATCCCCAATTTTTGCGTTCGGTTAGTTAACCAATCTTCTGTCCATGCTAATGCATTGCCCGTAACACTGTGCATCTTTATCTTATGCAGCAGCCTTTTGTGCAGCACCTTGCTGAATGCCTTTCGGAAATCCAGATACACCACGTTCACCAGTTCCCCGTTGTCTACCACACTCGTTATAACCTCAAAGAATTCCAATAAATCAGTTAAACATGACCTGCCTTTCATGAACCCATGTTTCATTAAATAAGTGTAGATGATGCATTTTTGTAAGGCAAACCAGGACAGGACTTATACAATTAATGGCTGGGCCTTGGCGGGTGTTACTGAACAAAGAAACCAAAGGGTGCAGATGCATCATTCCTTGAAAGTGGAGTTGCAGGGAGACAGGGTGGGGAATAAGGTGTTTGGCACGCTTTCATTCATTGGTCATAATGTTAAGTGTCGGAGTCGAGATGTCATGTCTCAGCCGTACAGAACATTTGTGAGGCCACGTTTAGAATTGTTACAGACAAATCTGGCTGACCGTTTCTATGAAGGATTTTGTGCAACTTGAGAGGGTGTAGAAAAGATTTCCAAGAATGATGCTGGAACTGGAGTGTTTAAGGTACAAGGTGAAGCTGAATAGGCTGGGGCTTCTCTTTTCCCTGAAGTGAGAGAAAAGGAGGCTCAGGAGTGGCCTGAACAAGACTTATAAAATCATGCAGGTCATTGATATGGTGAAGAGCCAAGGCCTTTTTCCTCGAGCGGGAGAGTCCAAAACTAGAGGGCAGCGTTTTAACGTGAGAGGAGATACGTTTGAAAAGAACCTGAGGAGTAACCTTTTCATGTGTATGTGTGGAAAAAGCTGCCAGCGGTAGTGGTGGAGGCGGGTTCAATTACTGCATTTAAAAGGCACCTGGATGGGTGTATGAACAGGTAACATTTAGAGGAAGATTGGCTAAATGTTTGGCAAATGGTAATCAGTCAGATTGGCATATCTGGTCAGTGCAGTTGGACCGAAGTGTCTGTTTCTGTGCTGAATATTTGTATGACTATAATGTTTGTTAAAACTGAAAAGAATCTCTCTTCTTACCACAGCTGGAATACTGTGAATTGTTCTTGGGACTCATATCACAAAGAAAAGGTACACTGGAATGTGAGACAATCCACATGAGGTTTAATCGACTGATCCTGAAGATGGAGGGACTGTCTTGAGAGTAGAGATTGAGTCGTTTGGGGCTATACTCATTAGAACATAGAAGATTCAGTACTGACATTCTGAAACATCTATTATTTTCAGGTACCTTGATGGTGTAAATGCAGAAATGTTGTTTCCCCTTGTTGGAGAGTTTCGGACCAGGGAGTAGAATCTCTGAATTCGAGGTCACAAATTTCGGGCAGAAGAGAATTTTGTCACCCAGAATGTAGAGAATTTGTGGAATTCTTTACCACAGAAGACTGTCGAGGTTGGGTCATTCAGTATTTTGAAGGCTGAAATGGACAGATTTGGATTTGGTAATTGAATCAATGCTGACAGTTAAAACGCTGGAAAGTCGAGGTGAGGATTATCAGCTCAGCTATGATGTCATTGTTTGGAAGACCAAACCCCATTGGCTGAACAGGCTGCTTCTGGTTCCCTATCATTGACCTTTGCTCTCAGTTAGACTTTTCAGAATTATATAGGCCTCAGTTAAATTAACCTCCATTTCATGTTTGAAGCCCAGCTGCTTCAATCCCTCCTCATCATGAAAATACACAGGGATCGCCTTTCTCCCTGTTTGATGGCATTGCATTCTGCCTCTAATGCAGTGACTGCATTTATAGTCCTCCAGTTCTGTTGAATATTCGTCAAACACAACCACGGCTGTCACAGAAAAGATTAAAGACAGATGAAAACTACATTTAAACTACCATATCAAACTCACTGTCGGCATGTGTTGCATGTAATACACACATTGCATTTTAAAGCTCTCTCAGCACTCATCCATTAAACACTGTAAGGGTTGTTCATAAATGATATGCTTATGTGTGTATGTATGTCTGTGCCTGTAGATGATAATCTACTTGTATAACAAAGTTTCGATGCAAAGTGTTGTTCCCTTTTTATTCGGGAATCAAGCATTTCAAAATCAGAAAGACAGTGGGTCGGAGTTCAAGCCCCTTTACACGGCTACATCAAATGTTTTCTGTGATTGTACAGCTCATGTAATGTGCTGGGTAAATCTCCCTCTATATTGTGCTGTCCAATGCAAACATGTCAAATACATTTTGGTTTAGACACAGTGTAGAGCTGCATCCAGGGTTCCCTAAAAAAACCCTCCCAGAGCAGGTACAATACAGAGTCGACACAGAATAAATCACCCTCTACAATATTAAACATTCCATGAGATGTGCAGTAAAAGTTAATTAGAGACTAAATATGCATTGCACTGAACCATTAAACATTCATCAGCCGAGAATAATACTGCTGAGTTACAATGAAAACACAATCACAGTAAAGTCTTGCAGCCTCATTTCGATCAAGCATTTCCAGATCACTCAATACTCAGACAGATTTTTGAGAAAATCTGGCTGTATTGACTCAAATCTCTCAGAAGAAATGGATGAATTTGGCTGAGAGCATATATTGGTGAGGTGTTGGCTTCATGTTATTAAGGAAAACATTGTCCGATTGTGGAGAGGCAAAAAAAGGCATCAGATAGAAAGAGAAAAGGGGGGAAGGCAGGAGGGGAAGAGAGAAAAAGAGAGACAGAAATATTAGCGGTGCCAATGTATCTCTTAATTATAGTTTTGTTTTTACTAAACATGACAATTGATACCTCTGTCATTCAACAATCATACAACTTATGTATTAAAAAGTCCTAACATCAATTAGTATTGGAATCCATTGAGTTATTTGCATTTTTTCCACAATTCGTGTGCTGTGCTTGTGGGGAAATATAAATTGGGGTTTTGCTGTTCTGTAATTTATTCTGAGAATTCTATTTCTGTGTTTATTTGCATAAATGCTTAATTGGTTTCAAGGAAGTGATGGTAACAGCAAAACCAGATGAAAGAAGTGATTTGTTGGTAAGATTCAAATCGAAACAAGTTTATTTTAAGAATGTTGACTTTTTTCATAAGTGAATACAAATTTATGAAGACGAATTGCAACAGATTTTATTTATTTCTGGACAATAAACACAATTTAAAACTTTTATTTAGGTTAAAAATTCAGTGCTGAAAATTCTGCAATTAAACTTCAATGTTGAACTGGATCTACTCTGAATGTCCCACTAATTCATATTGTAGTCCGTTTAGATGGTGCAACATCACTCAAAGTGCGTTTTAGAATATTCACGTGAAATACTTGAAATGACATCAGCAACTGCCGCAACAATTACATTCAATTGATATCGTTATTGTGAGGTTTTATTACATGTATTACTTTCTGGTTAGAGTCAGCAATGAGTCCCTATCCCCAATTGCCCATTGAATAGCTTGCTAAAGCCACTCAGAACACAGTCAATTACTTCCCAATGGGTCTGGAATCTCATGTCGGCCAGACCATGGAAAGGTGACAGATGCCTTGTCATTCGTGAACCAGCTGTTTTTATATTTTCCCATTGACTCGGGTGACATGGTCACCATTTGGCTTTCTTTCCGATTCCAGGCTTTCTTTGAATTCAAATTTCACTCTGGGCAAACGATGGTATTCCAAGCCCCGTCCATTCAACATCAAACTGGAGTTTGGGAATACTGGTGTCATGATATCACCGCTGTGATCCTAATATTGGGAATGCACAGAAAGCGGTCACAACCAGAAATGCAATAAATCTGACACTTTACATCATGAACAAATATTGGAGTGCAATACTGGCAAGAACTCTCCTGCTGTTCACAGCAACATCACAGGAGACTTTGCATCCAGTCATCAATCTAAACTGTGTACCGGACTCTGTCTGAAGAGCCTAACTCACTGTAATTTGCATTTTTTGAATTCTTCACTGACTTATGAAAACGTTAGTCACATATCCCAAGAAGGTGGTCATCAGCTACCTTTTTGAAGGCCTGCCATCTTGCTCGGCTAATTACGGTTGATCTTTCTTAAGAAGCTTTATTACAACCAAATGGCTTCTCAGTCGAGACTGTAGTGCTGGAAAAGCACAGCAGGTCAGGCAGCGTCCGAGGAGCAGGAGAATCGACGTTTCGGGCATGAGGCCTTCATTAGGATACATGATGAAGGGGTTATGCCTGGAACGTTGATTTTCCTGCTCCTCGCATGCTGCCTGACCTGCTGTGCTTTTCCGGCACTACACTTTCAACTCTGATCTCTAGCACCTGCAGTCCTCACTTTCTCCTGATGGGTTTCTTAGTCAGGTTCGGCACAGGAAAGGACCATCACCTTATTGTTGAACGGGTAGGGCAGGCCAGGTAGGAAGGTCAGACGACCTCCTCTGAAGGACAATACTGAACCATGTAACATGCTTCAAACCTTTGGTCGGTCTGCCATTATCGTTCATTATTCCAGCATTTTCATTTCATATGCTTTTATTAATTGAAGCTACCATGATAGGGACTGATTCTGGAACTTTACTCCAAACCTTTTAATTGCTTCTTTCATCCTCATAATGCCTCCTCAACCACTTTATCAAACTGTCATGTTAGCTTCAACGATTTTTTTATTGACTCATGGAACATGGTGGTTGCTTTTAGTTGTTCGTAGTTGTCCTTCAGCAGATGGCAGTAAGCTGCCTTTCTGAAATAACATGTTCCAATTTGGCCTGAGGAAGGGAATTCCAGATTTTGACCCAATTGGAGTAAAGGATCGGTGAATATGTCCATGTCAGGATGCCGAGTGTTTTAGAGAGGAGCTTACAGTGGTGCTGTTCCCATGTATCTGCTGCTCCTGTCCTTCAAGATGCAAGTGGCAGTGGGAAGGTACTGTCTAAGGAAGTGGCTAAGTTACTGCAGTGTAGTATTTTAGATAGTGCATATGGCAGGTACTAAGCATCAGATTTGGAGGCAATCGACGCTTGTGGATGTGCTACTGATCAAGTGGGATGCTTTGTCCTGGACAATGCCTAGCTTCTTGAATGCAGTTGAAGCTGTTCCTATCCAGTCAAGGGGCGAGCTGTGCTATTAGCCTCCTGACCTCTGTCTCTTAGACAGTCAATTGGCTTTGCGAGTCAGGAGGGTGAGTTACTCGCTGCAGTATTCCTCGCCTTTGGCCTGCTCATACAACCATTGTATTTATGTGGAGTGTCCAGCTCAATTTCTAATGAACAATAAAACCCAGAGTGTTGATGGTGAGGGATTCAGTGATGGTAACACTATTGAATGTCAAGGGTTTTGGTTAGGTTGTCTCTTATTGTCAATGGTCATTGTCTTGCAGTTTTGTTGTGTGAATGCTATGTGCCACTCGTCAGCTCAAGTCTGGATATTGTCCAGATTTTGTTGCGTTTGAATGTGGACTGAGGAGTCGCAAAAAAGTGCTAGATTAATGCAGATTTCACTTCTGACCTTCTGATGGAGGGAAGGTCATTGCTGAAGCAGCTGAATATGATTGGGCCAAGAACACTTTCTTTCGGAACTCCAACAGGGATTTGCTTTGGCTGAGACGACTGCCCTCTAACAAGCAGAGCCATCTTCGAATGTGTGAGGTATGACTGCAGGCAGCGGGGAGTTTGTCGCCTAATGCCCATTGAATCCAGTTTTGCTCTGACTCCATAATATCACACTCTGTCGAATGTGACCTTAATGTCAAGGGCTGTCACTCTCCCCTCATTCGCTTCTCTCCATGTGAAATCAAGACACTGTTGGGCAGGGGGGGGGGGGGTGGGCAGGGGTTACTGCAAATGCTATGGAGCCTGACAAAATTCTGGGAATAATACCTGATGACTTGTGCTAGCCAAGCAATCCCGGTACAGCTAAAACACTGGCATCGACAATGTGGAAAATAGGCCAGGCACGTCCTGTGCACAGAAAATAGGTCAAACCACCCTGGCGAATTACTGCCCCATCAGTTCATGCTCAATCATGAGTTAGATGTAGGGAGGTGCTATCAAGCAGCACTAACTCAGCAATAACCTGTGTAAATGTGGGTTACGCAAGGCCTACTCAGCTCATGTCTGAATTACAGACTTGATTTAAACATGGACAATGAACTGAATTCCCTGCTGACAGGTATCTATGATATTGGTGATCTATGGAAGATGCCGAGATGGATCAGACAATTGGCACTTCTGGCTGAAGATTGCTGTGAATGCTTCAGCCTTAACTTTTGTGCTGATGTTTTGTGCTTTCCAAAGCAGAGCAAGGGAAAATCTTTGGAGCTTATTCCTTCAATAAGTTGTTTAATTATCAAATTTAATTCACGACTTGATATGGCAGCACTGTGGGCTCAGACCCCTGTTTCCTGAATGAATGGTCTAGTCACAATATCTCCAGACTATAACTCCAACCCCCACTCCATGATGTGGATATTCACAACAGAAGATTGCTAATCCATTTTATTGTATAGATTCCAACAATGCATCGTATATTCGCTTAAATTGTTAGTCTCGAAAATACTTTACTTCACAGACTTTAGGATATAATGTTCTGTTTTCAATTCTTCTCTCCGACAGACAAGGTCATCGATGTCACACTGGCTTTTCTCCTCACTAATTGCAAAACCAAACGTTTTTCACCTCATCTTTGAACTTACTGATCAAAATTGCTACATTCTTGACTAGATCGTTCATATACGCTGCAAACAGCAAAGGATCCAGCACCAAGTCATGTAGTAAGCCACTGGACACAAGATGTCTTCACAATGACTACCTTCGACCATTACCTTCTGCCAACAAATAAACCTTCGATGCATTTGCCAAACTGCACCAGCTCCCATGAATCCTTACCATATTAAAGATGCAAGATCTGGTCAAAAACCTGATTGAAGTCAAGAAGCATTACATCCACTTTTTACACCCGATGTCACATCTCATTTCCTCTCCGGAAAACAGAATCAAAAACTTCCGATATGATATCACTTCCACCAAAGCCATGCTGAATTTTATTGCTTAAACCTTACAATTCCAACTTTTAATGAATGCTGTTTCTTAGATTTACTTATTAACTTCCCCCAAGTTTTCTGCTTTTAAACATCGGTTTATGAGTGAAAGTACACATTGTCATTTAGCTCCTTTCACCCGATGACAACTCTTCTTATCTCTCTGACAGATAATTTACTCTAGCTGAAATAATCTTGTGTCTCTTCTGTTTCATTCTGGGAAATAGGAATGGAATTGAATACAATGTTGAGACCAACCACAAGCTGTCCATTTGTTCTTGACACTGTCAGTGTGTGTTCCCCCTCAGAGGCAGGAAGACTTTGTGCTGATAATACGGAAAGTAGCGCCTGATGTATCATTCTCAGCTGGCACACAACCTCCTGTTTCTATGTGCCAGCAGCAAGCCACACATCTCACTTCTGATCAGAAAATAAACCCAGGGGATGCAATCTGGCGGAAACATCTGCCAATGTGGCCTATATCAGGACACAGAGTATGAAGCGATCACATTGAAGTGACATTTGCAAATCGACCTTTTGATCTCTGTTTCGCGGTCTGATTCCAGGACATCATTGGACGAGTCTCTCGACCATCTAACAAGCTCATTCGATTCACTAAGGTCTGGGACATATCGACATGCACCTTGTCATGTCTTTGATCTTGTACTACTTGTTACTCTCTCTTCAGATTTAATGTTCCCAGTTTTTGATTCTGTCTTCTGTATCCATCACCTTCCCAGCCGAATACATTCTGTTTGATCTGTTTCCTAAATTTTGATCAACTAAACAAATAATAGTTTTGTACAGACAGGTATGTTGGTGTGTCAGATTAACAGAATCAATATATGGAGAGATCACCTTGTCTGTATCTAACTGTGACCGACATTGAATTCAAATAAACCACAGCACCGTATGGTTTCAAATTTTGCAAATCCTCTCACTTTGAAAGAGCTTGTTCTAACGGTTAATTATTTTCCTGATTATTTCAGAAACTATGACTAAAAATCCCTATTTTTAACAAAGTTTCAAATATTATTAAAAGTTGCAGCCCTGGCATTTCCTACAGTGAGCTTTGTGGTATTTAAATGTTCTGGTCAAAATGTGCTTCAAGCAGAAGACTGAAACATTGGTTTCTCCGAGTTCCCAGCCATTGCACTTGCAGTTCCATAATAACTGCAAGCTATTGATAAGCCCCAGAGAGAACAGAATGTCCAGGCCCTATACACATCCAAACGCCATGATGTTGCCTCGAAGCCCTCCGTTTCTTCCCGTCACGCCAACCCAAGCAGTACATGCTCAACCTCAACGACATTTCCTTTCAATCCTCCCACTTCCTCCAAACCAAAGGGGTAGCCATGGACACCTGTATGGACCCCAGCTATGCCTGCCTCTTCGTCATATATGTGGAACAGTCAATCTTCCACAGCTCCACTGGTATCATTGCCCACCTTTACCACCGCTACATTGATGACTGTATCAACGCCACCTCATGCTACCACTAGGAGGTTGAACAGTTCATCAACTTTAATAAGACCTTCCACCCTGACCTAAACTTCACAGGGACCATCTCGGACACCTCCCTCCCTTTCCTAGACCTCTCCACCTCTATCTCCAGTGACCGACTAAACATTTACTACAAGCCCTCTGACTACCACTGACTACCACCCGACCTCCTGTAAAAATGCCATCCCTTATTGTCAATTCCTCTGCCTCCACTGCACCTGCTCCCAGGAGGACCAGTTCCACCATAAAACATCCCAGATAACCTCCTTTTTCAAAGACTGCATTTTCTCCTCCCACATGGTCAACGATGCCCTTGAACCCCATTCCTCCAATCGCAACAGGGAGCCCTCCTGGTCCTCAACTTCCAACGCACCAACCTTGCACACATCATATCATCCTGCCCTGCTTCCACCACCTGTAAACAGACCCCATCACTCAGGTATAATTCCCTCCCTACCCCTATCTGCATTCCGGAGACACCATTCCCTCCGCCACTCCCTCGTCAGGTCCATGCCCCTCCACCAGCCCACTCCCCACCCCTGTCACCTTCCATTGCCACCACAGGAAGTGCAAAACTTGCGCCCACACCTCTCCCCTCACCTCGGATAAGGCCCCAAATGATCCTTCCACATCCCACAGAAACTTATCTATACTTCCACAAATGTCATCCACTGTGTCTGTTCCACCTGATGTGGTCTCCTGTACATCAGGGAGATAGGACACTAACTTGCAGATCATTTCAGAGAACATCTCTGGGAAACCCGTGCCAACCAACCTCACAGCCCCGTGGCTGAACACTTTAACTCCCTCTCCCACTCCACCAAGAACAGCCGATCATATTCCTGTTCAATTCCAATGAATAAATACAAAATAACCGAGCTGGAATTTGGGATGATATTAACAGGATTTATTTCGATCTAAGCATGAACAGATTATTTTGACATAACAGGTGGAGAGATTC
This sequence comes from Chiloscyllium plagiosum, assembly GCF_037043375.1. Taxonomy (NCBI): domain Eukaryota; kingdom Metazoa; phylum Chordata; class Chondrichthyes; order Orectolobiformes; family Hemiscylliidae; genus Chiloscyllium; species Chiloscyllium plagiosum. The sequence continues at coordinate 84,904,566 of NW_028270183.1, forward strand.
ACTTCCTGAAAAAGCAGCTCAAATGATATAAGCTGGCACCAAACCGAGTTTAGTCAATACTGAGGCAAAAATACAGCGTACAGTCTTGACTGAAATAAATAAAGAAACTATCTTAACCCCGGAACAAGATAGGGTGTATTAAATATGAACAAAGACACAAGTATTTTAGGATGTAATAGAAAAGTAATTTATAGTATATTGAAATGCAAACAGAGATGTAAATTTGTGTCTCTACAATCTTCCTAGCTAAATTAATCATTTCAGAAATGCCTTTGTTAAATTTCATGAATCATTCATTGGTCCATTCCACGAACCTTGCGAGGTCCTTGTTAAATTCTGAACCATCGCCTTCCAGGTTCACAGTGGTTGCGAGTTTCATATTACAGCAAATTGTGAAGTTGTGCACTGTATGCCAATGTCTTAAATAAAATTTAAAGCAATCACAGCTCCAAACATTTACAAAATATCACTATGGATCTTCCTTGAATCCAAAACGAAAATTGTCCCTTTGATCAATGATTTCTAAAATTTACTCACATATCTGTTGTGAAGGACGTTTTCAAATAAGTTGAAGTGCAAATGGTTCACATCAGTCGGAATACAGTGACATTTCATGTGTTAGCCCACACAAAAAGAAATCAAGCAAGTTTGTTGTCACGAGTTGCTCTCAGCAAGTCTATGATGGACTGTTTTATCAAACAAAATCATTTCCAATGTTGTGAGGTCTCATCTATCTTCTGTGCAATGGTCTGAATTTTGTGTCTGACTGCAGATGAAACTGGCTGATCTGGGTAAAAGTACAGTTTGTGCCTTTCACATTGTTAATGTATATTGCTGACTTTAGTTGAATAAAGTGATGTTGTCCCAGGCATCGTCTGGCACCATTAATTATACCATTAATTTCCACATCACTAGCCAGACTATCAGGTGGAATTTATTGATCTCATTGAAACAAATGCTTGGAATATTTCCGGTATGAATCATGTGAATTAGAGCCTCTGAACGAGACAAAGTAGGAAAGATGAATTTAGAGTAGTGGAACTTTTTCATGACAGAGAGAGATCACTTCGCCCATCGCACCTGTATCACGTGAAGACAGAGCCTTCCAGCCAACACCCCATTTATAGCATGTTGTCCATAACCCTGATATAAGTGATAGCACTTGAAGTAAACATTCGGGAACATTGTGTAGGGTCTAATCCATTATCAACATAGATATGATCTCCAATGCTCTAAATCCTGGCTTATGGGGAAAAAGTAGGGGCAGAACTCTATCAATACTCAAACAGTTGGTACAGCCCTGAGGAGCTAATAGGCCCATTTCTAAACGTTGTTTCTCAGGACATGTTGACTATTCTTGACTTAATATCATTGTAAACTGACATGAAAAAAATGCAGACATGTTCCCCCGAAATGCTGACAGCAACATACCTTTATTCAGCCAAGATCAGCAACATGAATTAAGAAAGTTTAAAAAAAAACTTTCTTTTAACTGATTATTGACAACACGGATTTCACAAAGTGCAAAGTACAGAGGGGAATGGTGGAGGGTTGAGTGTGGGCGATGTTCACTGTTCCCTGATGTCTGGTTGCGTTTGTGAGCAACAGATGAACCTGCGAACCAGATTCAGGATGGTACTTCAGGTATTTCAGCAGATATTGTGTAAACGGAATTCTCCCATAAATCAGCAATGACATGAACATTTAATTTTTATGGTGTTTGAAGACAAAGAAAATTGAAAAATATGGTGGGAGAAGTTCCTTTCATTTCTTTGAACTGGTATCAAGGGACACTGTCTGTGGATCTGGGGTGGCAGGATGATCTTTCACAGCAGAATGTGAGGGAACAGAATCATGTTGGAAATCCAGATAGACTGGAACTTGTTTCACTGGACGGGGAGAGTTCGCAGGGGGGTGACCTCAAACAATTTTATAAAGCCATGAGTGGAAAGGTGAATGGCTCTAATTGACATGATTCATACTGGGAATGTACGAAGCTTTCGTTTCAAAAATATCACATCAATAAACTCCACCTGACCCTACGGCTAGCGATGTGGAAATTAATGGTCTAATTAATGGTGCCAGACGATGCCTGGGACAACATCTCTTTATTCAACTAAAGTCAGCAATATACATTAACAATATGAAAGGCACAAACTGTACTTTTACCCAGATCGGCCAGTTTCATCTGCAGTCAGACACAACTTAAAATTCAGACCATTGCAAAGAAGATAGATGAGCACTCACAACATTGGAAATAATTTTGTTTGATAAAAGAATCCATCGTAGAGTTCCTCAGAGCAAATCATGTTAACAAACTTGTTATTTTTGTGTGTGGGGTAGTGCACAAAATGTTACTTTAATCCGATTGATGTGAACCATTTGCACTTAAGAAGTTGTTTGAAAACGTCTATCACAGTAGATACGCGAGTAAATTTTACAAATCATTGATCAAAGGGGACAATCTTTTTTGGACTCGAGGAAGATCCATAGTGATATTTTGTAAATGTTTGGAGCTGGGATTGTTTTCAATTTTTGACTAAGACAGTGGCGTATTTTCGCTATGGTGGGGGATTTCAACAATAGGGAACATGTTTTTACAATGAGAGGAGAAAAATTTTTAAAAAGATATCAGAGATAACCTTTTACACAGAGAATGGTTTGTGTGTGGGGTGATCTGGTGGTGGATACTTACAACCTATAGAAGACATTTGGATAAGTAAATGACTATCAAATGTTTGGAAGGATATGGGCCAAGTACACACAGGTGGGATTAGTTTAGTTTGGGATTATGTCTGGCATGGACTGGTTGGACCGAAGGGTCTGTAACCATGCTGTATCACTCCATGACTCTATGACAATTTTTCTCAATATTAAACAGTGCTGTAGTGATCCTTGAATGAACTGTTGATGTTAAGGTTGTATCTGAGATTCTGCGAATATTTCCTTCAATGAGAGGAGTGACTAGTTCTCCAACTTACACAACTGAAAATAAACTTTTCTCCAGCATTGTTGCTGAGTTGATTTGTTTCTGCGGAGGCGGTGGTTATAGTTTGCAGTTGGCTTTCCACCAACTGGTCAACAGTGAGACAAAATATCTCTGATCGACTGCAGAAACTCCACCTGCTTCCAGTAAATGAAACTGGGAACTCAAGGACCTTTTCTGCAGTCAGCTTAATTGCTGCCAACTATTGTATCCGGCCGATTAAAGGGAAAATGAATCAACGAAAGTCCAACCAAACAAGCTATATTTTCCCATTTACTCACAATGGACACATTTCCCTTGGCATTTATTCTTTAAAAAGGAAAGTCCCTGAATACAGCATTCACTGTATGACTATCAGAAAACAGGACATTGAATGCAGTGACGTTCTGGTTAGTTCAGCCTGTTTACTGAGTATCTTTAAAGCTCCTGAATATGAAGTTAATGGATCCAAAATCCCACATTGCAGTAACATTTGTTATCATCTCAAAGTAAATTAACAAAATTCAATTGGTTCAAACTCACATCACTTGTTACACCATTCTCTGATTCATGTATCTCATTAAAACTGACTGAGCCCTTTATACATGGTTAACACTGGTGTAGTGTAACAGCGAATATTTGCTGATTTTTATGAGTTAACTGCTCTGTAAGAGCTATCAGTGAGCAGAGAAATGTACTGTTTATAACCTACATTCGTGGTAATTATTACTGTAATACTCTCTAATTTAACCAAACACTCCTGGTGTACCCAGATTGTTACATACAATGGTTTAGACGTTGAGGATTTAAAAAAAACTTATGGACTGTCTTGTTCTAGTTCATTAGATGCTCTTTCAAAAGTTTACCTAGGTGTTATGTATCACTGCGGACTCACATTTTGTTTCTCAGGCACACAGCTTTCCTTTACTGTGCATTTTAGTGTCGGAGCAATTTGAAAAAAAAATGCAGGGAGAGACATTCTGCAATGTAAGGAGGTGCTTCTAATCTCCGGGTCCAAACTGCTTAGTGACATACACTCACATTCTGAATATAATCACTTTAGACATGCTCCATATTAGGTTGCCGAAACGGAATTTAGAAACGCAGATTAGAAATGATATGTTATTTTGTAATATGAGAGAGACTTTGAGTGACAGCAAAAATAAAGTCATTCATTTTGTTGGCTAATAATATTATTGAAGTTCTTTTTAGCTTTACCTGCTTGTGGTGGAATGTAGGATTAAAGGGAGTTAACTTCTAATTGAATATTCTAAATATAATCACTTTGGACACGCTCTGTATTCAGTTGCCTAAATTGAATTTTGAAATATTTCATATGAATTACATGTTATTTTGTAGTGCGACAGAGACTTGCAGTATCCAGGGAAGAAAAGCTCAACTGTTTTATTAGCTGGTAATATGTTTGAACTTTCATTTTAGTTTTATCTGCTTGTGAATGTATGTAGAAATAAAGGGAGCTAACTTCCAGTTGAATTTGTTTTTTTTAAACAAAATACATGCAACTATCATGTGAAACAGACCTGAAGCTACTCAAATTTACTTCCAAAGAAGCTATTCAGCAAGACCAATATCCCAATATGTGTATGTGTCCATGTTTAAGCAGAACCTCATGTAAAGACATGATCCCATGTGTTCGGGCTATGCAAGCTGATACCAGGATCCAGTCTCAGCCTCCAGCAGGAAACCAACATGCGGAAGCTGTAAGCCTGCCACCTTCCGATGGCCATATAAACCTTTGGCACTGGACTGTAATTCAACACTCCTGGGTCGGCTCTGTTTCGAAAGATCTTAGCAGAACCGTTTCCCACAATTTATCAGAATGATTGTGGCGACAATTTTTCTCAGTCTGTTACTGACTTTCTTATCATGTGAGTGTTTTTTGTTCAAGTCTCTCTTTGTTTCTGTCTCAATGTTAGTCTACCGCTGGAATGTAAAACACTCAGCCATCATGTCATCAGCATTAATGCTCATAGTTTATTTGTTTTCTTTTTTAAAGGTGTCCAGGCGGAGATTGTTTTGACCCAGCCAGAGGCAGAGACTGGCCGTCCCGCAGGCAGCCTGAAACTGACCTGTAAAACCAGCGGGTTCGATCTTAGCAGCTACTACATGTACTGGGTCCGACAGGTTCCCGGACAGGCTCTGGAGTGACTGGTTCGCTACTATCGTTCATCCAGCAGTAACTATGCACCAGCGATTAAGGGTCGATTTACTGCGTCCAAAGACAATTCAAACAACATTTTCGCGTTGGACATGGAGAACCTGAAGATCGAAGACACCGCCATCTATTACTGTGCAAGAGACCACAGCGAGAGGAACCAGGGCTGGACCCGTTCAAAAACAGCTCGAGGGAACATTTTGTCAATTCCACCATAAACTGACGGTCAGTACGAGTTTTAAATGCAATTATATCAACTGTGATCTGAAGCAGACCTCAGGCTGCCTCTTACAAAACTATCAAAAAGGAAATGTACCATTTAAACTAGCAAACTGGTGACACAATAGGACAATGTTGTGGGCATGTCATATGTACTGCTAACACTTCCATCAATTAAATGCTCTGACAAAATGTTAGTTTTAGTATACCTGACAGCTCAGGAAATCACTGCTAATTGTTATGTCGACTATGGCATTAATTCTAAACATGATCAGAACTAAATGGCTCTTTCAAATGAAAATTGAGACCTCGAGTAAACAACAGAGAATGAGTGTACTGGTCTACATCATTGTGATACGACAGTGGGTCACAGTGTTCTGCACAGCGCCGTCCTCATACAAAAACCACTGACAAGTGTTTATCTCAAATTGGTGATTTCTACCATGGCAGGAGCGAGAAATAATGTGAGATGCAAGTTAAACGCAATCCAGTAGTGCTAGTTTGTACAAATGTATAATTTTTTTCTACCTTCTTCGTGTTGATTGTCAAGTTAAATGCAGACCAAACCTGGAAAAGTATTCCAAGCTTTCAAAATGCAATGAATCGTAAAAGCTGGAATCATGCACCAAATCATTTTTAGAGGAGTCTGAATCACTGCTTTCTAGGAAGTGAAGAAATTCCCTGCATTTTACAGTTTACAGTCTGTCATAGTATTTGACACAACGTGTCTCACAGTGATATAACTGGGGTGACACTGCAATTATGATCAATACAAAAACCTATTCAGCCTCCATTGTTTGAAACTAGTCAGTGATTACTTCTACAAACCATCTTAACTTGCAGTGCCGTATTAGTTCTGTGCGGTTTAATGCCAGTATCACTATTTAATTTGTAAAAGTGTTGGGTAATTATTGATATACCAGTTGGGGATTTTGAGAATCAGCTCATGTGTTACTCGGTGAAGTATAAAACAGTATTAAAATTTATCAAGAATGATCAGAATTCACTAGCGCAATTATGTGGATGAAGATTTATCGTGACTTTATTTTGCCTGTGGTTCTGAAAATTTAAAATGATGGTAGATTTTTGATTTGTTTTATACAGAGCTAGTTATTGTGTGACCCAGTCCAGAGAATGTAACACTGTGACTACCTTGGCTACTGGGGCCAAGGGACCATGGTGACTGTGACTTCAGGTAAGACCCTTGAACTTTCTTTCTGACTTTTTAAAAACTTTCTATTCATGTGACTAATTTCCGGAATAAATGAAACTCAGATTCTGTGCTGAGTTTGGTTTGGTTTGGATTTATTTTTGTTCAGACTGATTATAGACTTCAGTTAAGGCTCAGCAAATAGTTACAATGGGGATGATGGAGTCAGTTGCTTCGTGTATCTCTTTTTTTTGATCAGATGGGCATTCTGTGTGGCTGGGTTACTTGAAACGCATAATGTCTCTTAATCAGTCAGCTATAAATAATGTTTAATGTTAGTGACACCCTGACTATGAGTTTTGTTATCAATAACAAACGCTAAGAATTCAAAGATGTTCGAGATATTACCAAACATGATTAAAATATGCTAAAATATCATTATTCATTTCTTTAATACATGTTCTTACCATGATTCTATTTTCACATCTATTTTGATAATTTTGTTGATGACAAGCAGGTTAGAAACTGTCATAAAATTTTCTTGCGGTGCTATATTGCATTCTGTTGATGAGATTCTGAGTTTGTTTTACTTGATTCTGTTGAATTGAGTTGATTGGATTTTGGCTTTGTTTAAGTTGATTCGGTTTGAACTGTGTTGATTAGATTCTGACTTTGTTTTTACTTGGTTTTGTTGAATTGTGTTGATTGGTTTTTGAAATTGTTTTATTTGATTCTGTTGAATTGAATTGTTTGGATTCTGATTATGTTTCATTCAAATCTGTTGTTCTGAGTTGATTGGATTCTGATTTTATTTTCCTTGATTCTGTTGAATTGAGTTGATTGGATCTTATTCAGTTTGTGAAATTGATCTGCATTTTCATGCTTTCTGTAATCGGTGTTTTCTTTCTGGTGAGGAGATTGTCTCTCTGGATACCTTTTCATTACCAATATTTGTGAAGATCTTTTGTTTTTCATGAATCATTTCTGCATTTGTTAAACTATTTTGACACATTTTTCTCTGCTTGGTTGAAAACATTACATCCATTTGTAACGGTCTGAAAAACAACTTAAGGCAGAAACCCGGAAGTGTGAGAAATGAAAAAAAAAACGAGTTTTTAATGCATTGACTTTAAAAAAAAAACTCAGTTCTAATTGTAAACTAACTGAATTTTGTTTTGAGTAGCCTCATTCAAAATAAAATTTGGGACTAAAATCTGAAACTACAGAATTGATCAGATTATGTAATTGATACTAACTTAAAATTATAAAGTGGTAATATTTGTCCATTCAGTAATTTTGTTTTGACCATGAAGTGATTAATCAATATGCGCCTTCAGCCGCTCTACTGTGCACTGCACAGGATTGTCACGATCAAGAAGGGTGTGCAGGTTGGAAATAAATTGAACTGTTGCCAGAAACGTTACAGCTTTAAGTGTTAAGTCCCCTCACAAACAAGGCTGCTGTTATGACTTGCTATTTCTATTCAATTTAATCATTAGTTTGCTGGATTCTGAGCAGCTTTGTTAGACTTCAATTTGTTTTTTTTGTGAGGTTACATCATGTTCTTGGTTCTGTTGAAAATGTTTGCAGAGCTAGTTCTGCTGCAAACACACCGTGTTGTGATCTGGTGATCATTGATCTGTTGACGGGGGACTGTGCTTGGGTAACATTAAATGTGTTATATTTGGGAAACCGTTTTTGGTTTCTACATTGTTTTTGCAATGTTAACACGGTTGGTGACAGTGAACCGCTCCAGGTTCCTCATTCAATGCAATCAGCATGCGAGGTGAAATTTCATAAAGCCTATTATTAAGTGAAAGGCAAATCGCAAAGGTTTTAGAAATGAAGGGAAAACAGATACCTTCGGGCACTATTTTTACTTAAAATGAATAATTAAGGATTAATCTAATCCATGCTTTACAATCCAAATTCAGAACTCAACTATCTAGTTCAATCACAAGATCTGTTTTTAAACAGTTTACAAGTTATAGAGAAATATAAATAGAATTTCAAAAGTCTAATGTTCGAATAGTTCTTGCTCTTGAGCAAAAATGCCATGACTGTGTTATAATTGATCAAGAAACACCTTTCAATTCCGCTGTACACTACATACGTATTTTTCTGGCTGGAAAAGATCATTGGCAAAGACCATTTGGAAATTCTGCTCAATTCTATGAAGAACAGGTCAGTTTCACTGCTTTGATCAGTTTCACACGTAACTTGAGTTAATTAATTGTTATGTCCCTGATTAAACTGGATTTACAGGATAAAAATAAAACATGAACTGAATTATTTAATCTGCACAGTGCTTTAGATTGTTCCCAATCTGTGCATTTTAAATAAATAGTTACATTTTACAACAAAATATCAACTGAGGAGTCATTCTTTCGGAAACAACTGCTATCGTGAATTATGTGACCAAGGCCAAATTTTGAATTAATTAAAATGATCCACTCATGAACTCGCAGGGCAGCATGGTGTCTCAGTGGTTGGCACTGCTGCCTCACAGTGCCAGGGTCCCAAATTCGATTCCACCCTCGGGTGACTGCCTGTGTGGAGTTAGCACATTCTCCCTGTGTCTGCGTGGGTTTCCTTCGGGCGATCTGGTTTCCTACCACAGTCCAAAAGATGGGCAAGTCAGGTGATTTGTGCAACTTAGCACAGCCATAGTGTTCAGGGATGTGTAGGTTAGGCTGTATTAGTCAGGGGTAAATATAAATTAGGGGGAATGGGTCTGGCTGGGCTACTTACTGTTCAGAGGGTCAGTGTGGAATTGTTGGGCCAAATGGCCTGTTTCTATACTGTAGGAACCCTAATCTTAAAACCATGGGCGTGCTTACTGCAAACGCAGAGAATTCATTTTACATCGATGTGTTCAGACGGATGCAGAGTTCACAAGTTTGCAGAAGACGAACTAGAGGATAACAGAGCACATTGTTTATTCAGACACTGAAAATAGATTAATATTTATTTTAATTATATACTTGACCGATTTATTGCAATGTAGCGATCGGAAGGAATCTGCTCACATTAGTTAAGTGTGACAATCATTTAGATTAGATTTCCTGTAGTATGTATCGGGCCATTTGGCCCAACAAGTCCACACCGACCCTCTGAAGAGTAACCCACCCAGACCCATTCCCCTGCCCTATATTTACCCCTGACTAATGCACCTAACACGATGGACGATATAGCATGACCAGTTCACCTGACATGCACATCTTTGGATTGTGGGAGGAAACCCACACAGACACAGGGGAGATTGTGTAAACTCCACATAGGCAGTCACCCGAGGCTGGAACTGAGCCTGGGTACCTGGATCTGTGAGGCAGAAGTGCCCACATTTTCTTAGACATCCGTTAAAGTGGGCAACTCCAGACAGAAGCATGTTTTCAATTCATATCTTTTTAAACATTTTCGTTCATTAAAAGCAGTTAACAAAGAAAATGACCTTGCCCTAATTCCTTCAACAGAAATGCTTTCCACACTGGACTTTATGCAGTGCATGCAAAATCTCCACAGTTCAAGGAACGTTTTAAGAATATGTAAAAATAATTTAGAGAATAATCCATTTCCTCCGGATCTGGGCTTTAATTGGCGATATTTCCCACCTCAATAATTTTGTTAAATACAATGACTTATTAAGTTTATTAACTCAGTGGTTATTTATGTTCATTGTGAAGACATTCTCATTCACATTAATCCACTGGTTAGTTCCTCTGATGAATGTTCAATTACAGTGAATATATTTGACGTGAGGAGTTGAGCAATGTATCCTCTAGGATTAAGTCTGTTGTGCAGTTTGTTTCAGTGCTATCTCCGACTAACTTGTCAACGTTCCTGACCATTTGTAAATTGTCCAGTTCGGATACCTGAATCTCAGGCAGTTCAATTTTATCTTGAGCTTCAAAACCACTTTTATCTGCCAGAAATACAATATTCGATTAGGTGCCTCAGAATTGAGAGCCCTGACTAAGTTGTTTTAATCAGAATGTACGTTTCAGGAACAAAAGGCAGACAGCAAGAGTTTTGAAATTGGTTGTTGGCAACAAGAGATATTTGATTGAGCGAGGCAAAGGGAAATATGCTGTATATTTTCTTTGTGCCTCAGTTATGCAGGACATGTTTCGTGGCACAATGTAGAATCAGATTTTTTTGCATCTTATTATTTGAAAACCTATTATCAGCTTTTAATGTCACTGGCAACGGTCATATTACACTTCAAAACATTTTAATCTTTTCCAAACTGGTGCAGCAACATTCACAGGGGAAAGAGGAAGGGAGTTCTTTGTTGGAATCCAGTGACAGTGAATTGATGGCAATGCAATTCCTAGATTTATTCCGCTGTAGTTCCCATAGAGTTTGAACAATTTGGAGCTGCTGTCAAAGCATTCTTGGATAAATGTTGAAATGTTACTTTTATTGTACAAACATTCTGGAACAATCCCTGGTTGTTGGAAGGTGATAACAACTAACATGGTTTATGTATTGTCAAAACATGTGGGCTGTGTTCTCCGTGATAGTGTCAAGCTCATTGTGTTCAGGTCTGTTGTGATGTTGTAGTAGGGTCCCTGATTCTGTCCCAGGTGGCCTGTGTTCACTTACAACCTGTTAGAGAGGTATGTAACACAATCTCTTATCAGGTTACTTCAGTGCAAGAAAGCAGATTGAAATGTTTGGGTGTTTGTTGGAATTCCACTCACAGACGCCAGTGAAATCTATTCAATCGCTGTCCTGACTTGTGTCTCTTAGATATTAAACAGAATTTTGGTGTTTAGCAGCTTTTTCCAGATCAATATTTGTTCACAAGCTTTTGGGCATCACTAGATGGGGTTAATGGAGTAAGTGCTCAAAGAAATCCCAGCTTTTGTCTTGCTGTTCTAACAATATCATTTATAACTAATCCAGAATGAATCATTTTCAAAGCATATTTGATGAGATTATGCTTAGGCTGTTTTACTTTTTATTAAACCAGTGCTGTAGCTGAATTTGATTGTTCAGTACGGTGGGAGTTCCGCTGAATCCAACACTTGCAGCAGATGGCAATAGCTTTTCAACTGGTCTTCAATTGCTATCTCAGACCATCCAGTACCTCTGCTAAGAATTCATTTTCCAACAGGAGTCAAGCCAACGTAATCACTGTTTATCTTAACAGGTTGAGCTCTTGTGCCAAAAACATGAAAACAATTTGGTGAAGAGGGGGTCTCTGTGTGCGAAAGGTTAACCTTGCAATCTCTCCACAGGAGCTGCTAGACCTACTGAGTTTCTTCAGAAATTGCTGTATTTTATTTTAGTTTTCTAGCATTTAAAGTTTGTTGTTTCATTGAAAAAAGTTCTGTTCGATTAAACACGTTCTTCAGAGAAAAGATGCATTTGAACAAATTGCGAATGTTCAGAGATATTAAATATCAGAGAATCATTGAATTTGAGCGCCCTGATCTCGAGCTGTAGTTTCACAAGAAACTATTATGAAGTAACAACACACTCCAGAGCGCAGTGGCTGCTGTAAGTGGGTGGAAGTTATTTTGATCACTCAAATAGAGAATGTCAATGATCCCGTCCCAAATAATCAACAGAAGTTTTTTATAAAGCATGTGTGAAACAATTAATTTATCGAAATATTTTAATAAAAAGTGTTCACCGCCAGTGCTAGCTTAATGAATGACACAATGATAGGAAGGTAGGAGGAAGAGAAGGGAACTCAGCCCCTCGAGCTGTTCCACCACTTACTTAGATCATGGAGCATCTGTGAGCTAAATCCACAGGTCTCCCTTTGGCTAAAACTCTTCAACACCTTTTATTAACAAGCAAAAACTATCCCAGATTTACTGATTCGACTGCCCGAAACAAAGGGAGACACCATTTCTGAAAGACATTCCTGTGAGTACTGTGACACAATGAGGCTGGAATTAATTGCTCATGAAAGTAAACTTTAAATCTCTGACAATTTCCAATTGAAACATCCCAATCATCATATTTCATTAATTTAACACTATACTTCCCTGGAATAAAGAAATATAATGTGTGTTTGCCTTGCTAAAAATGAGGGAAGCTTCATTCCTATTATATGATAAAGAAATAGTGAAAACACAGTCAAATCACACAAAAGGAAACCACATCATCTTGTGTAGTCACACAAGTGCCTCAAATAATTTTCAATTCTTCCAGTGGTTGTTTGAATCTCCAGACAGGTGTGGAAGTGTCAGACTTTTTATATCGCCTTGAGAAACCAGTTGTCATCAGTCTATTTGAATTGCTGAAGTTTGTGTGGTATTAGCACATTCACAGCGCTGTTAGGAAATGAGTCCCATGGCTGTGATTGAGGAAGAAGAAACGAGCAGGGAAATAGTTGAGAGTCAAGTTAAAGTCTGATTTGGAGGAGAGCTTTCAGGTGAAGCATTTACACGCATGTGCGCCCTTATCCTCAAGGATCACAGTTTTGGAACATGCTGCCGAAGGGACATGTCAGCATGCAAAATGGAAGCTGAAGAAGGCCCCTCGGCCCCTCTCGAAGGCTATTCCATTCATGGGATCATCATTAATCTTGCTGCTCACCAGTCTTCCCAACACACCAATAACATTGAACCTGATTGTTTACTGTTCAGCAAAAGAATGGTGAACCTTTGGAATTCTCTACTACAGAAATTGATTAAGGACAAAACATTAAATGATTTCAATAAGGAGATAGATTCCTTCAATCCTTAAAAAATGCTATGGATATGTGGGAGAAAGGCAAACAGAGTACAATATTGGTTGAAAGCCATGAAAACATTGAATGGGGCAAGGTTTGTAAGTTTGCACGTAACGCCGACATCGGTGGTATAATTGGCAGTGAAAGTTATTTAAACGTACAATGAGATCGTGATCAGCTGGGCCAATTGGCTGAGGAGTGGCAGATGGAGTGTAATTTAAATGAATACGATGTGTTGCTTTTTGAGAAGTCAAATCAGGTCACAACTTACAGAGTTAATGGTAGGGCACTGGATAGTGATGTTAAACACAGGGCCCTGAGGGTCCAGACTCATAGAGTCTTACAGAGTTAATGGTAGGGCACTGGGTAGTGATGTTGAACACTGAGGACCCTGAGGGTTCAGACTTATAGATTCTTGAAAGCGTTGTCTCAAGTACCTAGTGTGTTGAAGGTGTTTGGCACATGTACCTTCATTGGTCAGAGCACTGAGTGCAGGAGTTGGGGCTTCATGTTGTAACTGTCCAAAACATTGGAATGAACTGCCAGAGGAAGTGGTAAATGCAGAGATAGGTCCAACATTTAGAAGACATTTGAATAGCTCCAGGAACTGGATAGGTCTGGATGGATATGGGCCAAAGGCAGGCAAGTGGAATTAGTTTAATTTGGGAACTCTGGTCAGCATGGATGAGCTGGACCAAAGGAACTGTTTCTGTGCTGTACGACTTTATGACTCACTGACTTTATGGTGGGGTAGGCTCAAAGTTGGAAGGTGGTGAGCAAGTGAAGGGCTAGATTGGGCATGTGGGAGAGTTTGGGCTGATAGGCTGTGAGGTGTTGGCTGGCTGCTGGGTAAGCTTGCATGTACTCTGTCTGGCAAGGTGGCATCAAGGTAAATGGTAATGGTCACAGGATAATTTGGTCGAATTGTGCTTGGTAGGTGAGGGGTAGTTTGAGCTGAAATGCAGGAGGTCTGTCTTTGCCAGGCTGGTTAGTGCAGAGGTGGGCAGTGTGCCAGGCTGGTTAGTGTAGAGGTGGGCAGAGTGCCAGGATGTTTCGGGGGTGGAGGGTCACTGTAATGAAGTGACAGGGGGACGTATTGTCAAAATGTAAAGCTCGGAGTCTGGCAAAATGGTAGGTGGTAAAGGACAGATGCGAAAGGAGCTGGGATGCAATGTGCACAGGTTGACTTGGTTAAGATGAGAGGTCACTGATCATGGGCTGAGGTCATGTCTTGGGTAGTGGGCTTTTGTCAGAGGTTGTGAAAATTATGGTGCCAGGTCCAGTCAGGGCCAGATTCACCATGGGCCAGGTGCAGGGCGGCAGGAGTGTAAATGAGTGAAAGGAATTGGGATCATATGTCCATCTGGAATATAGAATATAGAACATTACAGTGCAGTACAGGCCCTTCAGCCCTCGATGTTGCGCTGACCTGTGGAACCAATCTGAAGCCTATCTATCCTACACGATTCCATTTTCATCCATATGTTTATCCAATAACCTATTCAATGCCCTTAAAGTTGGCGAGTGTACTATTGTTGCAGGCAGTGCGTTCCATGGCCCTACTACTCTCTGAGTAAAGAAACAACCTCTGACATCTATCATCTATGTCCTCTCCTGCTAGCAATCACTACTCAAGGAAAAAGACTTTCACTGTCCACCCTCTGTTTATCTTATGTCTCAATTAAGTAACCTCTCAACCTTCTTCCCTCAAATAAAAACAGCTTCAAGACCCTCATCCTTTCCTCATTAAACCTTCCCGCCATACCAAACAACATCCTGGTAAACCTCCTCTGAACTCTTCCAAAGCTTCCACTTTCTTTCTATAATGTGGTGACCAGAACAGTACACAATACTCCCAAGTGCGGCCACACCAGAGTTTTTTACAGCCGCAGCCTAATCTCGTGGTTCTGAAACTCATATCGATGAAAGCCAACACAAAGTATGCCTTCTTAATAACTCTATCAAACTGGCTGGCAACTTTTAGGGATCTATGTACATGGACACCGAGATCTCTCTGCTCAGCTACACTACCAATATGGATTGCCTTGGATGTGTTTCGTGTGATAGGGGTTGTGTGTTCCGGGCATGAATGGATGTACAGCAGGGTAGGGTTTGTCAATGTGAGTGGAAATTTCGGTCTAGACAGAGTAAGTGCAGTGGTTAGTTTGAAAGATGAGGTTTGCTGGTGAACTGGGTGTCAGTTTGATAGTTATTAAAGTTAAAGATTACTTGTTCATTTCTCAAATCATATTTACGTAAATACTCAGCTGTAACACTCCAAAGTCTCTGAACCTTATGGTCCTCTATTTAAAGTGAGGGGAGATAGGTATAAGACAGATGTCAGAGGTAGTTTCTTTACTCATTGAGTAATAAGGGTATGGAATGCTTTGCCTGCAACGGTAGTAGATTCGCCAAGTTTAAGTCCATTTAAGTTGTCATTGGACAAACATATGGACGTACATGGGATAGTGTAGGTGGGATGGGCTTCAGATTAGTATGACAGGGCAGCGCAGCATCGAGGGCCGAAGGGCCTGTACTGCGCTGTAATGTTCTATGTTCTATGATTCACTCTGATTTCTCTCCGGGGGTACTGCCAGCTGTTGGGTATTTCCAGCAGCACGGTAGCCAGTGGGGTGGCACGCTGGTTCCGTGGTTAGTGCTGCTGCCTCACAGTGCTAGGGATTCGGGTTCCATTCCAGCCTCGGGTGACTGTCTGTGTGGAGTTGGCACTTTCTCCCCATGTCTGTATGCGTTTCCTCCCACAGTCCAAAGATGTGCAAGCTGGGGGAATTGCAAATGTTGTGTTCAGTGATTGGGAGTTTAGATGCATTCGTCAGGGTTAACTGTAGCATAATAGGGTAGGGGTATGGTCTGGATGCGTTACTTTTCAGAGGGTGGGTGTGGGCCTGTTGGGCCAAATGGCCAGATGAATCTGCATTTCCTTGGTTTGTATTTTGTGAAACATCTCTGCTCTTCACAGCAATCCAGTGAAAGTGTCAGTTCGTGAGATCTTCAAACAGTTACTGGGGTAGGATCAGGATGTTCTTCTTCCCAAATTATGTGGTAATAGAAACAGGGCATGTTTCTAAAGAGGGAACCAATGACCATGGTCAGCAATTGATAGGAAACAAAAATAAACCCCAGTTATGCTGTCGACTTCAGCGGGAGCATACTGGCAAACGTTTACAGCTGAGGATACATTTGATAAGATCAAATTAACAGAAACTAACATGCTCAATTGGTCATTCTATTGTAGAGACACCGTCTCCCCCCACGCTTTATGGCCTGGTCTCCTCCTGTCAGGAGCACAACACCGGTTCTGTGATCTTTGGTTGTTTAGCGATGGACTATTCCCCTGACGTCACCAAGGTAACCTGGAAGAAAGGTGGGGAGCTAATCACGACTGGATTGAAGACTTACCCATCAGTGAGAAACAAGAAGGGAACCTACACCCTGAGCAGCCAGTTAACCCTGCCCGAGTCAGAGGTAGATTGCCCCAGCAAAATCTCCTGTGAGGTTCAACACAGCGGGTCACACAAGAGCAAAGTAATGCCATGTCCAGGTACGTGTTGTGGGAACTGAGATAAACAGATCATCTGTGATTAACATGAATAAGGCATTATTTATAACCGTTTTCATAGACTCACCTTATACAGCACAGGAAAAAGGCCCTTTGATCCACCTAATTCACGCCTATCAATAACAACCACCTAACTATTCCAGTCTCATGTGCCAGCACATGATCCATTGCCTTGTGTGGCTTGCCCTTCATACTTATTATGAGGGGCTCAGTCTCTACATGACTTATAGGTGCTGAGCTCCAGGCTAACACCACCCTCTGTTTGATTTTGTTTTCCCCTGAGATCCACTTGGAAGCTCTTGGCCTTACCTTCACCCTGTGCCCCTGAGGCATTGATCTCTCCATCAAGGGGAAAGGTTTCATCCAGTTTACCCTGTCTATGCCTAAAATAATTCTAGACATCATGATAATCTTCTCCCTAATTCTCCTTTGCTCCAAGGAAAACCACTGTGTATCTAAACTAGTTTCATAACTAAAACCCTCCAACCCAGGCAAGATCCTGGCAAATCTCATCAATACTGCCTTCAGTGTAATCACATTCCTTCGATAACATGCACACAACGCTTCAGTATGGCCTAACCAGTGTTTTATTAAGTTCCAGTATCATCTCACCATTCTTCATTGTCAATGTCTAGGCTAAGAAAAGCAAATATCCTCCCACTTTCTTAGCCTCTTTATCCAGATGACACAGTACTATAGGGGATCGGTAGGTACATGCACCAAAGATCCTCAGGCCTTTCCAGGGTTCCACCATTCAAAACGTCATACCTCACAGATTCTTCTACCGATTCTTCACCTTACATTTATTCAGAATAATTTCCATTTGCAACTTTTCTCTTCACATACAACCAACCCTTTTATATCCTCCTGCAATCTAAAGCCATTATGCTCATGACTTACCAACATGACAGTTTTCATTTCATCTGTGAATTCACTGGTTAATCCTCCTAAATTTGAGTCTCAATCATTGGTATGTAAGATACATTGCACGGAAATCAACACTAATCCCTACAGAACACCAGGAGACAGATTTCCAGTCACGCAGGCACCCGATGACTATTATTCCCTGCTCCCATCACTCAGCCAGTTCTAGATCCAATCTGTCAAATTAACTCGGATCCCATTGGCTCTGATTATTGCTATCATCTGGACATCGAGTTATCTCTATGAAAACTACTATCAAATTGTTACACATGACTTCCTCTCAATAAAACCGTGCTGAAAATTGTTGATTTATCTTCCAAATGAAGACTAATTTCACTTCTCAATAGTTTCCCGACCACTGAGACTAGCTTGACAGATCTGTGTTTTCATTATTTATCCCTTCCTTCATCCTGCATAACAGTGCAACGTTGTCTGATCTACACTCACTTGGCACAAGTGCTGTGGCCAGACAGGAATTCTAAATTATTGTCAGCGACCCAACTATTTCATCCTTTGCATCGCTCAACCGCTTCGTATACTTTTCATCTGCCCTGGAAAAATAACCACTTTTCATTCAGCAAGACAACACAGAACATCACGTCATGTGTCCTAATTTCTGAAAGTACATCACAACACCCCTCCATGATTTCTGTCCCCACATTGTCCCTCTTCCTAGTGAACACTGACACAACACATTCGTTTTGACCACAACCTAATCCACTGGCTCGACTCCAATAATAACAGTTACTGGGCATTACTGTTTCCCGAATAATTCTTTTATTATGAATGAGCCTGTAACTTTAAAAATATTTTCCTTTATTTTGACTGCTATTATTTTCTCATGGTCCCTTTTGCTCTTCTAATTCCTTTGTCTTTCAAACTCCCCCTTGCACGTTCTGTACTCCATATTAGTTTATATTGTTTTGAGATTTCAGTATAGACCGGAAGCCTCCCTTGTTTCTCTTTATCTCCCCCTCCATGCCCTTTGGTGTCCAGAGCCCGCTGCATTCTTGGTCCCACGCAGTGGCTTCCTGGGAAATGTCCTCCCTGTGATTTTCCTATCTCTTTTTTAAATGTGCCACACTGCTCTGACTCAGATTTACCAATAAGTGTCAGCTTCCAGTCCACTCTGGTTAAGTCATTACCTGATCTAACTAAAATTGTCCTTCCACTTTTCAGAACTTTGGGCCAATTTCTATTCCTTTGCAGTACAATCTGAAATCCAACTGATTTACGGTCACTGTCTGCAAAGTGCTCCACCATTGATGTTTTACCCACTGGGTCGACTTCATTCCCTAAAGTTAAGTTCAGGTTCACCCCTCTCTTGCAAGGTCTGGATTAAAATTCTCTGTATTAAGCACATACTTTGTTCAAATATTCTCCTCGGGGCATTTTCAGAATTGTGCTCCCTCTAAATTTTTAACAAAGTGAATATCCAAGCCTATGCTGACGAAGTTAAAAACCTCTTTTCTCATTCCCCTATTTAATTTACATGTCTCTGAAATGTGCCCATGTATTTGCATTTGGTCTTTTGAACCAATAGTAAGGTCTATCGTGCTCTCCCAGTAGTTATGTTTGCTGTGTTTTGGTTTTGAAGTACTGTCCATTTGCCTTTGTTCAAGGAGGTATCCATGATTTCATTTGTCTTTACAGCCTAAAATACTCTTGTCAGAATTGCGACAGAAACAACATTCTGTACCGCACACCCCCGCCCCCATCATTTTCTATCTTTTCCTGTCTCGCCTGAAGGCACTAAATCCTGGAATATTGAATAGCCACTCCTGCCCGGCTCTCAATATGTCTCCATGATAGCAACGACATCATTTCTTCATTTATGCCAGTAATTCGTCTGCCTTGTTCATCAGACTCTGTCATTAAAACGAATACCATCCAACGTTGCTATCTCCCTTCTGATATTACCGGCCTACAGTTTCTATGCCTCCTTGACTCCCTTGCTGTGTCCTCTAAGCTTAGCCTTTCACATTGTCCTGCTGATCTTTCTGTGTGGATCCCAGCTTCTCCAGCACTCTGCACAATTATGATTCTTGTATCCATTAACCACAAGAAACCTTGATATATGAGAACTGATTGTATTTGTTATGAAATTCATCGGATAATGTATACGATGTGTTTCCTAAAGGTCCAGATATTCTCCAACCAACCCTTCTCCTAACTGTGAGCTCCAGTGAAGAAATCGCAAGCAGCAAGTTTGCAACCGTCGTCTGTTCAATCATCGAGTTCCGTCCGAAGTCAATCACCGTCAGTTGGTTGAAAAATGGCCGACCCTTGGATTCTGGCTTCTTCACGTCTCCCGTGTGTGAGGCAAACGGGAACTTCTCAGTGACGAGTCGGCTGATGGTCCCTTATGGTGAATGGTACAACAGCGCAGTCTATACCTGCCAGGTCACTCATGGAGAGAACACTCAAAGTAAAAACATCACTGCACTCCAGGGTAAGAGACACAGACTGAGAGAGCTACAAATCATTCTGAACTCTGATGTGAATCAATTTATCAGGCGTAGTAAACAGCACGGTACAGCTTCTCATTTGCCAACATGCCACGTATCTCATTTCAGTTTGAGTGTTACATCAGCATTGCTCATAATTCAACCTTTTGGCAAGTCAGAAAAGCATGTTTCCTCTCTGTTGAAGATAGATATATAGACAGTGAGCTTTGTTAAATAGTTTGTTGCCAGACCATGCTGGGAGAGGCATTCAGAGTGCTGAATCCTTGCCTGGTAGCTGCTTCAAGGGTAGGTTTGGGGTGGAGGGGGGATATTGGAGAGATATATGATTGAAACATAGAAAATACTGAGAAACTGAGGTCGAGTGAATGTGGAATAGATGCTTTGACTGGTCAGCGAGACTAGGACCCAAGGGCACAGTCTCAGGGTCAAAGGGGCACCGTTTAGAACTGAGATGGGGAGGAATTTCTTCAGCCAGAGAGTGATGAGTCTGTGGAACATGTTGCTGCAGAGGGCTGTGGAGGCTAGACCATTGTGTGTATTCAAGGCAGAGATAGATCGGCTCTTGTTTAGTACGGGGAGAAGGCAGGAGAATGGCTTTAGCCCGAAACGTCGTTTTTCCTGCTCGTCGGATGCTGCCTGACCTGCTGTGCTTTCCCAGCATCATTCTGATCTAAACTCTGGATTGGCCGAACAGCCTTATTCTGAACCTCTATCAAATTGACGTGGTTAAAATATGCAGTGACCCTTACTTGAGAATAAATCAAAATGCGTTCAATGCTTCATTCCCTGCTCAGGAATGACCTGTTGGTTGGACATTGTACGACATCGATTTTTATCTGGTACTGAGCTCTTTAACTTCATTTATGGGATCAGACCACAGACCAAGTGGCTATCACATTTGATGAACTGGGATAAACGTGATCTCACTGAGCTGCTTTAAGATGCTCTCTGTAATTAGTGGATGAGGCAGGAGAATAAATTCTGGTGGGAATGCTGTAATAGGGATATAGGGATGAATGAACTAGGAACTCGAGACAGGCTGATTTAGCCTGGTTTGGGGTGATGATGTTTACACAGTGAGTAGTGGATGTCGATAAAATTAGTGCACATTTCCATCGAGTTTGTAGATTAATTTAAGACGCTTTTGTTTGTTTTTTTTCTCCCCTGCTCTATGAAGAAATTAAAAAATGCAGCTTGGTAAATTAAGTAGAAGTACAGACCAGTTATGAACTAACTGAATGGAGGGAAAGACTTAAGGAGATGGGTGTCCTTCTCGATATCCAATGCTGTACTCAGTGTCTTGTTTTCAGATCTACTCCAAACACAGCCCACGAGGAACAATGACATAAATTAGAGAATGACATCACACCAATAACGCAAAGTATTTTTGATCACGTTAAATATAATGAATAGAATTTCAATGGCTGTTCACCGCTCCTGTGACACTTTAGAACTCTGCAAAGAGAATAATTATTATTTATTATAATCTGTCCAAAATTTGGGATGTGATTTGGCAGTCAGTGTGACCAGCAGCACTTGCACCTAAAGGTTATGAACATGGAAATGAATTCATTCTATTCAGATTACTCTTGTCACAAGTATCAATAGATGGTCTTAAGTGAGAGACAAACTCCGAAAGAAAGATAATTCCATGGGTTACATGATGGTATCTTTGATGATTTTACTTTTTTCACAGGTTTCACGAGTTACAAAGCCAGTGTTCTTTAGGAATAATTACACAGGGTATGTTATAGCTAATCACAAATGTTTCACAGATCAAAATACATCAACAATAGTAAGCATCGTTTCAGCAATAGTTGGAGTTGCCATTTTGAAGGTGGGGTCTTCACCCTGTGAAGGAGTAATCTGAAGATTGGCTGTTTGTATCAGAAAGGGTCATTTTTCATTGACTTTGATTTTTGTTTCATAGAAGATACCGAGTGTCACCCTAACACCGTTAAAATCCTCCCACCGCCAGTAGAACAAGTCTTACTGGAGGCGACGGTGACGTTAACCTGCGTTGTGTCCAATCTTCCTTCTGGAGTCAATGTGACCTGGAAACAAGAAAAGAAGCCTCTGAGCAGCCTGGACAGAATCCCGACAGCGTGATCAGCAAATGAGACATTTCTACTGAAGCCTGGCTGAGTGGCGTTACTTTTGAATGTGTGGTGTACCATCAGAATCTACCGACTCCGCTGAGAGACTCCATCCACAAGGAGAAAGGTGAGCGGTGAGATTAAAGCACAAAGGATCCCATGTGTAATCCAGATCCAGTTACATCAATGATAGGCTTTGATTGGAAATGAACCAACACCGTTGGGAGCATTAATGATGCATCTGAAGGCAGGATAGCTAAGTAGCTGATTCAGAAAAAGATGGACCAAAGGATATTGTATTCTGATTAAGTCAGATAAGGTGGGAAGAAGGCTGGGTTGTGACGTCACCATCAGCAATGACAAATGGCCAGAATGTCCTCGTTGTGGGCTGGAAACTTGGAGACAACTTTCACATTAAACTTCACTTTTTTTACTGGACAGTATGTGTACCATTCTGCTCCTTTAAAAAACAAAAGTGAATAAATCCCAAATTAAACATGGCGTATTTTAATATTTAGTGAAATTGTGATATTGGTTCAGGATGTTTTTGGTTGATTTATATTTGTCTCAAATATTCTGCAGTGATCAATCCGCTGGAGCCATCAGTGTCGGTCCTCCTGCCACCAACAGAAGAAATCTCCGCTCAGAGGTTTCTCTCCCTCACCTGTTTAGTGAGAGGTTTCTCCACCCGAGAGATCTTCATCAAGTAGACAAACAATGACAAGCCGGTGAATCCCAGTAACTACAAGAACACCGAGGTGATGGCGGAGAGCGACAACACTTCCTTCTTTATCTACAGCCTGTTATCCATTACAGCGGAGGAGTGGGCCAGCGGTGCTTCTTACTCCTGTGTGGTGGGACATGAAGCGATTCCATTGAAGATCATCAACAGAACAGTCGATAAATCCAGCGGTAAACCGAGTTTTGTAAACATTTCACTTGCACTGATGGACACTGTTAATTCATGTCAATAAAAATCTCAAAGTTGCATTTAATAATTCAACAGAAGTAATGAAGTGTTTTTTTTTTCCTCCAGTTGTGAGTTAAATACTGAATTAGTTGTTTCTCACTCTGACTTACATTCCATCTGTGTAGTTAAAGTAGATTATTAACAGGTCTAGGACGAGTGTCTTGTGCAGTTAATGTTCTCTGCTCAGATACACCCTGGGTCAGAGATAGAGTAAAGCTCACTCATTGCAGGATTCCGCCAAGGACGTTATCCATCCTAAATCCCGCTGTGACAAAATCTGACAATGTCCATTTTATGTCAAGGGTAGGGCACGAGTTTTGAACTTGGTGTTTTTGATTCCCCCGATTGGACATTCTTACAAAATTCATGTCAGTTTTAAACTGCCAAATTGCACCAATTGGAAATGTAAATTTAAGACACTTTAAAATTAAACTTGATTGGAACATACCAATCATAAAGAATGCAGAACAGTTTGAATGTAACCTTTGTTTCTGGGGAACTGCCAGGGATCTTGCGCCAGCGCATGAGTTGACAGAATGTATCTTCACTTTCACACCAAAGAGAATCAACAGATAAGTTGTTGTGGAGCAGAGGGGAGGGGAACGATGAATGGTCTGTCCTCTGGCTCCCTGTCCAGAGCTTTCATGGTAGATGTCCTCTGTAATGTAACCCAGTTGCTAACAGGGACAGTCAGCTTCTTGCTTACTGTCCAAAGATTTAACATTTCCATGAAAAACAATACCTTTGAAGCATGTTAGACACGCTTGGCTCTGTTAACAAATAATTAACATTAATTCCCATAATCCAAAACTGGTGTTTGCATCGTCCCAGTTTGAATTCCATAGTTTTGTCTCAGTTTTCTGGAGCACATGGGATCAATTCTGGTATTCGAATACCTGATATCATTTTGTTTCACAGACAGATCACAAGTAGACATTTTCTAATAAACATATTCAGAAATGTTATCTCTGGGGCAGTGGGGATTTGAACTCACGCTTTTCTCTCAGACAGAAGTTCTATCACTGCACCAGAAGAGTTGCTCATAAAACGCTTATCTCTCCACGACGATGGGAAATGTTTCCTGTAACACCAAGGTCAAAATCTAATTATGGGCAATGCATTAAAATTAGAACAATAAATTAGAATAATAAAAATTGCAGTCTGGTATAAGAACAGATACAGAGAGATGATCGCAAATACACACGTAATGATACATATACGGGCTCTCACCTAAAGACACATATTTATGTGCACACTCAAATGAGCATATAGATAAGATGTCACACACGCATACTCGCATAGAGCCACACATGCAAGTGGTACTTGAACACTCACCTAAGCTCATACAAAAACTCACATACACCGAAAGAAAATCATTTGCACAAATGAACAGGAGTACTCACACATAACCATGAGAAACATCGACACACGGTAACACTCAAATGAGCATGAATACATATACATTCATACAGCAAAATGCGTACAGACATACACACATGAACACACAGATATAAAATCTGAAAAATGTCCTCCCACATGTCAACTCACACAGGCACGTAAGTGCACAGAGATAAACATTAATATCATTATTTTCCCATTTTCAGAATCACAAACAAATGATGACTGAGGCAGCTGAATTAGTTATTTTGAAACCACATTGATCAGCATGGACACAATATCACACGCACACACAAATTCAGAGTCTCACATGCAGACACACAAGTGCATAGATGAACAAATAGAGGGGCGTTTATTAAATAAGGTTAATGGGCACAAGGATCAGCAAGCATCCACAAACAATAGCACAAACAAGCTGATCAGGAG
This sequence comes from Chiloscyllium plagiosum, assembly GCF_037043375.1. NCBI lineage: Eukaryota > Metazoa > Chordata > Chondrichthyes > Orectolobiformes > Hemiscylliidae > Chiloscyllium > Chiloscyllium plagiosum. The sequence continues at coordinate 84,929,629 of NW_028270183.1, forward strand.
ATGGTTTGGGAAAGATTGCCACACAAGCAATCATCATCATATAAATATAAACATCCATCAAAACATAACATTGCGTGCTAACATTTATTAAGCATAAACATGAAAATATCCCAGTGTAGGGAGGATCTGAAATAGACACAAAAGCACACTTTTTAGATAGCACTAATGAAAAGTGAACACTCACAAAGACATTACAAGATAAACATAGGCAGCAACAAAGTGACATATTAGCATGATGATGCTTACACACTGTGAAAAGACAAAAAATTCGGTGCACAAACACATAAGCACACCAGCAGTAAAGGAACAGGAATATGTTTATTCATGCACAGACTCCAACATGGGCAAGAGTGAAGTAAGAGACTTCCATAACCACATACACAAACATTAAAGGGAAACCAAACATACCAAGCAGTAGATCAAATAAATTAAGTGACACACGTACAAAAACTTATTCCTAAATATACAGATCCTACAAACTAAAATATGAAGCAATGTCCTGACTGTGATGTCACTTATATTCATGATTTGCCAAGCAATTGGTCACCAATATAAAAGATGAGAATCACATTTGAACTTTTATTCAGTGATGGCCACAATTTTCAACTAAAGTGCTGTCACAGCCTATATTTAAAATATAATGATATAATTAAAATCATCATTCGTAATAAGCATTCCTCAAATAATAATATCCTTAAATAATAGATGAAAAGAAAAATCATTTAAAACGTTCTGACATGGACAATGAAGAAAGAACATGTGCAGTTAGTATTTGTAATTTCTTGCTGAGTCAATAATGCACTAATAGATACAGATAAGAGTCACATTGAGAAATACCTGACTGCTTTATGAAGATGTAATGGTCTCCAATTACATGACTTGGATGCAGATAGATCGATCTGGATCAATAAACAATCTAAATGCGTTCTCTCGGCTTTATATTCATAGATTCAATAGATCGCACTTGGATTGAAGACTATGAGGATGATAACAGCAACATCTGGACAACTGCTTCCACGTTCATCACCTTGTTCTTCCTGAGTATTTTCTACAGCGCTGCCGTCACTCTGGTGAAGGTGAGAATAATCACATCTTTCTCACGCCAAGCAGCCCAATATGTTTTGTGAAATCTCTAAGTGTGCCATTGAATAAACATTAAATCTGAAAGTCCCTGATCATAAATATCTGCGTCATTGCTTTCTCTCTCTTTTCCAGGTTAAGTGAATGAGTTGTGGACCCCTTTGATTTTCCTGATCTGCTTATCAAGGTCTCTGAATTCCCAATCTCCAATCTGTCCTGTTGCTGACTCTAACAGTGAGATGACTTCAGTTTATCAGCGTGTAACTGAGACAATTATTGATGGATTTTCCTTTTTACTTTGATATCTTTGAGATATTGTAGCTTCCCAGTTGTTTAAAGCCCGTTTGTTTTGTTTTTATTTGTTCCTTACTCAGAATGGTTGCCTACCCTTTCTGATGAGCCTTTGTATTCCCTTTCTTGTGACTGTTACTGATGTACAGAAAATTCCCAGCTCACAGCGCATGTGTTCTCGTCTCAATGTGGCATCCAGCCATTGTATTCACTTCTGTTAGCTTTTACATCAACTTTTTGGATAAAAATGCTTTCTGAAATGGTTAATAAATCTCGAATGAATATGCACTAATCTTGAGTTTGCTTAATTCTTTCTTCAAGGCCAGTCAGTAATAATACATTTACCCACATCCTACTCCTTTCCCAGCCAAATACTTTCACTTGTTCTGTTTGATTGTATTTTATCCAGTCATTTAGTTTAATGCTGCGCTACCATGCAGCCCACTAATGTAAATACATCTTTCACACGATATGCCTGATGGAACACTCCATAGGCAGAATGATTAGAGAATATTTCCGCTTATGCACCAAGGGTCACGGCCTCGGGTCACCTCATGATAATTTTATAGGCTCCACCAGAAGCCGAAAAAAGGCAGACAACGGAGTTTGAAAGTTTACTCTACACTGTCTAAACTAAAAGTACTCCCAATGTCAGGGCAGCCTGGGTTAGTAATGCAGAAATCGCCACCTAAAGCGCCCAACGAAACATTCATCAGCCAAAAATGTCAACGTTCAGTCAGGTATTCAGACACAACACGTGCACAATCCAAGGGCGGATTCTCAGAACTGGAGTTTTTCTCACACATAAATCTCATGGAGCGCAATTCCTGGGATCTACTTGACACACCATACCTGTCAAATCCCAGGGAATGAGACTGAGATCTGTCTGATACAGGGATATTACTGAACAGCAACCCTCAAAAATAATAAATCAGAGGGCGCTGTGATCAGGCAAGGCACAGCTCATGAGTACTTGAAATATTCAGCCATTGAGATCCATACGACGCAAGACGGAATTGAGAACCAATCACAGCAACTGGTCACAGAGTCTGGAAACAATCAGCAGAGGAGAACATTCTCAATTTCTCAGAGTTGGTGAGGTGTATCATCCCGGGAATAGTATTGTGAATCAGTCACGCACCCAATCTCATTACTTTGCATTTTTTTCAAAAACATGGCACCTGAAACTAGATGCAACATTCCAGGTGAGACAAGAGACTTTTTATTTCAGTTTAACATAATTGCTTTGTGTTTGTTCTCTACAGCGTAGGGTGATGAAGTAGGGTTTATTTGCTCTTCTGTCCATGTGTCATGGTACATTCCCTGATTTGTGCACATACACACGGGGGATCCTCTGCTCCTTCACCCCTTTGGGTTTACCCCCTTACTATTGTATGTTCCCCTGAGTTCATCACAAAACAAAGAAGCAGGTCACCCCTCCCTGAGACTGTGATCTATCTGACACACCGATATTAATTAATAACAATCCTCAACAATTATAAATCACAGGTTGATTTCGATCAGGGAAGGCAGAGATGAGAAGTTCTGGAAACCCTGCTGCTTTCCATGTCTATTCCCACAAGCCGTCTGTCAAGCTTTGAAGCTCTTAGCTGTTCTTCCAATATCCTAACATTTTATTTTAAATTGTTATTAATATTTTTCTGTAATTTTGTATTATAGACCAAAGCACAGGTTGAACCAACAAGGACTCCAAACACTGAATGGAGTTCGTTTTTTAAAATTCTTGTTTCTATCCAGAATTTTCCTTCCATACAATGTAACCTTTTATTTCCCATCATCCAAGTCACCCATAGTATCTTTATTTTCAGCTACTAACCAACACCAGTAAATTGAATAATTTATGTTCAAAGTCTCTCCCATCATCAAAGGTACGGCAGAGGTAGGAAGAGCTAGAAGGAGATTGGAGTCAATTTTTCTTGTGGTGAAACGTTACTACTGTTCTAACACAAGGTATTTCTGAGGGATGGTCTAGTGAAGCTATGTGGATGGAACTCAGAAATAAGAAAAGCATGATTATTTTGATGCGATTGTAATAGTCCCCCCAGTAGTCAGAGTGAAATTGAGTAGCAAATATGTCGAAAGATATTATTTATATGTGAGAATAATAAGATTGGAATAATAGCAAATTTTAACCTTCCAAACATAAAATGGGACAGCCATGGTCTTAGGAGCTTGTTTGGTGAGGAATTTGGTAAGTGCTAAAGTCAATTTTCTTCATTAATATGCAGATGTAACTATCACAGAAGGAGCAAACCTGACCTACTGTTGTGATATAAGGCAGGGCAAGTGACTGAATGGTTAGTAGGGGAGCTTTTTGGGGCCGGGGTCATAATTCGATTAGTTGTACAATATTTATGGAAAGGATTGGCATTATATATAAGTTATAGTTCTTAATTGAACGAGGACAAATTTTGATAGTATGAGACAAAAACTTTCAAGGGTTGATTGCAGTAGACTGTTTGCAGCTCAAGGGACGGCCGGCAAGATTGAGGCTTTCAGAAGTGAGATAACGTGAGTTCGGAGGCGTGATGTTCCTGTTGGTGTGAAGATAAGGCTGGTTAGAGGAGGAACCTTGGAGGAATAAAGATATTGAGGCTCTGGTTCAGATTAAGAATGAATCGTATATTAGATATAGAGAAATGAGATCAAGTGAATCCCGAAGAGTACAAGAGGTGCAGGGACATTGTAAAGAGGGAAATGAGGAGGGCAAGAAAGGAAAATGAGATAACCTTGGGAGATAATGTTAAAGATAATCCAAAGAGATTTGACTAGTACATTAAGAGCAAATGGGTAGATCATAGAGTCATAGAGATGTACAACTTAGAAACAGTCTCACTCGCCCATGCTGACCAGATATCCTAAACTAATCTAGTCCCATTTGCCAGTACTTGGCCCATATCCCTCTAAACCCTCCTATTCGTCTATACACTCAGATGCCTTTTAAATGTTGAAATTGCACCAGCCTCCACTGCTTCCTGTGGCAGTTCATTCCATACACACCATCCCCTGCATGAAAAAGTTACTCCTTAGATACTTTCAACTTTTCCCCCTCTCACTCTAAATCTATACTCACGAGTATAGGTTTAGATGAGACTCCACCCACCCCAGGGAAAAAAGAACTTATCTATTCACTGTATTCATGCCTCTGATGATTTAATAAACCTTTATAAAGTCACCCCTCAGCCTCCAACGCTCCAGGGAAATCTGCCCCAGCTCATTCAGCCTCTCCCTATATAACTCTACATGGCTGTGAATATGAAAAAGCCGAGAGGGATGGTTTCATAAATCATGTTACATTTTATATAAACGCTGTTTTTTTATTTTCATTTAGTTTAAAATGGAGGATGGGTGCTTTTTCAATTTCATACCAGTAGCACAGAAAGACCGGGGGAAATAAACTGCAACAGAAAAGAAATGGACAAAAGTGATTGCACTACGGATAATCTCACCATATCATTCGTGTAAAAAATAATTCCCTGTTTTGACCTTGAAGTTCATAGAGTCTATTAATTAGTCCTGTGTGTGTAATAATTTTCATCTATCTGTCATTCTACATTTAGCTGTTATAGTTACCGTGTGGATTACTGCACCTCTCTAAAAATTCAAAACAAAATAAAGTAAAACTGCAAATTAATACTGTATCTAATTACGAGAAAAATAATTATCAATTCAATGACACCAAATTGGAAAGGAATGTTGAAACGGAGCCAATTCTGAGGACTACAAGAAGTTGCAAGAGATCATTAATTAATTTACGGCAAGTTCAAATAATTAGCAAATGAAGATCCACACAGATAAACGTAAGGTGTTACATCTTGGTAGGAATAATGTGCAGGTCACTTATTCAAAGATGCAGTCTAAGTGAGGGAGACAATCAAAGGGATTTCAGACAATTACATCCGTCACTAACAATTTTACCACAGGTTCCAAAGGCAATAAAAATGCAAACAAAGCTCTAAGCTTTATCTCTAAAGGGATAGATTTGAAAGTAGGTTCACTATAGAAATTTGGTTGACTATAATTAAGAGTATTGCCTGCAGTTCGAGTTGACATATTATAGAATGGATGAGAGAGAGTGAAGAGAAGATTTATAAGAATGCTACACAAGTTTCTGGCTGTGTATATCAAGGAAGAATTGTTGCGCTGTTCACTTCTCGCTTGTAAAGAAGGATGACAGTTCTAAAATTATGAAAGGTTTTGAAAAGAGAAGGTACAGAGAAAACATTTCACTACGGGGTATAACGTAACTAGAGACTGTCAATACAAAACGGTACCTCAAGAAATCCAAAAGGGAATTCAGAAGAAACCTCTTCACTGAAATAATGATGAGAACGGGGAATATGTGACCAGACGGAATAGTAGAAATCAATAGTTTAGATGTATGTCAAGGAAACAAGGCGAGCACTCGGAAGGGATGGGAATAGAGAATTACAATGGGTGATTTAGATGAGAAAAGATGAGAAACACCTTGAGTGGAAAAAAAACGCTGATTCCAGTGCGAGCAGCAGCGAAGGTAAGACCGTTTGGTTTTAAAAGTGCTTACCGGTAGCGGGCAGCGGTGTTTTTTTTTTCTCTTTCACTCTCTCTTCACAGAAAGAGCGGGAGCACCAGGGGGAAGTGACGACGACCAGAGGGGCAGCCGAGACCCGGAAGCACTTAGTGTAAGCTTACCTGGGTAGGTTTTTCCCCCTTTAAAAGCGTGAAGGAGAGAACTTCGGATCATTCGGGAGGCAGAGGGGGTCATAAATCAGAGTTATAGGGAAGTAGTAACTCCAAAGATGGCAGATAGATGGGTGACAGTGAGGGGGACTGGGAGGAAGCAGCCAGTGCAGGGACCGCCTGCGGCCGTTCCACTCAAGAACAAGTATACCGTTTTGTTACTTGTGGGGGGGACGACTTACCAGGGGTAAGTAACGGGGCTCAGGTCTCTGGCACGGAGCCTGTCCCCGTTACTCAGAAGGGAAGGGTGAAGAAGAGCAGAGCAGTAGTAATTGGGGACTCGATAGTTCGGGGCACAGATAGGCGGTTTTGTGGGAACGAGAGAGACTCACGTTTGGTATGTTGCCTCCCAGGTGCAAGGGTACGTGATGTCTCTGATCGTATTTTCCGGGTCCTGGAGGGGGAGGGGGAGCAGCCCGAAGTCGTGGTCCATATTGGCACCAACGACATAGGTAGGAGGAGTGCCGAGGATGTTAGACAGGCTTTCAGGGAGCTAGGTTGGAAGCTCAGAGTTAGAACGAACAGAGTTGTTGTCTCTGGTTTGTTACCCGTGCCACGTGATAGAGATTCGAGGAATAGGGAAAGAGAACACTTAAATGCGTGGCTACAGGGATGGTGCAGGAGGGAGGCATTCCGGTTTTTGGATAACTGGGGTTCTTTCTGGGGACGGTGGGACCTCTATAAACAGGATGGTCTACACCTGAACCTGAGGGGCACCAGTATCCTTGGGAGGAGGTTTGCTAGTGCTCTTGGGGGGGGGGGGGGTTTAAACTAACTCTGCAGGGGCATGGGAACCCAGATTGTAGCTTCAGGGTGCAGGGCCTGGAGTGTAGGGAGGTTAGGAACATGGCATCAATTTCCAAGGAGGGTGCCTGTAAACAGGAAAGTGGCTTGAAGTGTGTATACCTCAATGCAAGAAGTATACGAAATAAGGTAGGTGAACTTGCAGCGTGGGTTGGTACCTGGGACTTCGATGTTGTGGCTATTACGGAGACATGGCTAGAACAGGGACAGGATTGGCTGTTGCAGGTTCCAAGATTTAAATGTTTTAGTAGGGTCAGAGGTGGGGGTAAAAGAGGGGGAGGTGTGGCATTGCTTGTCAAAGATAGTATTACAGTTTTGGAAAGGACGATGGATGAGGACTTGCCATCTGAGGTAGTTTGGGCTGAGGTTAGGAATAGGAAAGGTGAGGTCACCCTGTTAGGAGTCTTTTACAGGCCTCCTAATAGTCCTAGAATCATTGAAGAAAGGATAGGGAAGGTGATTCAGGAGATGAGTGACAGTAATAGGGTGGTTGTTATGGGGGACTTTAACTTTCCTGATATTGATTGGGAAAACTATAGCTCAAGTTCGTTAGATGGGTCAGTGTTTGTTCAATGTGTGTAGGAGAGTTTCCTGACACAGTATGTAGACAGGCCAACAAGAGGTGAGGCCATACTGGATTTGGTTCTGGGTAACGAACCAGGCCAGGTGTTACAATTAGAGGTAGGTGAGCACTTTGGGGATAGTGACCATAATTCGGTGATTTTTACTCTCGTGATGGAGAGGGATAAGTGTGTACTACAGGGCAAGAGTTATAGCTGGGGTCAGGGAAATTATGATGCGGTGAGGCATGACTTAGGATGTGTGGCTTGGAAAAGTAGACTCCAAGGCAAGAGTGTAAATGATATGTGGAGCTTGTTCAAGGAGCAACTATTGAGTGTCCTTGATAATTATGTACCTGTCAGGCAGGGAGGAAAGGGTCGTGCGAGGGAGCCGTGGTTTAATAAGGAATTGGAATCCCTTGTTAAATGGAAGAGGGCGGCCTATCTCAAGATGAGACGTGAAGGTTCAATTGGGGCGATTGAGAGTTATAGGGTAGCCAGGAAGGACCTGAAGAGAGAGCTAAGAGCAGCAAGGAGGGGACATGAAAGGTCCTTAGTCGGTAGGATTAGGGAAAACCCTAAAGCTTTCTAGAGGTATGTTAGGAATAAAAGAATGACTAGGGTAGGAATAGTTCCAGTCAAGGATAGTAGTGGGAAGTTGCGTGTGGAGGCGGAAGAGATTGGGGAGACACTGAATGAATACTTTTCTTCAGTATTCACTCAGGAACAGGGCATTGTCGTCGATGTGAATACTGAGTCACAAATAAGTAGAATGGTTGGCTTTGAGGTATGTAGAGAAGAGGTGTTGGAAATCCTGGAAAAGGTGAAAATAGATAAGTCCCCTGGGCCTGATGGCATTTATCCTAGGATTCTCTGGGAAGCAAGGGAGGAGATTGCAGAGCCATTGGCCTTGATTTTTATGTCCTCTTTGTCTACAGGAGTAGTGCCAGAAGACTGGAGGATAGCAAATGTGGTTCCCTTGTTCAAAAAGGGGAGTAGGGATAACCCTAGTAACTATAGGCCGGTGAGTCTCACTTCTGTTGTGGGCAAAGTCTTAGAGAGAATTGTAAGGGATAGGATTTATGCACATCTGGATAGGAATAATGTGATCAAGGATAGTCAGCATGGATTTGTGAAGGACAGGTCGTGCCTCACAAACCTTATTGAATTTTTTGAAAATGTGACGAAGGAGGTTTATGAGGGGAAAGCGGTAGATGTGGTATATATGGATTTTAGTAAGGCGTTTGATAAGGTTCCCCATGGTAGTCTACTGCAGAAAATACGGAGATATGGCATTGAGGGTGAGTTGGAGGTTTGGATTAGGAATTAGCTGGATGGAAGAAGACAGAGGGTAGTAGTTGATGGCAAAGTTTCTTCATGGAGTGCCGTCACTAGCGGTGTTCCGCAAGGATCTGTTTTGGGACGATTGCTGTTTGTCATTTTTATAAATGACCTGGAAGAGGGGTTAGAAGGTTGGGTGAGCAAGTTTGTGGATGATACGAAAGTCGGAGGAGTTGTTGACAGTGAGGAAGGATGTGGCAGGTTACAGCAGGATATAGAGAAGCTGCAGAGCTGGGCAGAAAGGTGGCAAATGGAATTCAATGTAGCTAAGTGTGAGGTGATTCACTTTGGGAAGAATATCAAAAAGATGGGGTACTGGGCTAATGGTCGGATACTTGGTAGTGTGGATGAGCAGAGGGATCTTGGTGTCCATGTACACAGATCTCTGAAAGTTGCCACCCAGGTAAATAGTGCGGTGAGGAAGGCATATGGCGTACTGGCTTTTATTGGTAGAGGAATTGAGTTCCGGAGTCCTGAGGTCATGATGCAGTTGTATAAGACTCTGGTGCGGCCGCATCTGGAATATTGTGTGCAGTTTTGGTCGCCATACTATAGGAAGGACGTGGAGGCACTGGAACGGGTGCAGAAGAGGTTTACCAGGATGTTGCCTGGTATGGAAGGAAGATCGTATGAGGAAAGACTGAGACACTTGGGGCTGTTTTCATTAGAGAAAAGACGGTTTAGGGGTGACTTGATTGAGGTGTACAAGATGATTAGGGGGGTTAGATAGGGTTGACAGTGTGAACCTTTTCCCGCGTATGGAGTCGGGTATTACAAGAGGGCATAACTTTAAATTAAGGGGGGGTAGATATAGGACTGAAGTTAGGGGTAGGTTCTTCACTCAGCGAGTCGTAAGTTCATGGAATGCCCTGCCAGTAGCAGTGGTGGACTCTCCCTCTTTATGGGCATTTAAGCGGGCATTGGATAGGTATATGGAGGATAGTGGGTTAGTACAGGTTAGGTGGGCTTGGATCGTCGCAACATCGAGGGCCAAAGGGCCTGTACTGCGCTGTATTCTTCTATGTTCTATGTTCTATGAATGATTGTGCCAAATGGTCTGTATTTCCTCTGTAATCCTATGTAGAAAATCACCATTGTATGAAACAAAAAGTGTATTAAGAACATCGAGAAGAATTATAAAGTTTCTCTCAAAAAAAGTCTCAAGTATTCAGCACTGAATGTAAATGAAATTATCACATGGCCACACTTCACTATTTGCTTGCTAGCACTGAAACAGCAGTAATCACAGTACTCTTACTAGGAGTATGAGCAACCCAGTGTCCATGCACCATTTGGGGGATCGTAATGACTTATTAATGGTCTCAGTAGGACCTGCCAACCTAGTCCTGGGGATGTGACCACTCTAGCCCTCACGGCTCCTTTCACTCACTTACTCTGATTTCCAGTTCCCGTAATGATCGCCACCATGGACAGGAGACTGTTCCAGTATGCAGATGGGATACCCTGTTGTGAGCCATAAGGTACTTCATTAGGAGGGACATCCTGCAGGCGTGTCTCTAGGATGCAGGAGGAGGTCTCCCACACAATGGAGGGCCCACCTACTGCTAACAAACTGCCAGCATTGGTGGGAACAGACTCTACATTGACCACCTGAATGGCCATCCTTTCCCTAATTTAGGATCAATAAAATACTATGGAGGTGGAAATATTAGAGCCACTGAAACTCCTTCCTTCCCTTATTATTATCCACCTAATGACCTTGCAGCCTGTCCCTAGAGGGCTGACAGAACCCAGTCCCATTCCAATATTCAAGAACATGAAGAGCTGGCAAACTGGTCAAAATTGATAAAGCTTAACACAAACAGTCTTGTCCTGAGTGTTAAATTCTAAAGTGTAACTTGAGATGAGTTCAATTAAAAATGGCAGAAGTACCGAAACAACCACTTCCATCCATTAGAAACAGATTTCTATGAATGGGAACGGGTGGTCCGCTATTTGCAATGGAGCAATGCATTTGGAAAGTTAATGTGGAGCAGCAATGTTATATGATGGATGTGTGCACAGTTTGAAGCTGTTTGCTGATTCAGGTTTGCTAAAGCTTTGGCAGATACATTCCAATTAGAATCAATTAAATCTGCCAAAGTGGATATTAAATACTCACATTTATGAGATGCTTTAACATAGAACATAGAAAAGTACAGCACAGAACAGGCCCTTTGGCCCACGACAGTGGGCCGAGATTTAATCCTAATGTAAAATATAATAACAACCTACACACCCCTCAACTCACTGCTAAACATGTGCATGTCCAGCAGTCGCTTAAAAGTCCCTAATGACTCTGCTTCCACCACCACCACTGGCAATACATTCCATACATTCACAACTCTCTACGCAAAGAACCTACCTCTGACGTCTCCTCTATACCTTTCTCCTAATATCTTAAAAATATTACCCCCCTAGCACCAGAAAATCCTGCCCTGGGGAAAAGTGTCTAGCTATTGACTTTATCTATTCCTCTCATTATCTTGTATACCTCAATCAGGTCTCCTCTTTTTCTCCTTCTCTCCAGAGAGAAACGTCTGAGCTTATTCAACTTTTCTTCGTAAGGCAAGCCCTCCAGTCCAGGCAGCATTCTGGTAAACCTTCTTTGAATGCTCTCCAAAGCCTCTACATCTTTCTTACAGTAGGGCGACCAGAACTGGACACAATATTCCAAGTGTGGTCTCATCAGGGATTTGTAGAGCTGTCGCAAAACCTCACGGCTCTCAAACTCGATTAACCTGTTAATGAAAGCCAAAACACCAAATGATTTCTTAACAACCCTATCCATTTGGGTGGTAACTTTGAGGGATCTATGTACTCCACACCCAGATCCCTCTGTTCCTCCACACTTCCAAGATTCCTGTCTTTAACCCTATATTTATTCGAGTCCGACCTTCCAAACTAGAAAAGGATGCACCAAATGCCAAACAGGAGAAGTTTATTGGCATGTATCAGAAGAGTTAGGACCAATACCAAAAACATGAAACCGGCTTTTAAGCAAGTTTTCAAAGAGAGAATGAGTACCAGAGGGCATCTGAGGAAGTTTATCAGTAAAGTACAGCTACTTAAGGGGGCTTGGCCATATTCATGAACAAAAAGATATAAAGCAATCAGAGAACCAACGAACAGAGGGTGTATATAAGGGGTACATAAGACAGCGTGGATCAAGGCTTTGAAGAATTTAGAGATAGACATAAGTTTAAACTCAATACATTAGATGATAATGAGCCAGTTAAGATCTCAGTCCTTTCTCTATAAGCACAAGTTTAAGTTTACCAGTCTTGTCCAGGCCAGCAGTAAATGGGATTTTTATTTGCACTGTGCACATCTCCTGATTTCACAAGATATCTTAGTTTTGTAAATGCAATAGAATGCATTTTGCACAATTTCAGCAATTCATTAAATAGACATTGACCAAAGTAAACAACTTTCCAAAGCTGTCTTTCAACAGCCAGACTGATACAATATTCAAAGAGGATCTTCATGAACAAAGTGGGCTTGTCAGGGGGTTAAATCATTTCAATTCGAAAACTAGATTCCATTTTAATCATATCAGCTGGATGTTGGATACTCCATTAACAAAAGGTTCCCAAATTCAAACGATTTTTGCAAATACAGAAATATTTTGACATAATGGGAAACAACATTTTATACTGAACAAGAAAAGAGTTCTGATGCTTTGGAAAGTGCACAATGATTGATCGAGACGTTCCCAATGGAAAAATGGACTGGTCAGATGGTGATGGACAGTTGACAACTGAACTTTGTTATGTTTTCAATTGGCAGGTTACCTGAGTGGTCAAGGTATTGTCATGCCAAATGAGGCAGAGAATGGCCATCACCAATTTAGTCAATCACAACAAGCATTGGCAGTTAACTGCCGACCATCACCTGGTCCACTCTCCATACCTTTACCAATCAGCACTCATTACCCAGACAGATTAAATGCTTTCTCCCTTTCCATTGGAATTCTTGAGAGTGTCCCGATAAGTACAATATTAAAGACTTAAATAAAAAAAAACTTTATTTTCATCAGTACTCAAATTTCCATGTTGTACCAGCTGGCAGAGGTGAAACTTAACTATAATGTATCAGGCCTACAATGAACTGGTAAAGTTCGGCACTGGTCTCAGAGGAAAACCAGCAACAATGTCCTTGTGGAGACAATACTTTGCCTTTGATCCTATACAACAACAATTTCAAAGTCATTGAGGAACAGAAATAAATAGAAACAAACCACATGCACATACACACAGCACACTATTATTTAAAGTAATAGAGAGAAATTCTGCACTAACAGAAAACCTAATTTTCATTCTGAATGCTGAATGTGGCACCAAAAGCACCTTTGTGATAATGACAGTTTGAAAATCTAGCCCATATTGGTTTGCAGCAGTTGAAGAATTAGTCATTCTATTACGACACCAGTATGTGACCATAGATTCAGATTGTTTTTAAAGGCAGATATCAATATGAAGTTGCACAGTGGCAGGAGCACGGCTATCCTATGGACAGCACTAAAGAGATCTCACACACATTGGCCCTTTAATAAAGAAATGGGGCAAAGCTCAGAGATAGGGAAATGTAAATCAAGGAATCACTATCAAGATTTCATCCAATTTGATAGTAACTGATACCTGATCACCAAATTCAGCTGCCACTTGAAAGGATGAAAGAAGCCCCATAAGGAGAACTCCAAATTTCACTTGATTCTGTGTCACATTATCGCAAGAGAGCTTTGTAGTTGTCTTCTAGCAGATATCATATTTTTCCACAAACCACAGAGATCAGAACCGATTAATGCAGAACCACATCATAATTTATCTTGAGAAACTGTGTCAGTGGGTGTTTGGGTTTGCAGTGCCTCTGTATTCTGAGCTTCGGCCTCAACCTCTTGCTGATCCCTAGTTTTCTTGATAAGTTGCAGTTCCAGTCAGTTTCAATTTCATCATTGTCCCAGATTATAGAGGTTTCAGTATCAGTGAGTTCACCAGTATAGCGCACTGGGTAAATCAGCAGTGGCTCCACTGAAAAGGCTTTTAAATCTTGAGGTTCATAGTTATCCATGTTAAAAGATGTAATAACAATTAACAACATTATATTTGATCTGCTATATTTCCCATTACTGATTGCACTGAATCTACCTCATGGGATACAGAAACTCACCAATGTGAGTAAAAACCTCTTAAACTTTGGCAAATCCCAGGCTATTGACTTAAGAGAATAAACTCCATACAATAATGCAACAAAGAAAAGCAGATTGAAGTCAAATGATGCACAGGTTTGATAGAGAGCAAAATCCTCTCTACCCTCGCAGAGTAGAAAAGTTGCGCATTTATATAACATCTTAATGCCACCTCAGAGTATCCTAAACATCTCTTTCCAGATCTCTGAAACAAGTGCAGAACTCCTGGGGCCACTGTCAGCTACATACTATCAAACCCAGGGAATCATAGACGGAAATATCAGCATGTGCCCAAGTAACAGTTTAAAATGTGTTTAACACCTCCGCTCGAGTAACTAGCAAATTTTTTTCGAGGTATGAACAGTAAATGAGAATATATCACTTGGCGCTTCGAGCCTGTTCCACCATTCAATAAGATCCTGACTGACCCGATATTAACAAGCTTATAAAACATTCCGCTGACAATATCCCACTTTAGCTTCTCTCATTCTATCATTTTAGTATATTCTACTACACATCTATTCTAATCTGAAGAATAATTTTCCTGCTGTTAGTCACTGTTCCACACTGTACTCCTTTCCTCATTCTCGAATTTAAAGAGCGTGCAATGCTTTTCCTCAGCCTATTCTTTAGACAAGATAAAATAGATTGCAACAGACTCCACTGTTTGCTTGTACTTGACACAATGAGAACTATTGAAATATTTCAATACACTCCTTTGGTGCCAAATATGATTTGTTTTAATCCTTGAAAACCGGTTCAGTTCGTTTTATATTTGCATTGAATGGTATTTCAGTTTGATCCAGATGTTAGTATAAAGTGAAATGTTGCAGCACTGAGCTTTGTCTCATTCTCCTTTGGTGGAAGTTGGAAAGGAGCGCTTTCTTACAACAGAGGGTCAAGAGAGTGAAAAATGAACGGCCAAGTTGAGTAATAATACATGCAGGTTCTGACAAAGCCAATTTTCAATCAGAGATGTTCTATACAACAACCGAAGTACTTTTGATCATGTAGTCACATGTCAGAAATGTGATATCTAATTTGTGTACCGTGAGAAAAACAGGAAGGAGATGATGACCAGATGGTCTGCTCATCGGGATTGAGCGATAAATATTGGCTGGGACACCAGATATAATATCACTTTAATTCAAAATAATAAGGGTCCCATTAGAGGGCAGAGTTGCTTTGGTTTAATGCCTCATACACGTCTGATGTGCAGGATTATCTCAGGACTGCAATGCAGTAGCAGTATCAATTAGTGTATTCTAACCCCGAGGGTAGATCTTGAACCCTCCGACTCAAAGACCAGCATTGTACTCAGTGGCACCTGAGCAACACACAAAGCTCTGACAAGTGGCTTATTATTTACATCCCCAGGGATTAATGAAGCAATTAAGGGCAATTGCACCAATTCTGTATGAGATGCAAAACAGACCTCTGATGATAGAATGATAGTCTCCCTACCCTTGGTCAGTAGGCGTAAGGTCCTAAATTAGATTTAGTAGACGTGGATTCCTGTCCCACCTACTCCAGAGGTGCGTCATACATCGCTGAACATTTTAATTTTTAAAAAAGGAAAACCTCTCAACCAATGGGCTGTTGTCATTTGGAAAGTGCAATATGTGTAATTAGGAATTAGCACTTTGGGTCACCTTTGCTGATTCCCTGTGTGTTCTACGGGAGTCAGTAATTCCTGTCAGTGTCCACCGTTAAAGCTACAAAAAGTTCTCTAATATCTCTCCTCAGTAGGTCATTCTTCCCTTTTGAATATGGGTAGTGAGCACTCAGTCCTATCTCTTTATTAGCAACAAATGGCTACCTTGCTTCCAGCCTGCTATCCGCAAGAGGTTAACTTGCACTGTCAAAGTGTGGCAATACAGAGAACAACCCTCCCCATACATGACCCAAGCGAAGATCACAAGATGCAACACAAATCAGTGTTTATGTCCAGAATGAGATAACCAGGAAGGATGTTCTCCATGACTGGGGAGTCCCGAACCAAGCCTCACGGTCTGAGGAGACTGGCTTGGGCATTTTGGACTGAGATGAGGAAACTTTTCTTCACCCTGACAGTGGTGACTCTTTGGAATTCACTGTCATAGAAATTGATTGAGTCCAAAACATAGATTTTTTTTCAGACTAAAGGGATCAAAGAATGATGGAACAGAGTACTGAGTTGGATAATCAGCCATCATCATTTTGAACAGCAGCGCATGCTTAAGGGGCTGAATGGCTTACTGCTCCACCTATTTCTGTGACCGTTCTGTGGCTTGAAGAGATGGATTTTGTTCAAAAGCTCATCAAGATGATTGTGAATTAGACATTCCTCAAATTAAATTGAACAATGAGGAAGTTCTGGAAAACTGGAATAAACTGATGAGTTACCTTCCAGATGAAAATCGAAATGACCTGAAAGAGTTGGTATAATCACATGGGGAGATATATGGGAATAACCTGGGAATTACTAATCTCACTACACATAATATTGATTGAGGAAATGCTGTTCCAATCAAGCAACATCCTACAGACTTAAACTTTGAAGCTTGGCACAGGTTCAGAAAGAGACTGAACACATGCTGAAGCATAACATGGTCGTACATTGGATCAAACTTACTTTTTGACTGTCACTGTCTTTTCTCGTGAACTTAAATTGTCAACTTCCTCAGAATTTGGACAGAGTTTGGACTCCATGTTTGTTTCTCAGCTTCAATTGAACGTAAGGGCAAATTAAGATACTTCAAGCAAGCACTTTCAACTACAATTAAAGAGGCAGCTTGATATAGCACTTGGGGCAAATGGGATCGAATGTTATGGGGAGAAAGCATGATTAGGCTATTGAGTTGGACAATCAGCCATGATCGTGATGAATGGCAGAGCAAACTCGAAAGATTGCATGGCCTCCTCCTGCTCCTATTTTCTACATTTCTAAACCGGCTTAAATACCCAAGAAAACTGAAGATTCAGATTTATAAGCCGTCATCAGATGATTTAGGTAAACAGGTTACACATTAGATTTTCTAGTCAGAATATAAAGTTAGTCCATATGATTTCCCAGTATTGTTGCTTGAGGCTGAGATTACAGTTCATTAGAAGATTTCCCAGCACTAAGATGAATCTGGTTGCTGGATTTATCCAGACAATTTTGAACAAAAGTATTTTAAATGTTGTGATTCTCCAGTCTCTGATTCCATGCCTCTATTTGAACAGGATTAGGTTGTTGTGGATATTACCCCGGCAGCTTCAATGCTCCTCTTCTCTGTATCCTCAGATGTCTCCAATTCAGTTGTTGTCAGTTACCAACACTCAATGACAATCAGCCTTTCTAAATGAAGCAGAAATAGCTGGAGATGCTCAAGTGTCACAGGACTCAAAAACATTAAATCTGCTTTCCCGCCACAGATGCTGCCAAACCTGCTGAGATTCTCCAGCAGTTTCATTTTTGTTTCAGATTTCCAGCATTTGCAATTTTGATTTATTTTAGCCTTTCTAAAATTCTGTCAAACTTCATCTCATCCAAGTCTCAACTACTCTTTTTTCACCATGAACTGGGCATGAACTTCCTCTTCATAATATCACAGCCAGGTCCCTGCTCCTGTGAATTTTAAACAGGGGATTCATGATCATTGGCCCCACTCATTCTTTTGCCACTCTTTCACTGTTTGTGACTAATGATGACTTTTAGATTCCGTTTTAAAGTTAGCTGTCAGTCTCCCTTAATCTTTATTTCCCCTCTGAACTGTCTTTATTTAGTATGGTTCTCACTGGGGTTAACAATAATCCATATCCTTTGCAACATCATGCAGGGAATTAGAGTATTGTTTTTGCCACCATTTCCTGCTTGTGGAAATGTTAAGCTCTACTGTACAGCTGAAGCTGAACATTGCCCAGATTTGTGTTCAAATGCCCTCTTGGCCCATTGAATTCAGCCCTCCTCCAACTCAGAACGTTTCTGGATTGTTCCTTGTTCATTTTATACACAAGCTAAATTCTTTCGATACAAGTATCAATGCTTCATTAAATGATCCCAGTCTAATATTTAATACATTTTATACATATTCTGTATATGCGCACAAATTATGAAGTTGGCAGTGCAGATTGAAGATATCATTAGAATTCTGAACATTATAAATAGGACTGTGACATGCAAAATAAGGAAATTATGACAAATGGTTATAAACAGTCCTGCTTTTCCCTCATGTCTAGTATTTATGCAGTACGCTTCAGGAAAGGATTTGAGATGGTGCACAAAAGGTACACAAAATTGGTATCAGAGTTGAGTAACTAGACAACTATTTGGATAGTTTCAAGAAGCTCGGGCTGCTCTTTTTGGAGAACTGAAGATAAATAAGACATTTTACAAGTGTTCAAAATCATGAGGGATTTGCATAGAGTAGCGTAAAGGGTAGGAGAATGCATCTGGATTGGTTACTCTGTGGAGGGTTGGTGTGGACTTATTGGGCCAAGTGGCCTGTTTCCATACTGTGCGGATTCTATTTAAAAAAAGGCTTGAGAAGAAAAGGACACTGATTTAAGATGATCAGCAAAATAAATCAATGGTGACAAGGAATCCTTTTAACAAAACAGCATAGTTCAGAAACTGGAATGTTCTGCCTAATGGTATAGTGGAGGAGGCAGCTTCAACTGAGGTCTTCAAAAGGAATCTACAATTTTCATAAGGAGAGGTTTTGCAGTATCACATAGTAAAAGGACTTGGGAGTGGACATAGGCAAGTTCCTCTTTGAGAGCTGATCAATTCATTGCATCCGATCTGTTACCATTGATCGTTGTATAACATTGCACAAACTACCAGCTCACCAGTTATTTTCTAATGGTTCGTCATATTCTGATATAATGACTAACTTAGTCATGCCTGCAACTAAACTTACTTTGATCCAGGAGAACCTGCATTCCGATTTCCCTCACTGTTGCACTGACAATGTTTCCAGAACTGCAATTCATCAAAGAGCACAAATTCAGTCATTTAACATCAGTAACCTTATCCAGAATTAAGTCCAAAGCAATTTTACAACAAAAAATAATCGCAGACTTGAGATTCAATATTCTAAGCCTGATCGTCTAGTTTTCTTAAGTTAGTCAATGACTGTGCAATTTTAATAAATCGCATTATTTTGCCATAGTGATAATAAAAGAACAGAGATATCCATGCAAAGTCAGAATCAGGTGTAACAGGCCTTTAGCTGATCGTTGTTCTCTTCAGAAATAGAGATTATAGACAGGAAAGATCCTTTCCGTGTAAGTCTAATGAGTTCCTGTCGTCCATTCCGTAGAGTGTAAGTGCTAGGTAACCCAACATCGTAGCTCAGTGACGGTGAAGGGAGTGGAAATTAGGTACGTTAGTTCTTTTGCCAGTCAATCAAACTGCTCTCCCTTTGATCATATTGAGCTTCTTGACTATTGTTGCAATTAAACCAATCACCAGGAGAGCAGTGAAGATTCCAATGCTCCCGATTTTACCCTTGAAATGGTGAAGTTAATGAGGGGGTAATGACAAAGCAGTATACCTCGAATCCCAGTCTTGTAATCTTGCTAATGTTATTAGTTTTGCTGCCATCACCACTCATCCCCCTGGAGTGTATTGGCAATGCTGTCCTATGGTCTGGAAAATGTTGCTGGGACTTTATTTGTTTTCAAGATGCATCATGAACCATCGTGGTCGTGTTGGTATGTGGTTCTTTTGACTTCCACAGGATGTCTCCAGTACACCACACTGAGGGAATGCTGGGGTTGGGGAGTGGAAGAGACAGTACAGGGTGAAAAGAAGAGAAAACCATTTATTTAGTATGTCACCATTGTTTATAGCCATTTCTGGCCTATGCAAGACCTTCATACTAAAAAACAAGCAAAATTCAACCGACCATTGAAAAACTTTGGATGTTTTATGCTGATTCAAGATTGGTCTCTCAAAATAAGCCAAGCATTTCTGAACCAGTCAAGCAGTTGTTTTCTGTGATTGTTCTCATCTGTGGTGGTATTCACCACACTGCCATTGGATACCTTCGTGAGGCAACCCTGACATAATCTTACAACAACTGCCAGCACTTCCCTTTCACAATATTGGATCCCTAACATAGCAGATTTAAATCTGACATTATACCAGACTTACTTGCCAATCTGTTTCCTTTTGTTTCTGACAAACTTAGGTTCCCACCTCATTCACAGTGAGGTGTCAACATTTTCCCAGCTGCAACTCATCATAAAGTACCAGTTAGATCATTTTAAATATGTGCATGATCACCAAGTTAATATTTGGCACTTCTTATCAACATCGAGAGTTTTGGCTGTGAGGGCAGGAGCTGGTGGTTGGGGAGTAAAGAGGTCAAATAAAGACTTCCTGCACTGGGACAGAGGGAAAACATCCCAAATGCAAGGATTTAAGTTTAACTTCCTGATCTTAGAAAAAGAAACTCAAGCTCTTCACATACTATTGCTAATTTAACCCTTACAAGCACAATTTGTAACTCAATGTTTGATTCAGAATCCGAATATAGTAATTCCTCATTTTGCAAATTCACTGAAGGTTCATGTCATATTAGTCAGTATTGGCTGTATTGTTGAAAAAAAAAATCCTTTTCCTTTCATGCTCCTTCATCCATTCGGAGTTTACTGCAAGATCTGACCATAATAAACCCAGAAGTAATTACAGGCCTCTGACCCAGAGCAGTGTAATGACCTCAGTATTTAGGCTTTGATTAATTGATGACATCAGTGAAACGGTGTGGATGTGATGCTGCTTGTATTGAATTCACCATGAAAGCACTTTATAAGTTTGATTCAAACAAATAACTATTACTAGGGAATATGCCTGACTCCGTGGATACACATGGGCTCTAGTCAACTTAAATTATAAAAAGTGCGAAGCATTCAATGGCGACATTGTATGGGAGATAGACAAGGCGTGGAGACCAGGAGCTGGTCCCAATCCATAGCCATATTTCATCAAATGTCACCAAAGTCTGGAGACCATGCAATGATTTTGGAGGGAGTGTGGAATGCTGGGTGGGGGAGTGAGGATGAGCAGGAAAGAGAAACAAAGAGAAGTGATGAGGTGGGGTGAAGGAGAGGAACCCAATTCTTCAGTATTTTGACTATAGCTCCAATGGCCAGAAACAGAACCTCAATATTGATCAGCAAGTAATTTCACGTCTCAGCATTTAGGGTGGTGGTACTACTGTTTAAGACAACTCTGTCACTAATATTAAATTCCTTGGGAGGCAGTCTAGCAGCCTCTTTAATGTAGCTGCTGTTGTCTGAACTGGCATTTGTCGCATTGCACAAAATATTTTAAAGGAATCAGTGGTTCTCCAACATTCCCTTTTCACCTTGTTGTATTCCAAATGAAGCATAATTAAACCACATCAAAATCAGATCAAATCAAACTTGCTTCCTCATGGTTGCCCTCACGTCTGGCAAACTTTGATTCCCATCCTCCTGACAATCTGGTCTGTCAAAAAGTTCCCAGTCACAAGTCATCATGAAGCACAAATTAAGCAAAAGGCTCACACCTATAAACAACTTGCAAACATTTGGAAATAAACCCTGAAGATCAAAAGGCTCTATTGAGCTGATACAACATTTTTTTTAAAAAAAAGAGGAATCACTCTACTCACCAGGAGTAATGCAAATATTGGGAGGGACGGTGGTCTGGAATGGTGGTGTTTGCTATAGCACTGGGAGATGTTGTCAAGAGGAATCTTACAGAAATTCCTGCTTTCCAGAAATTCCTGTTCACATTACATTCTGTTAAAAAAGGCCACTTTCAAAAGCTATGACTGCAATATATGTTGCGTTTTTTTCAACTTGCACAGAGGTTTGCAGGACACCATGGTCAGTTCTTTTTGAAGAGATGGGGTGAGGGGAGGTGGTCGATGTAATAGTATTGGGAAGCAGAGAGTTAGGTAGTCAATGTGTTTTCAATATGTTTATCCTCATTGCACAGTCCAGTGCTTTGAAGTGAACAACTGAAGGCCTGAACATTGAAGGGCTGGAAATGATTATTGAACGACTTTGTGTTAATGCATGCTCAATTATTCACTGGCTTTTAACTGGGAGGTGGGAAGATTTAGAAAATGGCAGTTCGGGACTCTGGCACCTTCTCATTGCTCAGCCATGCTGACATAGACCAGTTCTCTTTGACATCTTGACTCTCCATGATCTCTCAGGCCTGCCTCCCTCAATTCCCTGATTGTGCCCACCTTTGCAGCCTCAGCAATGATCAGTATGAACAGTAGGGCTCAGAAATGTGTTGAACTGTCCTCCTTCTTACTGGAGTAGCAACTCTTGAAACTAAGCTGCGCTGTCAACTGATGAGTAACCCTGGCAAGAATCTCTTCATTTTAGATTAGAATGGTGCTGGAAAAGCACAGCAGGTCCGGCAGCATCTGAGGAGCCGGAAACTCGCCGTTTCGGGCAAAAGCCCTTCATCAATGAAGAATCTCTTCATTGGTCACTGCTGGCAATATACCATCCTTAGCATACGCCAAAACCTCCAGGTTTCAGTCCCAGCATCAGGTCTGCAGCATTCACTGCAAGCTTCACCTAAAATGTTTTTTTACAAGACTAACGATAGAGCAAAGATTACATGCCAGTCAATAATTTATTTAATGTAAAATAACAAACTTTGGAGGATGACAATCTGAAAGAAATACAGAAGTTGCTGGAGAAACTCAACATATTTTGCAGCATCTGTGGAGAGAAAGCAGAGTTCACCTGGAGTCAAGTGACCCTTCTTCAGAGAGATCTGAAGTTGTGAAAATGAGTCATTCAACGAAAAACATTAACTCTGCTTTCACTCCACAAATGCAGCCAGATCTGCTAGCTGTTAGTAAACAGTCACACATTGTATTCAGCTTACTTTTCAATGAACTTCTTAGTTTCTGGAGAAGCAGAACACCAGCTCCCTCGCACTTTCAGCAGTTGATGTTTTCAGAGCTGCAAATGGTCATCAAGTGCCATTAAGTCAATTGAATCAAACATTTACGTTCAGAATAAAAACATTTTTAGAAACTTGAATAGGAGTGTCAGGATTTCAAGCCACTGACAGTCAGGCTGGAACATGGAAATGAAGGATGTGACAAACCCATTTCTTCAATACTTTACACGTGTTGCACAGTCTAGAAAAGTCTCAAATAAAGAGCTTAGGGCAATTAGAGAAGGGCAACTAACTGTCCAATTTCTCCACTTAAGAGCTTTGGATTCTGGTTCTACATACAGGATTGACTTTTCCTCATCAAAGGGTATTGACTCAGCAATTGCAAACATTAATAGTGACACAGAAAGGTTTGCCACTCTGCTATTGCTCCAATTGATCCATCAGCTCTTTAGTTTTGGCCGGTTCCTTCTTGGGATAGTGACCCCGCAACAGCTTCTTGATCAGGCCACATCAGCAGCATGTCAACATTAGTGGTACCATCATTCACAGCAGCGCTGGGTCCAGCTCTCAGTCCAAGCAGCAGGGCTCCACCACAATTCACAACATTATTACTGCAAATGGCTTGTTTTTTAGAAAGACCACCACAATCTAACTTCTAGAAAAAATACACACTTGGGAGGCAGAGCCCAGCAGTTTCCGTCATGTGCTAACTATGGCCTGGAATAGCGTATTTGACATTGTTCTCGCATGTATGCAAAAGGAAATATCTACATAACTTCACGGGAATTGCTGGTTCTCCAGCAATAACCTTTATTCCAAATGCAATATTAATCAGGAATTAAATTGCACTTTGGATCAAACTGACTCTTTAATTTCTTCAGTTGTTCCTGACGGACTATTGGTTTCAGTTCCAGCGCAGTTTGGATTGTCGCACTTACCATGCCTGTAATTGGTCATAAAAGATAAATGAAGTTATTTAAATAAGCATTTGGCTCCATCCCACAATTGTGTGCCAGCTGTTTGAAAGACTGAAGATTCTGGATTCAGGACTGCAGCCTGCATTCAGCCGTTTGAGTGAAACTGGTCACACTCCAGATGGGTGACTGCAATAGATGGTGAATTTGTTCTTCAAAACCTTTGTTGCTGGTGATAACGATTAGCGACAGAAAGGGGATGGCAAGTTCTTGAATGTATTCATATTCAGAGTTTAGAAACTTCAATAACAAAATGCAAGCAAACTTACAATGAAGTGTCTTTGATGTCCTCTCCTAATACAATATTTTTGAACCAAAATTCTGAAGCCCTAATTCTAATGCAGATAACAGAGAGACAGTAATGCAAATGCTCTTGCCTGGAGTGGTGTTCCCTGCGCTGCTGTGTGATGTTTCCTGAAAAGTACCTAGAAAGTAATTTCCTTTCTAGTTTGTGTACTCTGAATGAAACAAAACATTAATCACATATTGTTTTCAAACTTACTTTTTTCATGATAGATTTTGGAGTGTACAGTTTTCCATCGACCTTGTACTATGGACTGTCAGTGGGTCTGCTAATTGTCAGAAAAGTGCTATTCAGTCATTTTAAGCGTACATCTACATCCACAATAAAATCATCATTATTAACCTGAAACATTGAGTAAGTATTTCAAGCCATGGACAGCTGGTTTTGTAAAACTAGTTCAAGGCACAATTACAGTAGATGGTGATTTATTACCCCAAAACCCTCATTGGCTGTTTGTAAGACAAGGTAATGAGGCTGGAGTCTGGGAGCAAAGAAAGGGAGATACGATGCAACCAATTCATTTCTTCAATACTTTATACTTGTTGAAACGTCTCAAAATATCTCAACTAAAGAGCGCCAGGCCCAAATGGAGACGAGGCAACCAATTTTCCAATGTCTCCAATGAGGACCTTTGGTACTGTCTCGACATGTAGGGCTGAATTTTCCACGTCAACTTGCTCTTGACAAGATTCGGATGAGTCAGGCCAAGTAGAGGGGAGTTCAGGAGCAAAGCCCAATCCCTTCTGCACCATTATATTATCTTGTCAGTGGTGGGCAAATGAAGGCACCATTTGAGAGCCACTCATGTCTGTCTGTGTTGTGAACAATAGAGCTCCTCAACTCCCACAGTGAGCTTTTGCCTGCAAATTTCTTTAGTACAGGCTCAGCAATACCCATCACTAATGGCAGCAAAGGATACGTCGTTGCCCTGCCTTCACTCTGTTATTGCCGTTAGCTCCTGGGATCATGCCATTTCAATAATGGTTTGTGAAAAGGCAGCAACTTCTGTATTAGCCACTGTCAGTACCATGCCACCCTTGGCACTGCCAACCATCGCGTTATAATCCAGCTCTCAGTTCAACCAGCAGCTTCACCAGAATTCATAAAATTATGACTGCAAAGGTCTTGTGTAAGAAAGAACACCATCTTCCAACTTCCGGATGTAATACATATTTTGCGGGTTAAGCTGAGTGTGGTAACTAGGGCCTGCTACATGGTTCCTGGATGCAGAAGGAAATATATACATAACTTCACAGGAACTGATTGTTCTCCAGTAATTGCCTTGGAGAATATAATATCAAATGAAGCACGAATTACATAAAATATCAAACATATTTTGTAGTTTTTGCAAACAATCCTGGAGAACTATATTTTCCATATCTCAAGCAGTTTGGATTGTCAAACTTGCCATGCCTGTAACTGGTCAGGCAAGATAAATTAAGTCCTTATGTTAGCATTTGCCTCCAGCTACTATTAAGTGCCAGCTATTGAGTATTATTGATGTGTGGAACGTGGCACAGTGGTGAGCACCGCTGCCTCACAGCGCCAAAGACCCAGGTTCAAATCCCACCTCAGGCGACTGACTGTGTGGAGTTTGCACGTTCTCCCCGTGTCTGCGTGGAGATGTGCAGGTCAGGTGAATTGGCCATGCTAAATTGCCCGTAGTGTTAGGTTAGGGGTGTGGGTGGGTTGTGCTTCGGTGGGGCGGTGTGGACTTGTTGGGCCGAAGGGCCTGTTTCCACACTAATCTAGCTGCTTGAATGGCTGAAGACTCTGGATTCAGTCATGCAGCTTGAGTTCAGCTGCTTTTGTTAAACTTCTTACAATCCAGACGGATACTGCAATCAATACTGATTTTATTCTTCAACCCCTTTTTTCGGACACTACAGCTGGTGATAAGGGTGAGTATGTGATGGGATACATATTTCTTGAATATATTCATTTTAAGAGACTAAACTGATCAGGAATAAGTGACCCAAATTTGCAAGCAATTTTGAATTCAAGCTTCCTTGATGTCCTCCCCTAAAACTGTTTGTTTTGAAAAGAACTCTCCGACCCAAAGAACAATGTGGATAATGGAGAGGCAGTATGTGATTGCTATGGTCTGGAATGGCAATCTCTGCACTGCTGTGTGGTGTTTTCATGAGGGGTCTGTACGTTATCTTACCATAACTGCCTGCCCACCAGCAACTTACTTTCACTTTCTTGTACTCTGAATGAAGCAAAATCATGGTCACATATCGTATCAAACATACTTTTTCGAGACTGCCTTAGATTTGGAAGTCATGGTTTCCCATCTCCATCACAGTTTAGGCTGTCACGTTTACCAGGCTTGCAATTGAACAGGCAAGTTTAGTCACTGAAATCAGCATTTGTCTGCATATACAATTGTGTGCCAGCTGCTGGAATGGCTGAAGGATCTTGATTCAGTATTACAGCACTTATTCAGCTGTTTTTTTAAAAAACTGCTCACACTGCAGAAGGATGACTGCATGAGTTGGTGATTTTTTTGGTCAAACTTACATAACTGGTTTGCAAGAAGTCAGAGCACAGGTAGGGGGAGAGGCAGAGAATCTCGGGGAGATGGAATTTTTCCTTGCAGTATAGACCAGAGAGGTCAATGGGAGGTAAAACGTTCAGGACCGGGCTGATGAAGGGGAAACTTTCACTGAAGAGATTGGGATGTTTTAAAGCAATGGCTTTTCCAGCAACTCTGTTTTTCTTTCTGATTTACAGCATTCGCAGTTCTTTCGGGTTTTATTTGGATGCTTTCTGTTGTTCTAGTTAAATAAGAGCTTCAATCAGTAGGAACAAAGCAAGCATGAGGGTTGGAGATTTAGAGCGATTGCTGTGGTCTGGTCTACAAAGGTGTTTGTTGCACTGCTGTCACATGCTTTCAAGAGGAAGCCCCTGAACAATCTAAACAACAGCTCTCCAGCAATTTACTTTCACGTCTTTGAATTCTGAATCAAGGATCATTTATACACAAACTGGAGCAAACTTATTTTCTGCAACTGTCCCTGGAGAAATTCGATTTCCCGGTTCTTCACAGTATACCCAGCTGAAATTAGTCATGAAAGATAACATTTTAAGCTAGGTCTTGTATGCGCAATTGGCTGATGACTGGTATAAAATTGCTGAATGCTCAGGGATTCAGAATTATATTCTTTGATCAACTGTATTTATTAAGTAGATCAACTTCCAGAGGTAGTGGGATAATGGAAAACTGTAGGTTTTTTCCTTAAAACTTTCATAGGGGCTTTGAAAGACATCACAGGCAGAATGAGGGGAGCAGAGGATATAGGAATCCTAATTGTTCAATATATTTATTCTTTCTTCAGAGTTCAGCTATCTAAATGTTCGAATACAAATTGAGATCTGAATATTGAATGGGCAAGCAATTTTCCACTGACCACTTTTGAAGGTTTTGTATTGATGCAACTATTTGTTAAGCAAACAAAATCTCTAATCTCTCAGAAAAATGCAAACATTATAGACATATTAAAGCAAATTTGTTAATGTGACTGCCGTAGGTCGGTGTTTGTTGCATGACTGTGGCATTACTCAGTCAGAAGCCCCTCCATAGAACTTACAGGAAGTGGCACTCATTTTCTTTCACATTGTTGTGTTCTAGATGAATCTTAATTAAGTCACACATTGGACTAAAACTTTCTTTGTGATCACTGCATTCATTACTGGAATCTCTTCTGCCTTGGAAGTGTCCCAGTTTCCATATCGGCAATTAGTGTTACAGCGCAAATTAAGTGATTTTAAACAAACACTTGAAAACTTCAACCATTGAAAAAGCGCTGAAGATGGAGGATTTCAGCATTATAAACTTGTTTGTTGGATCTTTACATTGAAACTCCAATTTATCAGTTTAATCAACCTGCCACATCCCATACAAACAGGGATGAGTTAGATATTCAACATGAATATGTCTCATTAATTGTAACTTTAAATCCACCTTCCTGCCTACCCTGAAAACCTTTCGCCATCTCTCTCTCAACAATAAACTGTTTATGTTTGCCTTTAAAATATTCCATAAATCTGCTTTAATAGCGTGCCAGAGTTTCCACATTTTGAGAGAAAACAGATCATCTGGATGTGTTTTAAATGGGCAACCACTGACATTTAGACAGCAATCCTTCATTCCCGTCTCTTCTGTCAGAGGAAACATCTGGTTTCGATTAATTTGCCTCTTCCTCTCCTAACCACAAACTGACAAAAAGCCGAGACTATCCGAATTCCCTTTGTATGACAAGTCATTCTGTAAGTATTATTCTGGTAAGCATTCTGCGAATTGCCTCCAACGTTTTTACTTCCTTCCATAAACAGGGTGACCGAAAAGAATGAGAGCATTCAAGATACAAGCTCAACAGTGCTCTCTGCTTTTGTGTTTAAATTGCCCCATGATAAAAGGAAAACATTTATTCACTGTCCTAATTACGTACTGCTAGCACTTTGTGATTCAGGTAATGTTACACTCTGATCCCACTGCATCTCAGAGCTATGGAATCTCCCTCTAACAAAACAAAATGCTTTTCTTCCAGTCAAAATGGACAACTTCACTTTGATCCACGTAAAGCTCTATTTGTCAGGCCTTTGACTACTCACTGAAACTATATTTCTCTATAGCGCCCCAATGTCCTCTGAAGTTATTTTTTAGCCTTTCTTTGTCATGTCAGCTTTATATTAATTCCTTCATGAGTCATGGACTGAGTCAATACTTGGAAGATTTGAGCAGATACAGATTAGTATTAAATAGCTGCTCAAGTTATATTATCCTAACCATTCTGAACTCCGGTTAATTCTCAGTTCCAAACAAACACCGAAGTAATGAACATTCATGTAAAAAAGGCTGAACCCCTGAATATAATTAGAGTATACCAAAATAACAATAGGATTCTAGTCAGCACCCCTTTCTCTCTGTCAATCTCTCTCACACACACATGCGCACACACACATACACCATGGATCACGGAAAATCATGAAATGTAAGATGTCTGTAAGGCAAATGGATACTATAAACTTCTACTGTATTATGTCAACCTTTTAACAAAACAACAATGGTTGACTCAGACCCATGGCCTGTGCCTCTTGCTTGTTGTGGGAGCTTAGGAACATGGCTGACGCTCCAGACTCTTACACTTGCAAGAAGTGTGTCCAGCTGCAGCTCTTGTTTGACCGCATGATGACTCTGGAGCTGTGGATGGACTCACTGTGGAGCATCTGCAATGCTGAGGATGCCGTGGATAGCACGTTTAGTGAGCTGGTCACAACACAGTTTAGAATTGCTGAGGGAGACATTGAATGGGTGACCTAAAGACAGAAAAAGATTAAGAAGACAGTGCAGGTGTCCCCTGCCGTCATCTCGCTCCAAAACAGGTATACCGTTTTGCATGCTGTTGGGGGAGATTACTTACCAGCGGAGGGCAGCAGTTGCATGGTTCATGGCATCGTGGCAGGCACTGCTGTTCAGAAGGGCGGTAAAAAGACTCGTAGGACCATTGTCACAGGGAATTATCTTGTGAAGGGAGTAGATAGGCGGTTCTGTGTCCGGAATGGGACTTCTGGATGGTATGTTGCCTCGCAGGTGCTCAGGTCAGGTATGCCATCGATCAGCTGCAGAGCGTTCTAAAAGGGGAGGGTGAACAGCCAGTTGTCTTGGTGCTTATGGACACCAAGGATATAATTAGAAAATGAGATGAGGTCCTCAAAGAAGAATTCAGGGAAGTAGGAGAGAAGTTAAAGAGGAGGACCTCAAAGGTAGTGATCTCAGGATTACTACCAGTGCCACGTGCTAGCCAGCGTAGAAATTTAAAAAAAGACAGGTTGAACGCATGGCTTGAGAGATGGTGTAGAAGGGAGGGGCTCAATTTGTTCGACATTGGGACCGGTTCTGGGGCAGGTGGGACTATTACAAAATGGACGGTCTACATCTGAACCAGACTGGAACCAATGTCCTTAGTGGGTTTTTTGCTACTGCATTTGGGAATATTTAAACTAATGTGGCAGGAGACGGGGAACCAGAAGAGAAAACAAGTAGGCAGTGATGTGGAGACCGGAGACTGTAAGAATTATGAAGATTGCATTCATAAAGGGAAAGGTAGACAGAGAGCAGATGAACACAAAAAACTGGGAGCCTAAAATGCGACTATTTTAATTCAAGGAGTATAGTGTGAAAGGCAGATGAACTTAGGGCTTGGATTGGTGCCTGGGAGTATCATGTCATTGCAATCACAGAGGCTTGGTTGAAGGAAGGGCATGAAGATTGGCAATTAAACATCCCTGGATATAGACGCTTCAGACAAGACAGGGAGGGAAGTAAAAGGGAGGGGTGCAGTTGCATTGCTGGTCAAGGATGATATCACAGCTGTGCTATAGGAGCACACTATGGAGGTCTTGGTTAGTGAGGCATTATGGGTGGAGCAGAGAAATTAGAAGAGTGCAGTTACACTGTTGGGGCTGTATTACAGGCCTCCCAACAGTGAGCATGTGGTAGAAGAACAAATAGGTAAACAGATTTTGGAAATATGTCGAGGCAACAGGGTAGTGGTGATGAGAGATTTTAATTTTCCCAACATTGACTGGGATATGCTTAGCGTCAGAGGTCTGGATGGGGTGGACTTTGTAAGAAATGTCCAGGAGAGTTTTCTACTGCAGTATGTCAATAGTCCGACAAGGGAAGGGTCATATTGGACCTGGTACTGGGGAACAAGCCAAGACAGGTGGTAGAGGTTGCGGTGGGGAATTTCTTTGGTAACAGTGACCTCAATTCTGTAAGTTTTAGAATACTCATGGATAAAGAAGAGCGTGGTCCTAAGGGAAGAGTACTAAACGGAACCAAGACCAATTATATCAAAATTCGGCAGAAGCTCGGAAATGTGGAATGGACACAGCTATTTGAAGGGAAGTCCACATTTGAGACGTGGGATGCTTTGAAAGGTAGGTTAAGGATAGTGCAGGATAGGCATGTCCCGTTGAAGGCAAAGTATAGGAAGTGCAACATTCGTGAACCGTGGATGACAGGAGAAATTCTGCGACTAACCAAGAGGAAAAGGGAAGCATACATAAGGTCAAGGCAGCTAAGAACAGAACGGGCTCTGGAAAAATATCGGAAAAGTAGGACAAGTCTTAAACGATGACTCAAGCGGGCTCAAACGGGTTATGAAATAACTTCAGCGACCATAATTAAAGAGAATCACTAAGCATTTTATTCTTATACAAGAAGCAGGAGGGTAACTAGAGAAAGGATCGGTCCACTAAAGGATAACGAAGGAAGGCTGTGTGTCGAACCTGAGAGAATGGGTGAGATTCTGAATGATTACTTTGCATCAGTGTTCACTGAGGAGAGGAAAATGATGAATGTTGAGATTAGAGATAGAAGTTTGATTAGTCTTGATCATGCTGACATAAGTAGCGAAGATGTGTTGGGTAGGCTAGAGGTTATTAAGGTGGACAAATCCCCAGGACCGGGTGGGATCTATCCCAAGTGGCTGAGGGAGGCGAGAGGGGAAATAGCTGTGGCCCTGCCAGATATCTTTGTGGAATCCTTAAATACAGGTGAGGTGCCGGAGGATTGGAGGGTAGCTTATGTTGTCCCCCTTTACAAGAAGGGTAGTAGGAATATTCTGGGTAACCAAAGACGAGTGTGCATGACGTCAGTGGTGGGAAAGTTGCTGGAGAAGGTACTGAGGGATAGGATCTACTTATGTTTTGAAAAGAATGGGTTTACAGTGATAGGCAAAATGGTTTTGTGCAGGGTAGATCGTGCCTTACCAACTTAATTGAGCTCTTTGAGGAAGTGAGCAATTTGCTAGCTGAAAGAAGGGCTGTACATGTCATATACATGGACTTTAGTAAGGCGTTTGATAATATTCCCCATGGTAGACTAATGGAGAAATTGAAGTCATATGGTGTGCAGGGTATTCTAGCTAGGTGGATAAAGAACAGGTTGAGAAACAGGAGACAGAGAGGAGTATTTGAAGGGAGTTTCTCGAAATGGTGAAAGGTGACCAGTGGTGATCCACAGGGGTCAGTGTTGGGGCAACTGCTGTTTGTGATATAAATAAATTATCTGGAAGAAGACACTGTTGGTATAATCAGCAAGATTGCAGATGACACGAAGATTGTTGGAGTAGCCGAAAGCATAAGGGACTGACAGAGAATGCAAGAGGATATAGAGGGACTGGAGATTTGGGCAGAAAGTGGCAGATGGTTTTCAATCCAGACAAGTGTGAGGTAATGCATGTAGGCAAGACTAATTCTCGAGCGAACTATACAATGAACAGAAGAGCCTTGAGAAAAGTTGTTGGGCAGAGAGATCTGGGAGTGCAGATCCATTGTACCCTGAAGGTTGCTGCACAGGTGGATAGAGTAGTCAAGAAGGCATATGGTTTGCTTGCCTTCATTGGACGGCGTATTGAGTGTACGAACTGGCAAGTCATGTTAACATTGTACAAGACATTGGTTCAGCCGCACTTAGAATTCTGTATACAGTTCTGGTCGCCACATTATCAAAAGGATATAGACGCCTTTTGGAGGGTGCAAAGAAGGTTTACGAGGATGGAAGTGCTGACTATGAAGAAAGATTGAGTAGGTTAGGTTTATTTTCAATAATAAAAAGGAGATTGAGGGGGGACCTGATTGAGGTTTACAAAATCGTGAAGGGTATAGACAGGGTGGATAGAGACAAGCTTTTTCCCAGGGTGAAGGATTCAATAACGAGAGGTCACGCTTTCAAGGTGAGAGGTGGAAAGTTTAAGGGGGATACACGCAGCAAGTATTTCACACAGAGGGTGGTGGCCGTTTGGAAGGCGTTGCCAGCAGAGGTGGTAGAGGCAGGCACGGTAGATTCATTTAAGATGCGTGTGGACAGATGTCGTAGATGGAGAGCAGAGGGATACAGATGCTTCGGAATTGACCGACAGGTTTAGACAGTACATTTGGATCTGCCCAGACTTGGAGGCCGAAGGGCCTGTTCCTGGGCTGTAAATTTCCTTTGTTCTTTTTCGTTAACTTATACATTCCTTTTCATGTTGTATTTATTAGAAGGTGAGAGGTTGGGAAGTGCTTTTGCCAAAAAGGACCGGAATGTCCTTGGTCACACATCACAAACAGAATTCATGCAGGGCATCCATTAACCAGGACAGGAAATGAAATGTCAGCCTTCATTACAAAATGAAGCATGTGTAGGAGTTGTGGAGTGTTGTTGAGGCAGTATTTCGGCTATTGTGGACAGACTTTCTGACCTTTATAAATCAATGGTCTCCTTGTCACAGAGGCAGTGCAAAGCTGTTTTATCAGAATAATCTCTGGGATGATGGTAAAATGAAGAGAGTGTGAAGGAATGGAATTCCATATGAAGAGAGTGTGTTTGTGGCTGTCCATATGATAGTGACCGGTGTTGCCCTCGCTCTAACTACCATCCTTGATAGTGTAGGGCTTGGTATCCTCACCTTGCACGCGGGAGTTGAGGGTGCAATTCTCTGCGGCAGAAAACCATCGAGTTTTGGAGCAGAAAGATGGCAGATAGATGGGTGACAGTGAGGGGGACTGGGAGGAAGCAGCCAGTGCAGGGACCCCCTGCGGCCGTTCCCCTCAAGAACAAGTATACCGTTTTGGATACTTGTGGGGGGGACGACTTACCAGGGGCAAGTAACGGGGCTCAGGCCTCTGGCACGGAGCCTGTCCCCGTTACTCAGAAGGGAAGGGTGGAGAAGAGCAGAGCAATAGTAATTGGGGACTCGATAGTTCGGGGCACAGATAGGCGGTTTTGTGGGAACGAGAGAGACTCACGTTTGGTATGTTGCCTCCCAGGTGCAAGGGTACGTGATGTCTCTGATCGTGTTTTCCGGGTCCTTGAGGGGGAGGGGGAGCAGCCCGAAGTCGTGGTCCACATTGGCACCAATGACATAGGTAGGAGGAGCGCTGAGGATGTTAGGCAGACTTTCAGGGAGCTCGGTTGGAAGCTCAAAGTTAGAACGAACAGAGTTGTTGTCTCTGGTTTGTTACCCGTGCCACGTGATAGAGAGTCGAGGAATAGGGAGAGAGAACAGTTAAATGCGTGGCTACAGGGATGGTGCAGGAGGAAGGGATTCCGGTATTTGGATAACTGGGGATCTTTCTGGGGAAGGTGGGACCTCTATAAACAGGATGGTCTGCACCTGAACCTGAGGGGCACCAGTATCCTTGGTGGGAGGTTTGCTAGTGCTCTTGTGGGGGGGGGGGGGGGGGTTTAAACTAACTCTGCAGGGGCATGGGAACCCAGACTGTAGCTTTAGGGTGCAGGACCTGGAGTGTAGGGAGGTTAGGAACATGGCATCAATCTCAAAGGAGGGTGCCTGTAAACAGGAAAGTGGCTTGAAGTGTGTATACTTCAATGCAAGAAGTATACGAAATAAGGTATGTGAACTTGCAGCGTGGGTTGGTACCTGGGACTTCGATGTTGTGGCTATTACGGAGACATGGGTAGAACAGGGACAGGATTGGCTGTTGCAGGTTAAAGGGTTTAAATGTTTTAGTAGGTTCAGAGGTGGGGGTAAAAGAGGGGGAGGTGTGGCATTGCTTGTCAAAGATAGTATTACAGCTGTGGAAAGGACGATGGATGAAGACTCGCCATCTGAGGTAGTTTGGGCTGAGGTTAGGAATAGGAAAGGTGAGTTCACCCTTTTAGGAGTTTTTTACAGGCCTCCTAACAGTCCTAGAAACGTAGAAGAAAGGATTGCGAGGATGATTCAAGAGAAGAGTGAAAGTAATCGGGTGGTTGTTATGGGGGACTTTAACTTTCCTGATATTGATTGGGAAAGCTATAGCTCAAGTTCGTTAGATGGGTCAGTGTTTGTCCAATGTGTGCAGGAGGGTTTCCTGACACAATATGTAGATAGGCCAACAAGAGGTGAGGCCATACTGGATTTGGTTCTGGGTAATGAACCAGGCCAGGTGTTAGAATTAGAGGTAGGTGAGCACTTTGGGGACAGTGACCACAATTTGGTGACTTTTACTCTAGTGATGGAGAGGGATAAGTGTGCACTACAGGGCAAGAGTTATAGCTGGGGGCAGGGAAATTATGATGCTGTGAGGCATGACTTAGGATGTGTGGCCTGGAAAAGTAAGCTTCAAGGCAAGGGTGTAATTGATATGTGGAGCTTGTTCAAGGAGCAACTATTGAGTGTCCTTGATAAGTATGTACCCGTCAGGCAGGGAGGAAAGGGTCGTGTGAGGGAGCCGTAGTTTAATAAGGAATTGGAATCCCCTGTTAAATGGAAGAGGGCGGCCTATGTAAAGATGAGGCGTGAAGGTTCAATTGGGGCGATTGAGAGTTATAAGGTAGCCAGGAAGGACCTGAAGAGAGAGCTAAGAGCAGCAAGGAGGGGACATGAAAGGTCCTTAGTTGGTAGGATTAGGGAAAACCCTAAGGCTTTCTATAGGTATGTTAGGAATAAAAGAATGACTAGGGTAGGAATAGGTCCAGTCAAGGATAGTAGTGGGAAGTTGCGTGTGGAGGCTGAAGAGATTGGGGAGACACTGAATGAATACTTTTCGTCAGTATTCAATCAGAAACAGGACATTGTTGTTAATGTGAGTACTGAGTCACAATTAAGTAGAATGGATGACTTTGAGGTATGCAGAGAAGAGGTGTTGGAAATTCTGGAAAGGGTGAAAAGAGATAGGTCCCCTGGGCCTGATGGCATTTATCCTAGGATTCTCTGGGAAGCAAGGGAGGAGATTGCAGAGCCATTGGCCTTGATTTTTATGTCCTCGTTGTCTACAGGAGTAGTGCCAGAAGATTGGAGGCTAGCAAATGTGGTTCCCTTGTTCAAGAAGGGGAGTAGGGATAACCCTAGTAACTATAGGCCGGTGAGTCTCACTTCTGATGTGGGCAAAATCTTAGAGAGGATTGTAAGGGATAGGATTTATGAACATCTGGATAGGAATAATGTGATCAAGGATAGTCAGCATGGTTTTGTGAAGGGCAGGTCGTGCCTCACAAACCTTATTGAATTCTTTGAGAAGGTGACTAAGGAGGTGGACGAGGGGAAAGCAGTAGATGTGGTGCATATGGATTTTAGTAAGGCGTTTGATAAGGTTCCCCATGGTAGACTACTGCAAAAAATACGGAGGTATGGCATTGAGGGTGAGTTGGAGGTTTGGATTAGGAGTTGGCTGGCTGGAAGAAGACAGAGGGTAGTAGTTGATGGCAAAGGTTCATCTTGGAGTGCCGTCACTAGCGGTGTTCCGCAAGGATCTGTTTTGGGACCATTGCTGTTTGTCATTTTTATAAATGACCTGGAGGAGGGGTTAGAAGGTTGGGTGAGCAAGTTTGCGGATGATACGAAAGTCGGAGGAGTTGTAGACAGTGAGGAAGGATGTGGCAGGTTACAGCGGGATATAGATAAGCTGCAGAACTGGGCAGAAAGGTGGCAAATGGAGTTCAATGTAGCTAAGTGAGAGGTGATTCACTTTGGTAAGAGTAATAAAAAGATGGGGTACTGGGCTAACGGTCGGATACTTGGTAGTGTGGATGAGCAGAGGGATCTTGGTGTCCATGTACACAAATCTTTGAAGGTTGCCACCTAGGTAAATAGAGCGGTGAAGAAGGCATATGGCGTACTGGCTTTTATTGGTAGAGGAATTGAGTTCCGGAGTACTGAGATCATGTTGCAGTTGTATAAGACTCTGGTGCGGCCGCATCTGGAGTATTGTGTGCAGTTTTGGTCGCCATACTAGAGGAAGGATGTGGAGGCACTGGAACGGGTGCAGAGGAGGTTTACCAGGATGTTGCCTGGTATGGTAGAAAGATCGTATGAGGAAAGGCTGAGGCACTTGGGGTTGTTTTCATTGGAGAAAAGAAGGTTTAGGGGTGACTTGATAAAAGTGTATAAGATGATTAGGGGTTTAGATAGGGTTGACAGTGAGAATCTTTTTCCATGTATGGAGTCAGCTATTACAAGGGGGCATAGCTTTAAATTAAGGGGAGGTAGGTATAGGACAGATGTTAGGGGTATGTTCTTTACTCAGCGAGTCGTGAGTTCATGGAATGCCCTGCCAGTAGCAGTGGTGGTCTCTCCCTCATTATGGGCATTTAAGCGGGCATTGGATAGGCATATGGAGGATAGTGGGCTAGTGTAGGTTAGGTGGGCTTGGATCGGCGCAACATCGAGGGCCGAAGGACCTGTACTGCGCTGTATTCTTCTATGTTCTATGTTCTATAAGCTCCAGTCCTCGGAGTTGTTGTTGGAATTTTCAGCGGAGCTGTGAAGAAGGTTTCCAGCCTCTTCCTCCCCTTTCTCGATGACATTCTCAGCGCTGCTGAAGCTCATGTGAAACGCTGCGGTCCTGTGAGTGTTATGAATTGAATTAGTTTCAATCAATAGTTTTCACTTCTGATTGTTGGGGTTTGAGAACACAAGACCCAAGACCCTTCAAGTGCAGGACAAAGTATTTGACGAGATTCCACCAAGGGACTGCACGAAACAATATATAGGAGAAAGAGGCTGCCAGCGTGCGAGCTGCATTCATAAAGTTCACCTAGCCCGTAAATGCCACAGGCAGCTGTTCCTCATATCGATATGCAGGACACTGAGTATCTCTGATCCCGGGAGTTGGAACTGGGATTATATGACCGTCTGCAGCACTGGTTACTTCCTTGTGTGAAGTACCTCCTGATGGAACACATGTAAAAGTCTATTGCTCATTGAGAAATACATACAAAATAGTAGCCCAGAGCAGTATTTCTGTTGTGTTTCTGGTGCTGCTCTTGACATGCCCTACAACACTGTACTTATTCTGTGCTTCCTGAAGATTGACTGAGTGCTTCTATGATCGTATTGTGGGCAGTAATGTGCGCTTTAACTACAATAACGCGCGTATGAAGCCCAGGTCCACCAATGTCTTTTTTGTCTTTCTCTTATCATGTGCAATTACAACACAGTAAAGAATCAATTAATATTGGAAAATGACATTCAGAGGCGTGCGAAATGCCGAGATTTTAGTGATATTTATGCAATGATTAGAGATTGCCTTGATTCAGGAAATAAGGATGTAAAATGTGTTTTGTGCCGAGATAAGGAACAGTGAGAAAAGAAGTCAGCAGCAGGTGTAGTTGACACGCCCATTCGCAGTAACCAGAGTGAGAAATAAGACGGACAAGAAAAAGTACTGTGTGTGAGTGCTAAAAGATGGCAGTAATCATGGGTGATCTTAATTTCCCCTCTCCCACTCCCGGTTCTATTGTAAAGAATGTTTGGAGAAAAATAATCAATAAAATACGTATGGCCCATAGAACAAGACAAGCCATATCTTGGTCATCGATTACTTAACAGGCGACTTAGTTTCCGTCTTTTCTTGGAAACCATCTGAACCACACTTTTATTGGGTTTCTTTCCATATTCATATTAGTCTGTCTTTTGATTATTCCTAACAAAGTGCATGACCTCACACTCACAACATGAAACTGCAAGATTTCGCCACTCACTCATACTATCGATATCATTTTGCAGTTTTGCACGTACTCATCAAAATAAGCCCGCTCACTGATTGCGTATCGGCAGCAGAACTGGACACATTTCACTCTGCCACTTCCTTCAAGTCATTCAGACAGATAAATCATTGAAGCCCAATGACTGACCATTCTGGATTTCACTAATTATATGTTTTCAACTTGAAAACTGTTCAATAATCCCGATTCAGTGACTTCTTGTGAGTAGACAGTGGACAGTTAATGCTGATGTATTACCCAACACCGTGAACTCTCTCAGTGTGCAATGATCTATTATATGGCTCCTAATTGAGTATTTGACAGAAATTGGAAAGGACTATACCGAACAGCTCCCTTGATCAGCTCCGCTGGTCATGTTAGCAAAGAAATCTGGCAAATTGGCAAGTGTGATTTTCCTTTCAATAAATAATGTTGATTCATGTTGAGTGCAAACATCTCTTCCTAACGTTGAGTTTTTACTCATTTTCAATGGTGTCTAGCATTTTCCAAATGACAGCAAAGACATTAGAGCAGATAGCAGCAATTTAGTCCATCAGGTCAGCGACAGCTTTCAATGATATCTCGGCTTATTTGTATAATCCTCAACACTACTTTTCAGCCTTATCTCCGTGGCCCTTGATTGCGGACTGACTAAATAACTGTCTATCTCAGCCTTGAATGTACCCATTCTTGACAAACCTCTTTTGGATGCATTTCCACAGACTTGCTATCCTCCTAAAGAGAGAATATTTTCCTCACGTCAGTTTTCCATGTTTGACCCCATCCGCTGTGATAAGGCCCCACATCTTCCCAGATGTAAATCAGAGCAGAATAAACACCCGAAGGTCGGTCTTCACTATGCAGAACCAGCTGTGAGTATTTGAAACATTTTCATATCTTGACCTCAGATGACACAAACAGACATGAAATGCACATTAGATTTGCCAAAAGCGAATATTCTTCAAGATCACATAGAATCATAGAGTCATAGAGATGCACAGCATGGAAACAGACACTTCGGTCCAACCCGTCCATGCCGACCAGATATCCCAACCCAATCTAGTCACACCTGCCAGCACCCCGCCCATTTCCCTCCAAACCCTTTCCATTCATTTGCCCATCAAAATACATGTTAAATGTTGCAATTGTACCGGCCTCCACCACATTCTCTGGCAGCTCATTCCATACACGTACCATCCTCTGCGTGAAAACATTGCTCCATAGGTCTCTTTTATATCTTTCACCTCTAACCCTAAACCTATGCCCTCTAGTTCTGGACTCCCCGATCCCAGGAAAAAGACTTTGTCTATTAATCCTATCCATGCCCCTCATAATTTTGTAAACCTCGAGAAGGTCACCCCTCAGCCTCCGACGCAGCTGGGAAAATAGCCCCAGCCTGATCAGCCTCTCCCTGCAGCTCAGATCCTCCAACCCTGGTAACATCCTTGCAAATCTATTCTGAACCCTTTCAATATTCACAACATCTTTCCGATAGGAAGGTGAACAAAATTGCACGCAATATTCCAATATTGGCTTAAACAAAGTCCTTTATAGCCGCGACATGACCTCCCAACACCTGTACTCAGGACTCTGACCAATAAAGGAAAGCAGACCAGACGCCTTGTTCACTATTCTACCTACATACGACTCCACTTTCAAGGAGCTAGGAATCTGAATTCGAAGGTCTCTTTGTTCAGCAACACTCCCAAGGATCTTACCATTAATGGCATAAGTCCTGCAAAGATTTGGTTTCCCAAAATACAGCACCTCGCATTTATCTCAATTAAATACCTGCTGCCACTTCTCAGCCAATTGACCCATCTGGTACAGATCCTGTTGGGATCTGAGGTAACCCTCTGTAACTCAGCTGGCGATGAAAGCACTGGACCAATACAACAACGTTTTTATGTTCTCGATCCATTGCTATGTTTATTAATCTCTCTGCACATGAAAATGGATCCTTCCTGTACACTTTAATGGATTAAATTCCCTCCAGTGTGGCCCCTCGGCCCTACCAGTCCACAATGACCCTCTGAAGAGTAACCCACCCAGACTGATTTCCCTGTGAGTAATGCACCAAACACAATGGGCAATTTACCACGGCAAATTCACCTGACGAACACATGTTTGGACTGTGGAAGGAAACCCAGGCAGACAGGGGGCGAATATGCAAACAGCACACAGACAGTGGCCCGACGTTGGAAGCAAACTTGGGACCATGGTGATGCGAGGCAGCAGTGCTAACTGTTGAGCCACAATTATCTCTCATCAAGGCGTGTAACTCAACTTGATCTCCCAGCATCCTACTCCGTTCTGAACCAAGAGAGGGGGACAGCGAATGCTGGGGTCAGGCTGCGGACAGGGCAAGCCAAATACTGGTGTTTCAGGTTGGAAACATTCATTTCATAAGATGTATTAAGCACAGGAGTTAAATGTGTAGACAGGTCCGAGTGGGAAAGGTGATGGGTTAGATATCCATTTGGACTACCCCACGCAGTTTCGAATTCTGCCGAATACGTTTTCAATGATTTCCAAAAGGACGATTTCGGGCTCAAACTTGAAAAAAGAACAATCTCAACAAACAATGTCCTTTATAGCCGCAACATGACCTCCCAACACCTGTACTCAGTACTCTGAACAATAAAGGAAAGCATACCATACGCCTTGTTCACTATTCTACCTACATGAAAATGGAAATGTTCGATTTGATTTTGTAACCTCGAGTTCTTAATCAGAACTGTGCCACTATCAAAACCTTGACCGTTTCTCTTTCCACGGATACTGTTGGACACATCGAGTTTCTGCAGTATCCTCTGAATGTACTGTGCAAAAGTGCAACTTTACATTCGATTCCGTTAATCACAGTCCTCTATGTACTGACCCTGGACGGTGGCAAGTTTTCTTCCTGTTCGTCAAAGCGCCCATCCCCACCGCTCCCTCCCACATCATTATCAACAGCCGCAGAAAATCTCTGGTTCACCTTCTTCGCTCCAAAGTGAAACTTACCAGCCTCTGGACTCTCTCCTCATAAAGGGAATTCTCATCCCCGGACATGGTGCAAGACAGAGAATAGTGAAGAGATTTTGGGGAAATATTGACATTTGAGAGCGGAACAATGTTAAGGAGGCAAAACATGGAAACCAGTCTCCAGCTTTGTGGATCTTCAGAAACC
Source organism: Chiloscyllium plagiosum (assembly GCF_037043375.1). NCBI lineage: Eukaryota > Metazoa > Chordata > Chondrichthyes > Orectolobiformes > Hemiscylliidae > Chiloscyllium > Chiloscyllium plagiosum. The sequence goes on from NW_028270183.1 coordinate 84,971,455, forward strand.
TTTTGGGAAGTGGAATCGGAGGGGAATGAGCAAGGGTGAACTGTCGGACTGAGCAGAAACTGTCAAGACAGCTTCTCCCTCTTTAAGGGGACGGGACATTAACTCTGATGTTCTCGGGACATGAACTGATATGAGGCATCGAAAGATTTCTCGTTTTTGTATATGAGGACTCCAGAACATTGAAAAAGCTTGGGCCAGACAAAAACTGAGAGGCTGGAACCCAGACTGTCCCGGTTGTGGGAGAGAGGCTTCCCAGTGACATGGGTACGCCTGCAGTGAGTGGGATCCGACTGTTACTACGTCTCCATAATGAGCGTCCCAGGCTTTATTTTGGAAAAATACATCTGATAGAGAACAGTTGTCATTCTGGGAAGGGCAGACTGATGTTGAGTTTCAGTAACCACCTACTTTGGAGGATCGTGTGATGTGCTGGATTGTTCGTGTCAGCGCATTCGTCTGCTGAATGAAAGATAGCTGATTCGAGAGCCCCCAGGGCGACAGCGATTGCTGCCCTTAATGCATCTGTTTACTTTGCTGCACTGTTTCGGTTTCTAATGAGGTCAACAGATATTCTCCAAATGGAAACAATATCGTGTGACTAACCACAATGACATTTCCGCATTGCTGTCAAGATTAATGTCAAGAACTGTGACTTGTGGGACTCTGAAACCAAAAAGAAACTGCTGCAGAAACAAGCCAATTTGGGAGTACCTGTGGGAGAAAACACAGCGCTGATGACGTTCTGAAACATTGCCTCTTAATGTCTCTCCAGAAATGCTGCTAGACCTGCTGTAGTTCTCTTGCAAGTTCTGTTTTTATTTTAACTGAATGCCCATTCCATCCATCAGGATGATGCGGCCAGCCTCACCAGGCACCGAAATTTTACACGTTTGGAAGCTGCGAAATGATGAATTCTAACAAACCCAATAATGATTTACTCTTCCTCAGCTCCACAAGGAAAGAGACCTGGGAAGTGAATTGTACAGTGTCGTCCTGTCGTCCTGGATGAGAGGTTAAGGCAATGGAATTGAAATTCAAATGGATTTACTCATGCAGCCTCGAATCCTACTGATGGTGATGGAGAAATGCCAATAATTGCGAAGGGAAATTGCTTCCTGGCTTCGACTGGAAGAGTCAGCTTAAAAACAAAAATGGGCAAATTGGGCATGGTGGGAATCTGCAACCCACTGCCTGTCAGGGTGCAGCAAGCAGAAATTTCTAGAGAAATTTGAGACGCATTGAGGTGTACACTTCGACCACCAACTGCGTTTGAAGCTGTGAGCCAACTGTTGGAAAATGAGACGAGAACAGTCAGGGACTTGCGTTCGACTGGTGCAAACTTGTTCAGCTGAAGTGCATTTTTTGTGCCACAGAAATCTTTGACCGGCTGCGGTGAGGTGGTCGGAGAAACTGGCAGATGTAAAGCACGCTAAACTGGTCTCATCTTGACATCTCTCCTGCTCTCGGGGGATTTGTCTGTCCACCGGTGTGGATGAAAATGAGGATGATTTCCTCAGGGGGATTACCATATAGTGTGACCACGTCAAAGTTCAGTCCTATGATTGTGTCATTTAAAACACAGGGAGTATCTCATTGGAATTTACCCTGGAAACATCAGAACATGTAAGGGTAAGTGCCTCATGCTGGAAACTGGGACTAGAGTAGATGAATATCCGGTCTCCTGCGCTGCAGATAGGCGGAAAGGCCTTTTCCACGCTGAAAGGAATGGGAGAAAGAACGAAATTGATGTGCAGCTAAAATGATCACAAATGAAAAAATAAAAGTGGATTCATTAAGGAAACATACAGCGCCATATTTCAATTTCTCTGTAAGTCTCGTGGTAAGAATTCAGTACTCTTACTGCTGTGGCAATGGGACATTTCCTCTGACTGGTTATCTTGTTGACAGCCTTCCCAAAGCAGGGAATGTTGTATGGTGCTGGCAATTGATGGAGGTTTGTCACAAACACGATTTAGACTAGTGTAAAACAAATAAGTGCGAATCCTGGAAATCTGAATCCAGAACAGGAATTGACAAACAAATTCTGCCGGCTTGACAGCATCCATGGATACAAAGAGATTTAATGTTTCATATCGACAGAATCAGGTTACTTGTGCATTTTATTGTTTTAATTCCTGGGTAATTGCCATTTTCACTTCACGAATCAGCATACATATCAGAATCTCTCATTAGCTGACATACGTCATCTGTAAAATGAAAACTGTCATATCGGCTGTAATGCTGTTGCTGTTCTCCTGAGTTGGTGAAAGGCTGGCCTTACTCATTACCTTAATCTTCTCCTTTCTGTCCATGAGCAACAACGTTGAGTGGAGAGTTTCTGTTTTCAGTGTCTACCTTCGTATGCTTATCTATTTGTCTCCCTTTTTTTCTCTGTACCATCTCGCTCTCTTCTACATTCTCCCACTCTCTGTCTGTCAATATCCCTCAATTTCTATTCCTACTCTTGGAAAAGTCTGAAATTCGGTGACAGTTTGAGAGTATACCTGTTTCGTGGCTTTCTCCGCCTCCCCCCCAACCCGCCACCCCTCCCCCCCCCCCCCCGCCCCGGCCAGAGTGTGTAGAACTGGGCTCACAGTCTCCAGGTAATATCTCTGTCACTTAGGTCTGAGGTCAGGTGACATTTCTTCACTCAAAATATGATCATTTACAATTGTAATTAGAATTCCTAACCGACCAGAAGAAAAGCAGTTTCTCTCCAATTATAGGATTTCAATGACGTCATTGCAGTTTGCCTAAAATTAATGAATGGTGACAGCAGACAATGAGTGCTGTCATCTCGCAATGGATGCGTTATTATCACAACATTTCCTGGCAAGTCTGCAGTGTCTCCTGCCTCACTTCATTATTTAAAAAAAGACTTGCTGTGACAGAGAGACTAAAAGTAGATGAGATGGAGAAATTATTGGTGAACAGAGTACAGAATCTCGCCGTTGGATGAGCAGGATAGAACATTGACTCATGGGTCCACAGCAGCGGCAGGGCTTGGTCTCACCAAATAACAACGGACTGAGCTCAAACACAAGAAGCATGCTGAGCCGTCACTGTCGCGATATTGGATCAACAATACGGCTTTTACAATAAGTTTATGCAATGGACTTTCAATGTACGGAACAGGTCAGAGCATTTGACACCATACTCGCCTGGTTATTACCAGATGCTTTAACTGACAAAGCCACATATGGTGTTCTTCAAATCCGTTTGTGCATTTAATTAACTATTTGATCACAGTAACTCGGACTTCCTTGCAGTAATAAACCTGCTCGATGAGAATATATATCAACCTGCAGGAGAGAACAGTTCACAGCTGGTCTTCCTTCACTGAAAATGCACCGAAAGGGGCAATCTCTTCTTGCTTTGCTTTCAAACTATTGCCTTCCCGTCTGTAATCTGACAGGATAAAGGGGATGCGTTCATCCTCTCGGAGCTGATAAAACGCCTGAATATGCACAGAGGGAATCTCATACCAAAAGATCAGGGTAATTGTGGTGCATTTACCAGGAGTGGTGTGTGAGTCGGTGTTGACAGTGGGTAGTAAGGGCTAACCCATTAGCACTGACATTGAACCTTGCATCAACAGCATCTCATTCACTTCTTGCCTCACGTCTCCCAGTCATCATTGACTTTCAGTTTATCCTACTCCCCCTTCGAAACTTCTCACTTGTTCCCAAATACTTTCGGTTTTCCATTTCGAAATTGCAGCCGTTTGAAACGAATTTCTGGAATATGCACGTCACTCTTTGGGATCAGCTTCACTGCCCATCCATAATTACTCCAGAGCTTGCGATAGTAAGTTACTTTACAGAATCGTGGAAGTACTCAGCACAGAGATGCATCCATGATGTCGCTAGGGAATTCCAAGAATTAAAACAAACGACATTGAAGGAACAGTGAGATAGTTTCAGCTGAGAAAGGCGAGATTCTTAGAGGCGATTTGCGGTGAGAGGTGTCTCGTGTATCTGCCGCAATGATCCTTCTAGTTGGATGTGATCAATCACTGGATTGATTCTGGCAGATCCGCGTCTGTGCTCTGTGTGGAAGCAGGAAATAGTTTTCATTCAGATAAACCAAAAGAAGAGAAATAAATCTTTATTTCCTGAATGCGAATTGGATCCAAGTCTGTGCAATTCAAACTCAGGCTCTGAAGCAGGGACTCCACTGATGCTGACAATAACCCTTGACCTAACCTGTCCAAACTTTTGTACCTATTTTCTTTCTCCCCACATTTTGAAGCACCAGTCCTTGCCGTGAGAGGTGAAGGAGCTAACTACTCCCTCGCAGAAATACAATTGGGGCCAGAGACCCATATATCTGTCCCACAGCGGGTAATGCTTTGCTCCGAACAGACCGGGTTTGCTGTGTTGGACTGAAACTGTGTTCGATCACACACAGACGCGGTGTAACAGCTGCCAGCAGATGTGGAGAAGGTTGGGGCGGATTCCCATTCTGGGAAATATACTGGATACGGAATTCAGGGGAGCTTAGTGTCACAGACAGAAGGCTGGAGAATTGGATTGGGAAAGATATCAGCCATGATCGAATGGTCGGGCAGACTAGATGGGCTGAAAACTCTAACTGTTCACTGATGCCTTCTGGTCCCTGGCCATCCGGAATCTAAGGAAATAGAAACAGAGTTTGTTTTTCAGTTCGAAGTCCTCCGGTCATAACTGGGTGAGGTGAGAGATGGAACACGTCTGATATAAGTTTAGAGACTGGGAAAATGTTTGGAGATGAAGTAATAAAAGAGGATCTGAGTATAAAGTTGGAAGTCAGGAGATATTCAATAAAAAGGAAGGGTGTGTAAGGCAGAGGGAGATGGACATGGAGAAAGAAATGTCACTGGTCTTGAAGTCTTAACTCTATTTTCCTTTCCAAGATTCTACCAGACCTGCTGAGATTTTCCGGCAATTTCTTTTGTTGGTACTGAAACAGAAGATGGGAGTGAGTTCCTGGATCAACCAGCTCTCTCTGTTCTGTGGGCGTTTGAATTCCCCGTTCGACCAGATCACATCTCAGCCACACGAAAACCTCATTATCCTGCCCCACCCTACCCCTGTTACTAACAATAAACTGTTCATTATGTAAACCTACGTGCACGCAACAGCATCATTTTCCGAGTGAATTGGGAAAAGTTTAGGGAGAGTTCCATTCGGTTTCATTCAGAGCATTCTAAATCAGTTACTTTTGTTTCAGCACTATTTGACATGGAGACGTTATTGTCAATCCCCCGAGCATGTGGCCATTTGCATTCCACGTCTCTGGATATTTTGGTTGGTGCATGGTTGGAATGGAACCTCACGTTTTGAGAGGGACAATGTTTATCGTATATTTGGCTGAATTGATAAACGTGTCTCTGGCATCTCCGGTACAGTGGAAATAATTTTCACTCAGAAACCAACACATGATCAAAAACAGTGGTAACAATGTGTCAACAAAATCTGCAACAGCGAGCGAATGCGCTCTTGTGTGGGGTTGCAACATTGCAAATTGAATGGAGAGCTGTGAACCTATTAACAGATAAAAGTGTCGCTACATGAAACTGCATTTGCCAAGACTTCTCCACTCATTCATACTATCGATATCTGTTTGTAAAATTCCACATCCTTATCACAATATGCTCACAATATATTGTGTATCGCTGCATTTCACTCTGCCACTTCCTCCAAGTCATTCGGTCAGATAAAACATTAAATCCGATGACTGAACAATCTGGATTTCACTAAATATATCTTTCCAACTTGAAAACTGCTCATTAATCTCGATTCGGTGATTTCTATTAAATAGACAACGGACAGACAATGCTGCTTTATTACCCAACACCAAGAACTCCTTTTCTTGTGCAACGGACTTTTATATAGCCCGTTATTGATTGCTTGCTAAAATCCAAATGAACTTTACTGTGCATCGTCCTTCACCAACTCTGCAGGTCATGCTACCAAAGAAATCTGTCAGATTGTCATCGTGTGATTTTCCTTTCAAAAATGATGTTGACTCAGTTTGACTGTACTCATCTCTTCTAAACTTTCTGCTTTTCTTAATTTGCAATGGTGGTTCACATTTTCGAAATGACAACAAATACATTAGAGCAGATGGAAGCAATTTAACCCATCAAGTCAGCGACAAGTTTCAATGAGATCACGGCTGATTTGGTTAATCCGCAAATCCCCTTTCGGCCTCATTTCTATGGCCCTAGATTCCCGAAGTGAAAAAAATGTCTATCTTTCTCAGCCTTGCATGCATGCAGCCTTGACAACCCTCTGTTGCAAAAAACTTCACAGATTTGCTACCCTCTGCAAGAAAAAATATCCTCCATACTTAAGTCTTACATAATTGGCCCCTTCCGCTGTGAGGAGGTCTTCTGGTGCCACATTTTCCCAGGTGTATATCAGAGCAGAAAAAATATCCTCAAGCTCGGTCTGCACTGTTCAGTGCCAGCTCTGAGTGTTTGCAGCATTGTCTTTTTTGACCTTTGAATGAACAAATAGACCTGAATCTTCTTCAAAAACACTTCATTGGCTGTAATTTCGCTGGCAGTATGGTGCGCTAGAAAGTCGAGTGCTTGATCACAAATACATCACTCTCAAAATGTTATCTCTGTTTCTCTTTCCACAAGTACCGCTAGATCCGCCGGTTTTCTGCAGTATTCTGCGAATTTACTGTACAAGAGTGCTGCATTTTATTAAATCCCTTCAATCACTGTCCTCTGGACACTGACCCTGTTCAGTGACAATATTTCCTCCTGCTCGTCAATGTACCAATCCCCACCGCTCCCTCCCCCATCAAGATAACCAGCTGGAGAACATTTTCAGTTAACTCTCTTGGCTCCAAAGAAAACCTCGGGAATCTCTCCAAATGCCAGGAAATCTCGACCCTGGACATGGTGCAAGGCAGAGGAGGGTTAAAGAGATTTTGGGAAAATATTATCAATTGGCAGGTGGAAAAAATGTTAATGAGGCAAAACATATAACCCAGTCTCCAACATTTTGAATCCTCAGAAACTCCGTAAGAAGTGAAATCCAAGGAGAATGAAGAAGTGTGAACTGCCCGAATGAGCAGAGACAGCCAAGAGAGCTTCCCCTTCTTTAAGAGAACAGACCATTAACTTTGATGTTCTCGGGGCATTAACTGATCTGAGACATTGAAATAATTCTCGTTCCCCTACATGACAAATACAAACCTCATCTAGAGTCCGGGACAATGGAAAAACTTGGGACCACACAAGGGACTAGGAGGCTTGAAGGGAGGTTGTCTCAGTTGGAGGAGAGCTGGTGCTCAGTGACATGGGTGTGTCTGTCGTGGATGGGATAAGACTGTCCCCATGCCTCCATAATGAGTGTTCCAGACGTTATTCTGGAAAAATAAAACTGATAAGAGGACACTTCTCGGTCTGGGAAGGACAGACTGAAGTCCGGGCAAGGTTTTAAGTTGGAAGTTTCAGCGTATTAGACCGTTAAATGAAAGGCTGGTGGTTCAAGACCTCCAAAGGCGACAGCGATCGTTGTTGTTAAAGCATCGGTTTTCTCTGCTGCAGGGTTTCTTGTTTCTAATGGGGGCAGGAAAATGTTCCTCAAACGGAAAATTTCCGTGTGAAGAACCACAAAGAACTTTCTGCAATGGTTTAAAAGTTAATGTAATGAACTGTGGCCTCTGGGAATCTGAAACAATATCAGAAACTGCTGACAATACTATTTGGTTTGGCAGGACCTGTGGGAGATTATTGAGTTCTGATGAAGTTGTTAAATATTGTCCACGATTCTCTCTGCATGGATGCTGCCAGACCTGCTGGGTTTTGTCGTGGAAAAAGTATAGAGAATCACAAGGAGACGTAGAGAGTTCTTCAAGAAGTCGGTCTGTTATTTGCAAACGAAAAACCGTGACACCGAGAAAGCAGATTCTCGAATGCTCTCGAACGTCATTGTCCATGGTTTTTTATAAATTTTTCCCATGCTTTGTTTGCTTATCAGCATGTTTAAATATATTAATCAAAGCACCTCACACTCGCTACACAATAAACCAGTGATGTTAGTTCCCATCATCTCTTTAATTGTTCATTCTACTTAACGTTATTCTCATGTGAACGGTTAGATATTTAATGTCAGCTTTCGCAACAATGGCCTTTCATTCCAGATACTACTTCATATTTTCCCGATGTCATAATTAGTCATTTATTGTCAATAATCTCAATCAGGCTGACTCTATTAACTATTAATTTGATACTTAATGTCATGTCCCAAATATTTATGTTCCCAATCGAGTCATAATGACACTGAACAGGAAGCCTAACTTTACTAACTGTAATCTAATCTCACCATCGAGACCTTTCAGCGTCAACCTTTCTTTGCTAATTGGTGTGAGAGAATATCACTATTCTTATCTCATCCTGCATTCTACACACCCCTTGCAACAGATCGCCAGTGGGGTTCATGCTTTAAGCCTTCCCTTGCTTTCATGCTTTTAACCTTCCCTTACTTTCATGCTCTTTATTTTCCATAATAACATTTTGTCATTCTGACCAATGGCAGTCATTCCTGGCACTGGATGTACTGACGGTGAAGGGTCAGTGATCAGAGCGGACTGTCCCTGTAGTTCTGTTCCCGACTCACCACCTCCAGCTCTGTTAGTACCCTCTCAGTCTCCTGGGAATTGCATTGTTCCCAATTTTGCCGGATTCCAGTCCTTTAACCTTGGCTGAGCAGACAGTCGATGGTCTGAGGAGTATCATTCCCAAAAGTCTCATGTTCGAGGTAATAATAATTAATAACGATGCCTGTGCATCCTCCTCTAATCTGTGAAAATCATTGTTGCGGACTGTAGGAACATTTATTGACCGAAATTGAGGAGGTTTTGAACCAGATCAAACTCCTATGAGTTAAGAAGATTGTCTAGATCCCTTTTTCTTTTCTCCTGAAGGTAAATGTACGGCAATGCAATTCAATTGGTGAAATTTCCAGGCTTGAACTGAAACACAATTTACTTCGCACTATCGCTGTAACACAAACAAAAAACAAAGTGTGGACTAACCCAACTCTATTGGAAAACTGAACGAAATGAAACATCATTTAACTACGAAACAGTCAATGTTCGAATAAAGTAACATTGCATAAACCACACAAAACTGGTCTCCCTGCTACCGGAATGATATTGTGAAACTTGAATGGATTAGGAAAAGGTATAATGTGATGTTTGTAATTCTTAAGCTTCCAAATGGTTTTGAGGGGCGAATGTATTTTAACCTTGAAGAAATTTGACGCATTTAAACCTCCTTTCTGTCCACGATAGAAGCTGTTGGATCTGTTCCGAATTTCCAGCGGCTTCTGTAATTATTTAAAGTTTCTGACGATAGCAATCTGTCACTTTTCCAACAAAACAAAACGAACCTTAGATTGTGAACAATATTCAGATAAGCAATGGGCAGCAGAGAGGAAAGCTTTCAAGCAACGCTGCCCGGATTGTCACGGCAATTAACAGAAACCATCGCCATGAAAACCCGAAAGCAACCTGGCAAATCCATTTCGCCACAGAATGCAACGTTGGTGCTCAAGACTTTTCCTTGCAAGACCACAGGAAAAGCCACAACACTGCGATGGCCGGGAATCGAACGCAGGTCAACTACTTGGAAGGCAGCTATGCTCACCATTACACCACCACCGCACTAGCAGCGAAACTGCCCCTTTTCCCAAACACACATAACAAGGCTGTGATAGTCACCAACTGAACTGGGGCTGAAAGCAAAACAAGAAATTGCTTGTAAAACATCAACAGGTCTGAAAACACCAGAATCAGAAGCCTTCAGCCCTTAAGAACAATCACTGGATCCAAAAGGTTCACTCCACACAAATGCTGCCGGACCTGCTCAGTTTCCCAGCAATTTTTGTGCTGTCTCTCAGATCTGCAACATCTGCAGTTCTTTGTCAGATAGAAAACAAACGTTGACACATTGAAGGGGATATTTGATCAGGTGATAGTCCTCTTCATCCACAGATATAGATGGGATGGAGTATAGGATCATAAAATTCTTACAGTGTAGAAACAGGCTATTCGGCTCATCATGCATCCCACCAAGTCTCACCCTCTACACTGTGCCTGTAACCCCACATTTCTCATGGCTAACCATATAACCAACGCTCACCTGGACACTATTGACTATTGAGTGTTGCAAATCCACCCTGACCTGTGCATCTTTGGACTGTGCGAGGAAACTAGAGCACCCGGAGGAAACTCACGCAGACACGGGGAGAATGTGCAAACTCCACACACACAGTCTTCCATCAGACAGGGATCTGGGTAATTGGAGAGGTTTCAAGAGGGAGTGCAGACTGGTTTGTGAATGATGGGCCGAAAGCCTGATCTCAGTGCTGTAAAGGCTCTGCAGTTACATGAATCCCTACATCCAGCATTCAACACAGTTTGCATTTTGTTTTAATCCGTCCTGTTATTGACATTATTCTGAGTGAAATGTATAGAGAGAGGTTGTTTGCACATTCACTCAGATCTGTGTTTGGATGGGTCAGGAGCAACATACAGAATAACAACTGGCGGAGGGAGAATTGAATTCCCCCTCCGAATCTGCCGAGGACATGCAGGACCAGGAACTTCTCTATCACCACTCACTCACCACCCGGCGCCTGGTGGAAGAACGCCTGATTTTCCTCCTCAGGAACATCCAACCCCAGGGTATCAATGTGGCCTTTACCATTTGCCTGATTTCCTCCTCCGACCACCTTATCCGAGTTCCATCCTGCCAGCTCGGCACCATCCTCATGGCCTGTCCTACCTGCAATCTTCCTTCCCACCTATCCGCTTCACCGTCCTCTCCGACCAATCTCCTTTACACCCACCTCCATCCATCAATTGCGCTCTCCGCTCCCTTCTCCGCAGCTCCACTCCCTCCCATTTATCTGTCCACGATGGACACTCCCAGCCTCATTCCCCATGATGGTGTTTTGCCCGAAATGTCGACTCTCCTGCTCCTCGGATGCTACCTGACCTGCTGTGCTTTTCCTGTATTAGTCTAATCTTGACACTGATCTACAGCATCTGCAGTCCTCACTTTCACATCGCATGACTGAATTCCTGCCCCTTACAGATCGAATTGGGTCTAGTGTTTTCATCATGAATTTCATTATGTTTAATATATTTTATTTTAAAAATCATCACAATATGTTGATGAGCATGTAATGCATTTGGACAGAACAATGCCTCCTTTCTCTGTGAACAAACAGAATTAAAGGAGTCGGTTTGGAGAATGTTTTCTCTCACAAAAGAGTTATAATTCTCTCTGAAATAAACACAGACCATTCAGAGGAATCTGATAAGGTCATGCAACATCTGCCGAGAGAAGGGAAAGGTTAGCTCATGTGTTATGAGAGTAGGGGAATTCAGCAGAGCGGTAGGAAGTTAGAAAAGTAATAATTACTGAACAATTGGAATGGGGTTAACGCTGAAGAAAAAATGAGAGCCTGTTTAACATGTTCAGTCTGTTCTAGTAGTCAATCCAATCAAAGCTAAACTTAGATTTCATATCCAGTTTCTGTGCAATCCACATATCCCGTGACTCCCTGAGAAACCAGCAATCTGTGCCTTCCAATCTGAAATGCACTCAATGAGGGTGCATCAACAATCGACAGGGACAGAGAATATTAAAGACTCAGAAGCCTTAGAGTTAATCGCTCTCTCCTCATCTCATTCCCAAATAACGTGCCCTTACCCTGAGGGTGTGTCAATAATAAGCAAAAGATCTGTAAATGGTGTAACTTTAACACTGACTTCTCTTCGCAGATTCTGTCAGACCTGCTGAGCTTTTCTGCAACTCCTGAGACTGTGTTATCGTGTTTTAGATACCCAGACCCACAGGATCAGTTTCTCACCATCTACCCTCTGAAGCCTGTTCAGAATTTGATGCATTCAAATGAAATCGTATTTCAATTTTCTCGAATATGGACACAATTTATTCAAAAGCTCAGCATTGGAGCACGTGGGTTTCAAACAGTGACCTTTATTTTGTGGTTCATTAACGTGTTTGTGGCTCATTGCCGCTGGGTTACCACGTATTACTCAGATATAATTGTGCTGGCGAAATTGACGATGAGTTAGCGTCTTGAACTGCTGCCATTCATTTTATCTTGATAAACCCATAATGATGTAAGGGAGGGAGTTCCAGGATTTCCAACGAATGGCACTTGTGGAACTGAGACGTTTTTCCGAGCCAGGGTGGCGAGTGGCTTGGTGTGGAATTGTCAACTGGTGTCCCATGTATTTGCTGTGCTCAGTGTTCCACGCGATAATGCCGTGGTTCTGGAAGGTGCTCTGTGAGGAACATTGGGGAATTTCAACAGTGCATCTTGTCAGTGGTGTATTCCACTGCTACTGAGTGTGGATGGTGGAGACAGAGAATGTTTGTGACTGTGGTGCTGAGCAAGCTGCACTGCAAGTTAATTCAACCTAATTATGGAGAACATAGAGACGGCTACTTCAGGCTGCAGCGCAACATAGATAGGATGCAGATCTGGGCATGGCAGATGGAATTCAACCTGGATAAACGCGAAGTGATGCATTTTGGAAGGAGGAATACGAATGCTGAATATAAGCTGAAAGACAGGTTGCTTGGCAGTGTGGATGAGCAGAGGGATCTGGGTATGCAAGTACATAGATCCCTCAAAGTTGCCACCCAAGTGGATAGGGTTATTAAGAAAGCATATGGAGTATTGGTTTTCAATAAGGGGGATTGAGGTTAAGAGCTGCGAGGTTTTGCTGCAGCTCTACAAGTCCCTGATGAAACCACTCTTTGAATATTGTGTCCAGTTCTGGTCGCCCTACTGTAGGAAAATGCCGAGGCTTCGGAGAAATCGCGAAGAAGGTTTACCAGGATGCTGCCTGGACTGGAGGGCTTGCCTTATGAAGAAAGTTGGAATAAGCTCGGACTTTTCTCTCTGGAGAGAAGGAGGAAGAGTGGAGACCTGATCGAGGGATAGAAAATAATGTGTGGAATAGATACAATCAATAGGAAGAGACGTTTCCCCCGGACAGGATTGACTGGTATGAGAAGTCATAGTTTGAAGAGATTAGAAGGAAGGTATAAAGGAGATGTCAGAGGTAGGTTCTTTACGCAGAGAGTTGTGAATGCATGGAATCGGTTGCCAGCTGTGGTCATGGAAGCAGAATCATTGGGGACATTGGTGCGACTCCTGGATAGCAGTGAGTTGAGGGGTGCGTAGGTTAAGTTAGTATAATTGACATTAGGATTAAATCTCGTGGGCCAAAGGGCCTGTTCTGTGTTGTACTTTTCTATGTTCTATGTTCGGTGAGTGCGTACACTTAGTATACCTAAACGTAAGGTGTCAACCTAGTGAAGCTATGACACAGAAATAGTTGCATGCCAGAAACCATAAGAAGCAACGGATAGACAAGGCTAATTGACTTTATCACTCACGGATCAGACATAATATCTGCAGTCCTGCCAGCTCCCATCATAAATGATGCGGGACAATATAATAAATCATTTCTTTCACATGAACATCGAGGCTGAGGGATACGAAATAGATACTTTCGAAATTATGACAGGCATGGAAGTAATGGATAATGGAAGTCTTTTACACAAACCACAGAAGACATAGATTTAAAGTGTTATCGAGCAGACCAGACCCAGATGTGTGATATGCAGATTGATTTTGCTTGTTTTATGATAGTCATACATTCTGAGAAACAGTGGAGCATATTGTGTTGCATTATCTCCAGTACAAATCATACCTTACATAAGGACATCAGTTTAATATAGTTTCACAGCTTTTAAACAGGTGCAGAAAAGGATCAACTCTATATATGACAGGTCCATTCATAAGTTTGATAACAGCACTGAAGAAATTGTTCCTGAATCCATTGGTGCGTATTTTCAAAGATTTGCATCTTCTGTCCGATGGAAGAGGTTGGGAAACAGCATTGCGGTGGTGGGAGGGGCCTTTGATTGTGTTGGCTGCATTCCTGAAGCAGTGGGAATTCAAGACTGAGTCAATGGCAGGATATATGATTTGCCTGATGGATTGTGTTAGGTACATGCATCTCTGCAATTTCTTGCAGTACGGCCAGAGCAGTTACCATACGAAGCATCTGGATAGAATGTTTTCTGCAGTGCAATATTAAAATTGATCAGAGTCATTGCCAAAATGCTAAATTTTCTTCCCCGTCTTAGGTGGTAGATGCATTGATGTGCTTTCTTGGCTGGAGAGTTGACATGGATAGACTGATTGTTTGTGATATTTATTAATCGGAACTTGAAGCTGTCCATCACCTCCACATCAGCACCAATGACAGAGACCAGTGTGTGTCCTTCAGTCCAATTCATGAAGTCAATGTCCAGTTCCCTTGTTTTGCTGACATTGAGGGAAAGAGTGTTGTCTTTACACCATGGTACTAAGCTCTATTTCCTGTAGGAGAAAGTGAGGTCTGCAGATGCTGGAGATCAGAGCTGGAAAATGTGTTGCTGGAAAAGCGCAACAGGTCAGGCAGCATCCAAGGAGCAGGGGAATCGACGTTTCGAGCATAAACCCTTCTTCATGAATGAGGAGGGTGTGCCAAGCAGGCTAAGATAAAAGGTAGGAAGGAGGGACTTGGGGAGGGGCGTTGGGAATGCGTAGGTGGAAGGAGGTTACGGTGAGGATGATAGGTCGGAGAGAGTGAGGGCGCGGAGAGGTCAGAAAGAAGATTGCAGGTCAAGAAGGCGGTGTTGAGTCCGAGGGTTGGCACTGAGATAAGGTGGGGGGAGGGGAAATGTGGAAGCTGGAGATATCTGCATCCATCTCTTGTGGTTGGAGGGTTCCGAGGTGGAAGATGAGGTGCTCTTCCTCCAGGCATCTCTTGCCATGGTCTGGCGATGGAGAAGGCCAAGGACCTGCATGTCCTTGGCGGAGTGGGAGGGGGAGTTAAAGTGTTCAGCCAAAGGGCGGCTGGGTTGTTTGGTGCGGGTGTCCCAGAGGGGTTCTCTGAAATGTTCCGCCAGTAAGCGGCCTGTCTCCGCAATGTAGAGGAGGCCACATCAGGTGCAGTGGATACACTAAATGTTGTGTATTGAGGTGCAGGTGAATTTGTGACGGATATGGGAGGATCCCCTGGGGCCTTGGAGGGAAGTGAGGGGGAGTTTTGGGCGCAAGGGGCATTTCTTGCGGTTGCAGGGGAATGTGCTGGGAGTGGAGTTTGAGTTCGTGGGGGTTGAGAAACTGACAAGGGAGTCGCGGAGGGAGTCTTTCCAGGGGAGGGGAGGGAAACATATCCTTGGTGGTGGGGTCTGTTTGGAGGTGGCAGAAATGACGAAGGATGATACGATATCTGGAGGTTGGTGGGGTGGTAGGTGAGGACCAGTGGGGTTCTGTCCTCGTGGCGATTGGAGGGGCGGAGTTCAAGGGCGGAGGAGCGGGAAGTGGAGGAGATGTGGTGGAGAGCATCGACAAACACGTCTGAGGGGAAATTGCGGTCTTTGAAAAAGGAGGCCATCTGGGTTGTTCGGTATTGGAATTGGTCCTCCTGGGAGCAGATGCGGAGGAAGTGAAGGAATTGAGAATATGGGATGGCGTTTTTACAGGGGGCATGGTGGGAGGAGGTGTAATCTAGGCCGGGTTTGAGACCTACCCACTATCATGGTGTCATTAGTAAATCTGTAAATGGAGTTAGAGCTGAATTTGGCGGTACAGTCACGATAGGGTAAGAAATATTGAAGGGGGCTGAGTCCACAGCCTTGAAGGGCAGCAGTATTTCGTATTATTGAAGAGGAGGAGTTTCCAACTCTCCTCATTCATTGTGATCTGCAGGTCAGAAAGTTAAAGATTCAGTTCTCGATGTGAGGAAAGTCCTAGGACTCAGAAATGTCGATGAGTCTTGTTGGCATTAGGGTCTTCAAGGCAGAGCTGAAGCCAATATACAGAAGTCTGATGTAGGTGTCCATGTTATCCAGATGTTCCAGAGATGAGTGAAGTGCCAGAGAGATGGGGTCTGCATGGATCGATTACGATCGTGGCGAATTCTCGAGGACCTGAGCAATCTGGGAGTTAATGTTTGCCATTCCTAACCTCTTAAAGCACTTCATAAATGAGATCGGCCATGATTGTATTAAAAATCGGAGCAGGTTCGAGGAGCCGAATTCCAGACTCATGCTCCTATTTCTTGTGTTCATTTGTTCTTTATAGCTCAGAGGGAAACATATTAACGAATGGTCCTGGCAGACAATGAAGATCCGCATACACAAACCCCATTTCTCGGCTACAAGTCCATCGTCCTGAAGGTTTCAGCAATGCATGGGATTATTGAAATACCACACAGGTAATATGAATGCTTATGATTCAAACATTCATCCTAGTAATGAGAGTGTGTGAAACTTTACGTTCTTCTGGGTGTATGGCAGCCGACTGTAAAATGAAACTCAGCAGGAACTGGAAAGAGGAGGGTATCAGAGTAAGGAGCATAAGCAGTCCAAGAGCTGCAAATGTTGTTAGGAAGAGGGCCACCTGCACAAGAACTAACTAAGACAGGGGAGGGGGTCCTGGGAGTGAGGGTGTCGATACAATATTACCAGAAGTGTTAACGTGAGTTGATCAATCAATGAATTACTTAAAATTTGATGAAGAAATGTATCTGACTCTCTGTGTCACTGTCTGTCCCTCTTTTGTTTAAAGTGATAAAATACCGCCCTCTGCTGGCTTCGCAGAGTCACTGTACAAGCAGCAGATTCTTTTTTCTCTGGGACACTTTGCTCCTGTCCCTGTACATTCTATTATTTCTGACAGTCTCACAATGCCCTGAATGACGCAAAGGCGCAAGCGGCTGCGCAGTGACGTCACAAAAAGATTGGCCACATCCAGTGGGGAAAGTCTGACACCGAGGAAGCGAGAGGAGGCAACAGGTGACTCGTGCCAGGGCCGTGAGGTGAGGGAGAGCGATCCCCTCTGGCCGCCACGAGAGGAACCAGCAACCACTTTCTGAATGAAAGCAACGAGATATTTTTGGAGAAATAGGTCATTTATTCACATTTCATCATTCCGTAACGAGGCAGCACCCACCCCCTGAAATACTTCAATACTATAGGACAGGAAATGTATAAATGTTAGGAACCACAGAACGATGAAAATGTTTAACATTGTTGCTTGGACAGAATTCAGCAGTGGCCCAGTTTTCTGCCTCCCTCCATTTTCAAATCGAAAAGTTACTGTTGCTTCCGAGTTGAAATGAACCTTCTCTGAATTTAATTAATGGAGAAAACAAACAAAGTGGGAGAGCAATAGTGATAAGGGGATTGCATTGTTCGGGCATCAGGCAGATGTCTGTGACAGTGCAGATGTGACACCAGCTGCCTCCCTGAGTCTGAGATGTCACTGAGTGGCTGAAGGACACTCTGAAAAGGATACTAGCAAATATAAGATGTGGCAACGGATGGAGACTTGAAAACAGTATATAGGAAGCTGTGAGATCAATTGACAACACAGGGTTAAATACAGAGTAAAGTTCCCTCGATGATGCCTAGCCAAACATTTTGAAGATATGTATAATCTGAGAAGTGCTAGAAATTTAACTCAATCTCAACTATCACCACAGAAACACACATGCATACGCGCGCGCGGGCGCGCACACACACGCGCGCACGCACGCACACACACACGCACACGCACACAAGCAGTAATTCTCGATTGTTATCCAAGAGGGTTCCCATTTTCAACGAAAATAGATGTATTCCAGAACTTACTCACAGAGTTCTTTACTGGATTGTTTCTGTTCAGTTTGGATTCTAAATTAGATTCATGATTCGTAACATCCACATGGACAATTTTCCTCAACCCATGTGCTATGCCCTGCTCACAAAAACTGCATTTGATTCCAATAC
Organism: Chiloscyllium plagiosum; assembly: GCF_037043375.1. Taxonomy (NCBI): domain Eukaryota; kingdom Metazoa; phylum Chordata; class Chondrichthyes; order Orectolobiformes; family Hemiscylliidae; genus Chiloscyllium; species Chiloscyllium plagiosum. The sequence continues at coordinate 84,989,333 of NW_028270183.1, forward strand.
CGTATGTTGTTTGATACAGGAACCTTTCTGTGTCGGGGGCATTGAGTCTTGAGTCTGACCCAGGTGTGTGAATGTCCTGTTTGTCTGACATCCAGGATTGTTTAATGAAGCTTTGATGTTTGGAAATCCCGATCTGTACATTTTACAGTCCTTTAGTAGAACTGTATTTATTTTCACTCCTTTACTCTGGATCTTATTAATTGATTCAACATCATTGTCCGCAACCTTGGACACAAATCGGGAGAGTTAAAGTGATGGCGTCACCAAATATTTGGACAGTTTGGCAATTATGACCAGGACGTGGGCCTATGGAGGTGAAGACGTTTTACTGTGATCGTACAGGAGGTATGGACACCATGAAGCATCTCCAAAATGATAACGGATAAATGTGGCAATTCACAGATATTCTGGGCGAGCAGAGCGAAACAGGCAGACACACTGAGTAAGGAACAGAGAGTGACAGAAGGATTTTGAGATTTCCAAAAGGCATCTGCTCAAGTCAGTCTTGATCTAAAAACTGAGTATATTATTGGTGAAACTAGTTTATAAGTAAATTGTGAAGTGGAAGTAAGCTGCTGTCAAACAGATTGATGTAGCGATGATCAGTCAATGGGCAAAGCCCTGTCCATTACAATACAAAGTGGAGAGTGTCAGGGAGAATCGACAGAGACTTCAGTTTATATGGGGAGATGTTATAGGACTCTGACGTAGAGAGGGATCTGTGTGTACTGGGATATTAAAACACATTGAATTAATCTGCAGGGGCAGCAAGGTATTAACAAGGCAAAGGGATGAAGTTTTCGTTTGTTCATCGGACGTGAGCATCACTGGCTGGGCTCAGCATTTATCCCTCATTCCCATCAGCCCTTGAGAAGATGGTAGTGAACTGGCTTATCGAACTGATGTACTCCATAACTTTATTTGTGGAGAAACTGAATGTCGCAGAAATTAAACTGCAGCTTTTTATATTCCCAGTCCCAATTTTAAACTTAACTGTTTGGCTGGCACAGTGACTCAGTGGTTAGATTGCTGCCTCAGAGTTCCAGGGACTCCTGTTTGATTCCAGTGTCGTGCAACTGTAAATGGAGTTTGTAAGTTCTCCCCGTGTTTGCGTGGGGTTCTTTCGGATGGTCTGGTTTGCTTCGACATGTGCGGATCAGTAATATTGGCCATGCTAAATTGCCCATAGTGATCAGACATGTGAAGGTTAGGTGCATTAGTCAGGGAAATGTACAGTGATAGGGCAGGGGCATTTCACACCGCTGGGATTATATATTCATTTACTCTAGTCTCAGTGAGAGACTGGAATTCCATGTGTTGTCAGCAAGTTGATGTACAGTAGAACAAAGTCTCTAAGCTAATTGAGGGGAGCAATTCGTAGAACAGGGAGAGAACAGGGAAAAAAACAAATTGCTGATAAAAGCTCAGCAGTTTTGGCAACATCCGAACAGAGAATCCAGAGTTGCCACGTCGTATCCGGTCACCGTTTATCTGAGCCAGACCTGAAACTTTAACGCTAATTTCTCTTCAAAGATGCTGCCAAGCCTGCTGAGGTTTTGTTTCTGATTGACAGAATCAGCATTTCTTTCAGATTGTATTTAGGTAGTGAATGGGGTTCAGTTCAGAGTAAAGCTGTTTCTGCACTTCAGCTTTTCTAACTCCCAGACCATGTTCACCGTGGAATTAGATAATGACGAAGTCAACCCCTATCCCCACACTGTCCCGATCAAATGCACTTAGCACAGTTATATCACTGGCTTATCGGCAGAGTACATTTCCCTGTACACTTTCTCCAACTAAACCTCCCAGGGTCGGGGAAAAATAGGGTTACATACAATGTACAGATATGTCCACAAACACTCCCGTGTCAGGGGAAGCTCTGTGTTAGATTACAGAGTAAAGCTGCCTCTACAGTGTCTATCACAAACTCGCACATAGCTCATACGCACAGACACACTGTCATGCGGTCACACATGTTCAGTCACACGCACAGTAGAGCATTGCAAACTCCCGATCTCAGAATCTCACACTCGAACACAACCTCTCACTCAGCCAATCTCAGCCACCAACTCTCAGTCAATCAGTCACAGACACCTCAAAGCCACACTCGCTCATTCACATACACAGTTACTCTTTCACAAATGTGTACTAATGATGCACAATCCGAGAGGCTTGCTTAATGGTAAATCAATTTCTTTATTTTTAGAGAACACAAAATTTGAAGGCAAATTACCTCAGGCTGGTCTTTCATAAATGCCTGTTATCTGGATAAAATACATCTTACTCCATGCTAAATCTCTGACAGATTCTGAACAAGACCACGCACCTACAATTCAGTAGCTGACCTGTCATATTACTATCGTATTTTCGTCTTGAAGTTTGGAAAGTAAGACAGACTTTTAAAAATCTCAGGGCACGGACTTTAAAAGGATTCTGGAATCTGCAACTTAATCAATGGAAACTTTGTAACAGAGTTCTCCATATCCTGCATTTACAGTTTAATTTGTAAATTAACATTTCTACAATATAGGAATGTATGAATGGAAAAAAAGCTTTTCACACATTTGCCCCTCACCTGTGCTGACAGAATTCAGACTCAAACTGAAGCTTCTCTGGTCCTGCATCCAGTTTACTATTGTACCATTTGGTTTAGACTATCCCTCCTCTAACATCGAAATTGCATCGATTCACATCCCAGTTTATTTCATCTGCAGGAGGCCGAGAGATGAAAATGTATAAAGTGTACGATGTGTTTTAATCTGCTAAACCAGGACAAATGATTCCAAAAGTGCCAGTAGCCATTATAGGTTTGTTTCAGGTAGCCATTTCATGTCAGCACAGCGCTGACAGCGACTTTATAAACAGGGAAAGGCAAGAACTGGTTGGGGACTTGGGAGTCCATGTGCAAATGAATGCAGCGTAGATTCACAGAACTATAGTTGAACGGCACGGGTTCAATGGCCAGGGAAATGACACAAGCCCAGGACTGTATCCCTGGAATTTTGAATAGTCTAAAATGATGAAAGTTTGAGAGTCAATGACAGGAACTGCAGGATAAGATTGGGAGAAAATATCGTTGTTGCTTCTGGAATCTATAAATAGGTTCAGTGTCGAGTAATCTAACAATAGACTGGAACCCTTTGAAATCTCAGGACATGTTCAGCATGAGGTTAGATTTTGTTTTAATCACCCAACACTGTCCCCATCAATATCTAACGCAGGCATAGGGTTCAGTACAGATGAAAACCCAATTACACTGTTCCCATCAAACACTCCCAGGACAGGAACAGCACTGAGTTAGATAAAGAATAAATCTCCCTTTACATTTTCCACATCAAACCTACCCAGGACAGGGAAAATACTGTGCCAGATAGTAAACAAAACATCGTCCATATAACCAGAAAATGACTGCATTCCATCTGTTGCTGCCTTGCTTATTGTGGGTCACAGAGTGAGCTCCGAAACACCTCCAGGCCAATCTTATACTGTACCTGTAGCTGTGGCTCTCTATCTGTGTCTCTAAGTCTCTCTCGGTTTCTGAGATTACCTCCCATTCCCTCGACAATGTTGAATAAATTTCAAAACCGCTCAATTACGTTTAAAACATTTTCGGATACCCTGAAGATTTTTTTGCAGGGTTTATAAATATCCATCCTCACGTTACTTGCGGATATCCAGTGTAATTCCTCTACATTTAGAAAGTCCGTAATCCACAAAGCAAATTAACATCCAGGGTCCGTGAACAATCCGGAAGTTCCATGAAGTGTCTGTCTTTATTGCATGCGATTGGTCATTAACAGTAAGGAAGCGTTCCTATGAACTTTTTTCACTGAGACGCCATCAGGAGTCCTGAGGACTAAGTTGATTCTCAGACTGACTGTTCATCGTCACTGCAAAGAAAAATCAAATTTTAAAGATGCAGGAAAAACTCAACGAAAACAACTGCTGATGTGCTTCCCAATGTTTCACTGATACTTTTTAGGATGAGATTTTCAGGAGGACATTTAGCTGAATGAAACCAGGAGCAGGACGAAGCCATTCAGCCCCTACAACCTGCTCTCCATTCAATGTGATCATACCTAATTCCCTATGTCAACGCTATATTCTCACTTGCTCTCCAGAGGTCGTGGTAGAGAATGTTACAATTACAACAATTGGTTCACGTTTGTCGGAGGAATCGAACAGAAACTGAATGATCCCGTTGAAAATGGTGAGAAGTTCTTAAACATTATCGTTCAGGGGGATATATGGTATCAGAACTTTAACTGACAGTGGAGTCAATAATGTGGAGGACAATTGATACAGAAGAGTACAGTGCTCTTCAGCCCTCGATGATGTGCTGATCGGTTAATCTACTTTAAGATCAAACTAATCTGCATAACCTATCTTCCATGTGCCTATCCAAGAGTCGCGTAAACATCCATAATGCATCTGATTGAACTACCACCGCCACAGAATCTGGTCGGTGCACAGAAAGAATTTACCTCTCATCTCCCCGAAACCTTCCTCCAATCACTTTTAAATTATGCCCCCTTATGAAGACATTTCTGTACTGGGAAGAAGTCTCTGGCTATTTATTCTATCTGTGGTTCTTAACATCATATACACCCTTATCAATTTACCCCGCACCCTTCTTCATTCCAATGAGAAAAGCCCTCAGCCCATCAATATTATTTCATAAGAAATGCCCTCCAGTTCAGGAAGCATGGTGGTAAATCTTTTCTGCAGCGTCTCTAAAACTGCTGCCTTCAGGATCAATCTAGTCAGATTGCAGATTTTAAAAAATCTGTAACTGATTCTGAACAAGTTTCACGTGGAATATGCTTTACAAATCACAATCCCTCAGGCAGTTGGAGGGATCGCCATGTCAGACTGTGATTTTGATTAAATAAAGGAAATGTCTCTCCCCCACGGTCATTGCGTGACTCTTTTGCTCTTTATGACAAACAGAAAGCTCTCGCCTCTCTCGTGTCTGTTTCACTGATACTCCGTGCTTCATATTAATTGGCCACGAACAATAAGGAGGTCTGGCCGTGACTAGTTCATTGTGAGGATATCAGGAATCCTGTGGACCACGTTCATCCTCAGACCGACTAGAAATAACTTCTGCATGTGTCCTCCTAAATTCTGCTACTCTTCTCTTCCCTGTTTCCTGCATTTTCAATTTGTGTCATTTGCAAATTCTGAAGACATGTCCTGTTGTCTGGAGGTTGACAGTGAGTAAAGCTCGATGTCCACAACACAGACTCCCAAGCCAAGCGTCAGCATGCTGACATCTCTTGATGTCAGTGCACAAGTCCTCATTGATAAAGTGGGAGTTTGAGATTCAGAAACGAAATAACTGTGACACTCTGTTCTATCCATTGACTCTCCACCCCTCAGTGAAATTCAAATAATGACCGAGTTCCCTGTGAAAAGCGTCAGTTGGATCCGCCTCCATTAGAACTCCAGCAGGGCCCTCCACACAAACAACAAGCGTTGTGTCAACAAAAAAACATCTTACTACACACCTGTTACTTTTGCAGATAATTTCAACCTGTGTTGTCTCATTCTTGAACCTTATATTCGGGGAACTGTTTCTTCCAGAGGTTTTTGAAAGTCCCATCAGATTCCCAATCTGAAAAGTTCCATTCTTTCCAATCCATCCCCATGATTGAAGGTGCGGACCCCGGAACAAATGCACACAATATTCCAGTAATCTGTAGTGATTTCCGAAGTGAGCTCACTCCCCACCACCTTCTCGGGAGGAATAAGTGACAGCACAGACAGTGAAGGCCACATTCTTTAGGAGGGTCACCCCATCAGAGTTTTCAGGTCCCCAGTTGATTAGAACAGAGTCTATGTCCAGGTTTTTGCAGGGGCCTGACATGCAACGCCAGCCTGTGCTTCTCCAACAAATACCTGACCAATGGAATGATTCCTTTATGAATGAGTTAATGCAGAGAAATATTTATACTTTTCAGTGTAATTCTCTGGTGTACAATCGACTAGAATCTGCTGTAAATGATAGTCTCCATGAGGTGTTCGGAAGTATATCAGGTATTCGTACAGTAGATATCCGATCCTTTTGAATGGCTGGATTTAACCTAGTGGAAGAATTCCTGCCCTAAACACACGCAGGTTCAATTCCCAAGCAAAGTCAGAGGGCACAGGTGTCACATCGGTTCCCTTGGAACTAGCTGTCCAAGCTCCGTGTGTAATTGTGCAGCCTATAGTGAGGCCCGCAGTGACTCCTTCCTGGATGTGTCTTTGCCCTTGGGGAACACTGACACATGGAGATTCTACAGAGGCTACGCATTGGGGCTTGACCCCTGAGTCCAATCAACCTGCGGCTGGGTCTCTGACCTCACAATGGGAGATAACCCTCTCTCAGCTCGAGCTCGAGATTCAACAACAGCCAATAGTATTTCCCCCTGGAGCACGGCCACTTAAAAGTGAAGGAAAGGAAATCAGAGAAAGTTGCTCGGATAGAGAGAGCAGTAGGGAGAGAAACTGAAGTTTTCACGTGTCCAAAATCAGGTTGGAGTGCAGTGACTTCAGCGACTCTCACTGTGTTTTGCCATTTGAACTGAACTGATTCTGAAATATGAAAATTAAATCGAGGAAAATACTTCGTGTCAATAAGGGGAAAAGTGGACTTTATACTCCAACATCAATAAGTGTTAAGCGTAATTTTAAATGAATCCTAATCATACATTACTTATTATATTGCAAATTAACAAATGCTCACAATCTGCTGTAGACAATTATTTTGTCTGAGTTACATCCGCTTTCGTCAGAAATTAAAAATGCAGCAATTAAAAGGATTTAGTGACAAAGAACAAAGAGGGGAACCGGAGGGAACGAAAACAAAATAGAAGTGCAGGAATGATGAGATAACAAAATGATAAGGGTGCAAAACAGATCCGCTGCATCCCAACTTTCTTGCCCAAAGTTGCTTGGAAGCAGAAAGTAATAGGTCGGGAATGGGGTTTGTGGTGGAATTGAGCATAAGTGCCAAAATATTACTGGAAGCTAGGAAATGCTGGGACGAGGATTGGAATCAGGAGGTGTGGCCACGTGGGTAAGGTAGGAAAAGTCGAGAATGCAACATTGTCAGAACTGGTCAATTAACGGTCGGTCAGCAGGGGGCGTCGTTCAATCAATGTGGGCAGAGGATGTTCCAGTTCAGAGAATGCAGCAATCATATTTAAAGGCTGTTATCTATACTTTCAAACAACAGCTCTGGAGAGACATTGGCTACTAACAAACATTTAACATCAATGAGATTCAGATTGCTCCCTGAATCATTAAATTTCCTGCAGGGTGCTTGGGCACAGGAACAGTCCCTGTTCTATCAAGGCTGGAGAAGATCAATAAGTCAATGTGGGCAAGTTCAAGATTGCTGAGGTTGTGAGTACGTGTGGGGAACCTGGTTAAGTTGACAAAAAGGGATCAGCGAGCGAACATTTTCTGGAAGGGTTACATGGTTAAACTGAAGAACTTACATGTGGCCAGAGATGAAAGTGAAATTGAAAGCAAAACACATCATATCCAGCCATTGGCAAATTCATGGCAGCAGACTGTCCTTCCAAAAGGTCAGGGTAAAGAGGATGCAGTGTGCCCTGACAGGGTAGATCAGCTGCTGACTGCAGTAACTGGATTATGGGGAGTTGTGGGGTTTCGGGGGAGTGGGGGTTGGGGGCCTCACACTCACTTCCCGTGACCAACAGCAGCTCCTCATCCCCTCTGAAAATTACACCAGAAACCACGCAGCAAGCTCCTAGGTTGTCGGCACCTCTCGTCTTCAGGCAATTAGACGAGAGCCAGAATGATCAAAACCAACGGAGAAAACAGATAGCAGCTTGACGTCACTTCAGTTGTCAGTGCAGAGGTACAACAACATCATAGGACCCGCATTTGCTAAGAAGGTCACCTTGAAGTCCTTAGATTTCACAATTATCTACTTTGTTATTACATATCACCGTGGTGTGTCGCTATATTCAATTAATTCTGGTGGGATGCATGACAAGTCAATACCGTCAATTGCGCACCCCACTGGGAGCAGGGAGTCAGGGAACTGTCTACAGAAAGGGACCATTGACAACAGGGCAAGTAGGGGTCGAGAAGAGCGCAGATAGGTGAATTGGAGCATGACCAAGAGCATCAGGAGCTTACCTGGTCAGATGGTTCAGGGCTGTGTGAAATTACTGCCCGCAGAATGGAATAATGGACGTCCAGGTTCTCTAATGTGAGATCCTCAGAGGAACAGTGGATACTGGCATTCAATTTACATAAGGTCTGCCGGCTCAGGAGGGCGTCTGGGCAAGAGTCTGAAATAATAGCGGCATCAGTCGCAGTGCCAGGGCCAATACTGGAGTTAATGGGTTAGGAGAGTGGCTCTGTTATGGGTATTCTCAAAAACCGTATAGTGCAGAGGGTATTGCAACTCAGGTAATTTTCCGAGTCGGAAGCCGCAGACGGTTGGACAGACCCAGAATCCACCACAAAAGAAATTAGCAGCTCCCCACCACCTCCACATCCATCATCGGAATTTAAGACGGGGCGTTTGAGAGACATATTGAGATTGCCTGTGAAAACTCACTCTCACGATAGCCCTAGTTAGTTTCTGGAGCACGGGGGAAGGGATCAGCCACAGTGTAGGCAGCCTGTTGAAGCTGCCTCTGTTGTGTGGTGGACTGCTGTCGTGCCTGAGGGGAGACAGAGAGGTTAGATGGCCCTGGGCGACATTGCCTGAACCAGCCCTGTGTCACTCAGTGTTCCAATTTCACACTGTTCCAGCACTGCCTTCTTTAAATTGCCCTAGTTTGCTGTACTGGCCTAGTGATGTCCTTGTGGTTGTCGGTTTGCGCGAGCCAGTCGAACGCCCCCGTCGGTTTTGGTGTAGTGAACAGCCCATTCCCGTCCAAGTTATTAAGTACAATTAAATTGTCCGTCCTGCTCGTCGTTCGATTGTGCAACGTGAAAACGTGAGCATATGTGAGGTCTGCAGAGCAAGCTATTCATTCTCTGCGAATGGAAGGCCCGACGAGGATTCACAGACTTCCCCAAAGCGGACAAAGACATCGAGCAACTGCTTGGCTGCGCTGAAGACACCGGAAAACAGCCCAAATTCGGCATGCCGTCTTGCACTGGCCTTTATTGCATCCTTCACAGTGCTCTCCAGCCACTTTTTCCCAGTCTGAAGCGGTGTCCCAGTGGGATGTCACTAACAGGGCTAATGGTCTCCCAGTGGGTTATATGCACAAGCTGTAATACGGTCTGCACATCTTGGGACCGACAGTTGAAAATACAGGAAATTTCGAGGACCCAAATGTAGAACGGGTCTGGGGCATCTTGTAGCATGGCCCGGACCTCTGCGTGGATCCAGATCTTATACAGGGGAGTGCACCCAATCATGATGCGGGGAAACTGACAGTTGGTGGCCTGGTAATTTCGGCAAGCACTCAGGCATCTTGTGAGTCTGGAGTTATCGTTTGTGTTGGGCAGCAGTGGTGATTCATACTGCCCGGCGGCTAATGTGTCCCATCGCGGGCTTGCTGTGTAATGCATGGTAAAAAAAAAATGCAGCCACTTTGAAGCCAGTATTGGAAATTTCGGGTACTGTGGGGCAAAGGGCGGTGCGGCTCTATCTGGAATTATTTTGATCATAGTGTCGCTTGTTATTGCAGCAGTCTTCCACCTTCGCAGCTGATACTGCTGGGAAACCTGCCGAAACTTTGCAAGACACTGCAGCATGTATACAGTGTCCCAGGAGGGGTCAACGTGCCCTCCCGTATTGGCGTGGTCCAATAATCAAGCTTATCGGATTTAAAGGACCTCCCATATGGCCAATTTCCTTGTGGACATGTGTAAAGATCACCTGTGAAGTGGGTAAAGTAACCACCATCCCCTGTCTCTTTCAGCACAGTGTCTGCTAGTGAAACAGGTATAACAAGAGAATCTCCTATCTTTACTTTGATTTTCACGTATTTACAGGGGGGCGTGGTTAGCACTGCTACCTCACAGCGCCAGGGTCCCAGGCTCGATTTCAGCCTTCAGCGACTGTCTGTGTGCAGTTTGCACATTCTCCCCATGTCAGCGTGGGACTCCTCCGTGTGCTCCGGTTTCCTCACACAATCAGAAAGGTGTGCAAGTTCGGTGAAATCGCCGTGCTAAATTGCCCATAGTGTCAGGTGCATTGGCGGGAGGGAAATGGGTCTGCACGGCTTACTCTTCCGAGGGTCGGTGTGGACTGTTTGGGTCGACGGGCCTGTTTCTACACTATAGGGAATCTAAACTTACATGCCTCCTCAATATCGTCTTGTGAAACATCGGTCCTGGGCCGTTCTCACCACATGGTTGGGGTTGCCCAGCTATCACATCCCAGCAGTGGGTGGAATTCCCTGTCCCCATGGCGTACTGGAAGTCCTGCGCTGACTGCTAAGCATTGCACTTCAGTCTTCGAGGAAAGACAAAGGGACTCCTCACAGAACGCACAAGGAGTGAGTGATTGACAGGTCAAGCAATAAAGGAGTATCGCGCACCGCATTGTAAACAAACACTTGTCTGATGGATAAACACACTTAGACGAGACAACTGAAACTGACAATACATGCAGTCAGCAACCGCAAAACAAGCAGACACATCCAAAGCAAATGCTCAGAAACCACAAGACAGAAAAAAAGTGAACTGGTGGAGCCCCGGTCAATTTCCTTCGAACTGAGGAATCTCTTAGGATTGATGCAAAAAAATTAATCAGCAGTCTCTCATTCTATTTTTTCAGGCTTCCCTTGCCCATCCGGCTCTCCCCTGGCTGGATTCGGGTTACGGCACAAGCTCTGGACGTGATTGATACAATCTGGACTCAATCAAGCATCCAGCGGCATTAATCAGTTCAAGAATGGGATCGGGGGTTCCAGCTCTCTTCGTGGGTATGTGAGAATGTCCCTCTCCTTGGCAGTAAGGTGATACCATTGTTGCTCTCCAGAGATGAGTAAGGTATTCTGGTGCATCCCTGGCTGACCTGAGCTTCATGTGGCTTTGATATCACTGGGGTACTAGATTACCCTTCGGCCTTTGGTTCAGCTGTGTTTATCGGGTCGAGGAAGCTTATTGGTAGGTTGTCTTGGGAAGTGTATTCCCTGGTTTGTGAATAAATCTGATCATGTATGGTTTCCCTTGTCAGCCTGTTTGGTCAATGCTGAGGCATTTTGGGTGTTCCTTGTATGGCTTGGACAGGCTTGATTTTCTGTGTTCTTATTGGCCATGCTGTGTGTAGGCAGGTTTGCATGTCATTTCCCATACTGTTGAAAAATAAACTTTCAGATCTGCAAAGGTTGTAAATTCAAAATCTTAATTCAACATCAACCTGTTCACATGGGGACAAGCCACTCAGCTGTTCCATGACGGGAAGGTATTCACTCGGGGATCAATCCTCATGGCACGCAAACGACTTCAAGGAAGGGAGAGAAGATTTGTCTTCTCTGTTTGGGAAGCGATTATCTTCACCGCCTCATGTCATCCGATCGACATGACACTGGAGAGACACCATTCGTCTGTTCTGTGTATGAGAAGGAATTTATTAAATCAGCAAATGTTCAAATAAACATGAATGGGCACACTATAGAGAGGCCTGCACTGAGTGTGGAAAGAGATTCACCTGGTCATCGCTATTCAGTGAGCACGAGCATATTCACACGAGCGAGAAATATTTACTTGCTCCTTGCCTGGGAAGTGATTAACTCGGGTCTTCAATCTCAGCAGATATGGACTTGTTCCCACAAATGAGAGAAAATTTTAATGGTCTGACTTTGAAAAGAGCTTAAGGAGTAGCAATGATGTGACGAAACACCAGAAAACACATGAGAATCCCTGCAGTGCAGCAACAGGCCCTTCGGCCCAACAAGTCCTCACAAACCCTCCAAAAAGCACTCAAACCCATTCCCCTCCCTTATATTTACCCCAACTATTAACCGACGGTATGGGTAATATATCATGGCCAATTCACCCAACCGGCGCACCATTTTATCTTATGGGATGAAATTTGAGGACCTGGAGGAAACTCACGCAGACACGTGGAGAACGTGCAGACGCCACACAGACAGGCCTCCGAGGCTGGAATCGAAACCAGCCCCTCATGCTCTGAGGCAGTAGTGCTAAACACCGAGCCACCGTGCGTGGAGAAGCAGTTAATTTGCACTGTGCGTAGCATGGGATTCAATTACTCATTCGCACGTGTCACAGCCCAGTCAGGTGGAATCTGTTTCGCTCAGTTGGCTGCTTTGTTGGCTTATAAAGCAACGTGATGCTCGCAGCTTGGTTAGAATTCCTATCAGTGGTTTGAGGTTAAATTAAAGGTTGTCCTTCTCGAAATCTTCTCTGACCTGGTTAAATCACCGAACAGCCCCTTCTTTCTCAAATGAAGGCAGTAGCCTCTCCGGTCTGGAAAGATGGTAAGAGTGCAAAAAATCCAGTGAGGTCGCATGTGAATGCGATATAGAGATTTGCATCGAGAATTGAACTGTATTCATCTTGTCAGCCGGGGTTTACTTCATTGGATGTGTTTAATCTCTTCAATTGACCTGGTGTTTAATTGTTCAGTTTTCAATCACATCAAATTCAAAGATTCTTATCCCCGGATTTCTGTCCAATTCGAGGAGACTGGTCGATATCCATTGACAGCCCTGTTCTTGATCCTCTTCTTCATTGTTAAGTGTGGATTTGTACTAAAAAATATTTCAATGCAATCGGCATTTCTGAATGCTCTTCACATCGAAATGAAGACCTTGTGAATGTATTCACTTATATAAGAGAAACAACAATCCTACAGTGAGAGCACAAGATTGTGTTCTCATCAGCGTGACCATGTTTATGGGACCTCAATTACTGGAAACTTATAAAGCATTTCCCACACTGGGTCATTAAAACAAATTATTGTCACAGTGAACCCGTTGGTGTATCAGGAGGATGGATGGCTTAAGTGCATCCTTTCCCCAATTCAGAACATATGAATGGCTTCTCGCCAATATGAATTCACTCGTCTTTCAGTAAGTTTGAGAAACGTCAGAGCAGGTGAATGGTCTCTTTCTAGTTGAACTCTCTTGTATTTCAGCAGATTGTCTGAATCAATTAATTACTTCAAATCGCAGGGGACGAATGGTCTCATACGAATGGTATGAACTCACTGGTGTCTCAGCAGACTGAATGACTGACTGAATGCCGTCCCATTCTTAGAACAGGCGAACGGCCTCTGTCCACTGGGTTCGCAGATGTAAAGTGAGATCAAATGACGGCCTGAACCCATTCCCTCTGTGAGAATACTTGAATGGTTTCTCATCAACGTGAACACATTGATGGTACAGCAGATCGTGAGAACTTTTGAAGCCTTTTCCATACTCTGGACAATTAAATGGTTTCTTCTCCGTGTGAACCCACTGGTGAGTCAGCAAGTTAGAAAACTGAGTAAATCCCTTTTCACTCTCAGAACAGTTGAATGGCTTTTCCCCGGTGTGGTTGCACTGATGAATTTTCAGTACAGACAAGTAATTGAATCGTCACCACATTTCCGCAGTTTCTCTCAGCGCCCCCCCAATTATGTCTCGATAGTTCAGATAGTGAATGCTTTCACTCGACTCTGAATGTAACATTCTGCTTTCATTTTCAAAGGCTGGTGAAGTTCAGGCTACAAGGAACAAAGCAACTCCATAAAAATTCTGATGTGATGCTTCGTTTCAGTTTCCCAACAGCAAATCCTCATCTTTGATACCCCTCAAATAAAACCAGATATATCTCAGTAAGAGAGAACTCCTCAAAACACAAAAGCGTATGATTTTCATTCTTCGTCGGGTGCAGGTATTCCAGAACAGGTCAGCATTTATTGTTCATTCCTGATTTGACTGGACAAGGTGGTGATGAGTTGCTTTCTTGAACCATCGTTTCCGTGTGCTGTTGGTAGACCCAAATCATAGGGGAGTGAAATCCACAATTTTGACCCACTGATTCTGGAGGAACGCCAATATATTTCCAGGGCAGGATGGTAAGTGGGTTGTGGGTCTTTCCTATCTCTGTACTACCCTTTTCCTTTTAGATGGGAGTAGTTGTGAGTTTGTAATGTACTGTTTAAGGACCCGTGGTGAATATCTGCAGTGCATGTTGTGGATGGTGCTAACTGCATGTCTGCGTGTTTGGCTGTGGTGGGAATGGATGTTTGTCGATGGTTTATTAGTTGTGTGTTGCTGCTCAATTCAGTTGCTCTGTTCTGGACGGTGTTGAGCTTTTCAGTATTGTTGCAACTGCACTAAGGAATCCTCAAGAAGGTTGTGATTTAAATGTCTCTTGCAACTCAGATGTGAATCTGCTGTGCTTCTCCTGTGCATTGTTTCTTTAACACTGCAATCATCCAGGCGAACAGGAATTATGCCATCATGCCTCATTCTGTATTGTAAAGGAGTAAACAGTTGGTCGGGAAAGAACAAAAGAAAGAGAAGAACATTTGGTCAATGAGGTGAATAACGCTCTCGATCGGAGAGTGAACAGCTGTTAATGGAGACTGCCGGTGACAAATCATAGGTCGCGTGTCGTCGCAGGCTATGTGTTAGACATGCTTTAGGGAGTCAAGAAAATCTCTGACTATGTCTCGCTCTTGTGGCCACAATGCTATATGGCTGCTAAAGTTAGCTTCTCAAAGACATTGTAACTTTCACTGCACCCAAGAAGGACTTTCGGCCCATCTTGCAAATGTCCGTCATGAAGCAACGATCCATTCTCATCCTGTGTTTTTGAGAACTTGGTCTGGATCCTTAAGCGCTGTGGTACTCCAAGTCATCAACGAAATATTTTCCTAATTCCACCACCACCGGAAATTACATCACAAACCCAAAGAACCCCAAACATATAAATTTTAAACAGGAATCATGAACAGTGCTTCGCCTGGAGACCCACTGAAATTGTTACCTCGTAGTGTGATGAAATGTATGGAAATGAACTTTCCAATTCAGTGAGCAAACCGACATCCAGTTTAATGCCCTACTCAAAGAACTCAATAATGTTTGTGAGTCTCGACCTCCCATTCACAAAACCGGCTTGACCTTCCCTCATAAACTTATTCCAATCGAGATAATTACAAATTTTATCGCTTAGAACATTTTCCAACACTTTACTCACAACCGACGGAAGGGTCAATGGTCTATAAGTTCCAGGCTTTTCTCTACTTCTTGAATGAGGGAACAACTTTTACTATCCTGCAGTGTTCTGGTACTATGCCTTTGGACAATGACGACATAAAGATCAAAGTCGAAGGCTCGGAAATCCGATTCTTGGTTTCCAAGAGAATCCTAGGATAAATCCCATCCGGCCCACGGGAATTTATATATTTTCACATTTTCAGAGTTTGTAACACCTCGTCCTTGGGAACCTCAATCCGATCTCGTCTGGTAGACTGTTTCTCAGTATTGTCCTCGACAACATTTTGTTTTTCCAGAGCGAATCCTGACGAAAGATATTGCTTTTGCGCTTCCACATCACTTCAGACTCCATGCACTACTTACCACGACTGTCCTTCATTCGCCATATTTTATTCCATTCATTCTTTTAGTCCTTACGTAACTATGGAAAGATATAGGATTTTCCCTTATCCAATCTGCCAACAAATTCTCAGCTACCATCCTGGCTCATCTTCAGTCTGTCTTCAGGTCTTTCCTGAACTTCCTCAGTAATCATGACTCCTGCACTTGACAATTTCCTCCCTCTCTGACAGGTACATACTTATCAAAGACACACAGAACCTGCTCCTTGAATAAGCTCCTCACTTCTATTCTGCCCATTTCCTGCCGTTTCCTTGCCCAACCTGTGCATGTGTGATCTTATCTAATCGCATTACAATTTTCCTTCCCCGAGCAGTAGCGCTTGACTTCCGGTGTATACCTATCCTTTGAAAAGCTCAAGTAGACATAATTGAATTTCGGTAACTATCACCAAAGTGCTCACCTACCGCCAAATCTATCACCTTGCCGTGTTCATTACCCGGTACCAAATCTAATTTGGCCTCTCCCCTTGTTGGCCTGTTCCATTAAACAGTAGTTAAGGAATCTATCTCAGATATTCAATACTCTCCTCATCAAGGCTACCCTGACTGAGCTGCTTCGACCGATCGACAGTTTGATTAAAATCTCGCATGATAATTGCCATACTATTTTTCAGGTGTTATTTATGTCTTTGTTTCCTGCCCTCCCCAATGTGATCTTAAAATGTGGAGCTGGTGCACTCCGACAATCAATGACATTTTCTTCTTAGAACTTTTAATTTCCTCCCAAATGGATTCAAACTCATTTTCCATAGAAAGTATATCATCTGTCAGCATCGGTCTGAGGTTGTCCTTGAATGTTTGAGTTACACCACCTTCCTTACCACCATTTCTGTCCTTCCAAATTGTCTCATGCCCGTGAACATTTCGCTCCCAGTCTTGACTATGCTGTCTCCATGTCTCTGCAATGTCTACTAAATTGTATTCGTTCGTGATAATTTATGCCGTTATATCCCCAACCTTCTTCCGAAAAGTACGAGCATTCAGGTATAGTGCCTTTATGGTAGCTTTCTTACCCATTGATTAACAACATCTCTAATAATATCTTATGAGCTATCCTTTCTTCTTGCGTCTTGCTTCTCCTCACTTGTCCATTTCTGAACTCCTTGCTTAGTACACAAGTGCTCAAATACATTTTCCAGGTGAAGCAACACTTCCCCTACACTTCACACAATCCAGCCTAATAGATTCACTGCTCATATTGTGGTCGCCACTACCTTGAGAAATGAAGTCTGGATTGAATGACCGTTTTGCAGAATACAAAGTTCTATTACCAAAAATGTCCCTGAGCTTCCAGTTGTCTGCTCCTTTAGCACAGAACCATGTTTCCTAGCCAACGTCTCTATCTCAGGCTTACTGCAGTGTTCCACCATAGCTCAGCACATGCTGAAAATGTAACAGACCATTTCCTGCTTGAGCACCCCGCAACCATCCATACCAATTTCAATCATTTTAGAGGCCTGAAGTCTCCCATGTCCTGGCCCCCGACACACCCATCAGGCCTAGTTATAGCATAGCAGCCATTACACAATCCCTATGGTTCGTCATAAACAGTCTCCGTGAACAGTTGTTAGCACTCCAAACAAATCATTATCAATTCCTATGTCCAACTGTTAGCCTCTCTCTTTCGGCACTGTCCCGACATCTCATTCACTCCTAATTACTGCGCCCCCACATATCTTCTGCATATAGACCAAAATTTTCCTGGAAACCATCAATGCTAAGGACGGCGTTACTGGACCGAACATGTTCACTCCGATTTCTCTTTTCAGCATCTTTTGGTCTTGCCCCTGAGGAAGCTTGATACTGTGCTTGTGTCATGACCCCCTGCACATAAGACACAACTGTGTTAATCCTGAAAAGTTATCTTGTTGATGAATCCCATTGCAATGTGAGGCATTAGCATCGACTTCGTAGGTCAATAATTAAAGAAATCATGTGCTTGGATTTGTGCCGCAGTTCTGTTCTGGATATGGTAAACAACAGAGAGCTAAATCTCCGTCATGTCAGATGGGAACAGATAGGAATCTCCACAAGAGGTGGTATTAAGTGAATGTACTTCAGTTAGAGAAAATTCACGCCATTTCTCACTGTAAGACTGTGGCTATCAAAGCAAATTATTTTATAACCACAAAGGTTTAATACAGCATTTTCGTATTGAAATATCTGAATGATCTCCTTCCAGTGTGACAGTACAGTTGTGTCAGCAAATGGGATAACTGAGTGAATCACTTTACTTGTTCAGCAAGCGAACAGTCCTCTTGTGCTAAGATATAGGGACAGAATGCAGGACGTGGGATGAAAAGGTTCTAAAGAAGTTTGACATAGGGCCTGATGAAGTGTTCGTGGTTCTGAGCGGCTTGAAGTGGGCATGTTCCCAATTCAGGACGGACTTGTATCTTATGTTCCTCTCTGTCTCAATAGAGGAAATGTTTTACTTTCCTCTTTGGGTTTGTAGTGGACTGAACTAACGCTGTTCCACTTTTTAGCAAGATTGGGAGAGATTAACCAGAGAATCACACAGCAGTGAGTCTCACATCAGTTAAAGGGAACCTTTTGGAGCAAACCCTGTAGGAGAGTGTTAACTGGCACTTGTCCAGTCAAGGTTTCATCAGGAAGAGTCATCACGGCTTTGTTACAGAATGTCATGCCTAACAGATTGCATTAAATATATTTTATTGGCAAATGATCGGGTTTTTTTTAACGAGGGTCGTGAAGTTGATGTTGTTTGTGTGGATTTCAACATAGCCTTTAACACGACACCACACTGGAGACTGGTAAGACGATAAAAGTGAAAAGGGATTTAAGGTCCCCTGGCAAGTTGTATCCAAACTTAATTTGGTGGTGGTAGGAGACACAGGATGGTGATAGAAGGTTGTTTGTGTGATTGGAACTGGTTTCCAATGGTGTAACACAAGGATGAATGCTGGGTCCCATGTCGTTTGTGGGTGTGTGTAAAGAATATAGAGCATATTCGGGGGAAATGAGAAACAGAGTTGTCGATGATGCGAAGATTAGCAAAATGGTTAATAGTGAGGAAGAAGGTCTTAGTATGGAGGAGCTCAGAGATGGATTTGTCAAATGTCAAATTCAGATAGGGGATGTTGAAATTAACCATGAAAAACATTAGAAGTAACACGTCAATGGATTACTCAATTAATGGCAGGACACGAAGAAACCCAGAGGAACAGAGAGACTTTGCATGTTGGGCCACATATCCGTGAAGGCAGCAGAACATCGTGACAATCACAACTCTACCAGTCAAGGCAAAATTTAGAAAAGCAGATAAACTAGTGTCACAAGTGGACAAGATGGTGAAGAAAGGACTTGGCACGCATTTTGTCATTAGTCACAAAGTCAATTATCCAAGTTGGAATGTCATGTTGTGGCGATATAGAGCATTGGCGAGATCGCATTTAGAATACTGCTTGCAGTGATGGTCAACTTCTACAGGAAGGATTTTGTGAAAATTGAAACTGTGCACAAATGAGTTACAAGGATGTTGTGGGGACCTGAGGGCTTGAGATAAGCGTGGAGGTGAGGTAGGCAGGGGCTTTTTCGCTGGAATGTTCCAGGCAGCGCATAACGTTCTCACGGTTTATAAAATCATGAGGGGCATGGATAGGCAACTGGACTAAATCGTTTGCGCAGGATGGTGAAGTTCAGAACTGGAGGGCACAGGTTTAAGGTGACAGGTACTGAGATACACTAAGTAAGGTATAGAGAGTGAGAGAATTATGGTTGATTTCCAAGAGGCATTGCTTCAGCTCAGTCTTCGATTTTAAAAATAAGCATTTTTTTCGTGAAAATAGTTTGGTAGTTAAGTCGTGAATGGAACGTTAGGGGTGCTAAAATTGAGTGAGGTACCAATGAGTAAGTGAGTGGGTACAATATTGTCCAATGCACAATGAAATGGAGAATGCCATATTTATAAGGAACAATCAATAAAAATCTTTTAATTAAAATGTGATGTTGCAGGACTCTGAAATACACACCGAACTGGCTGTGCTGGGATATGAGTCACATTGACTTTTCTGCAGGAGCATCAACTGATTCGGAAGGCAAAATGATATTTTTCATCTGTTCAGCAGTGGCGAAGCAAATATATATTCCTCCATTCCTATCAGCACAAGACAAGGTGAGCATGCATTGCCTGATCGAAACATTCCAGTTCATGAAACTCTTTTTTTTCTTTTGAGAAACAGAACGTAACAGTTATTGAACTGCAGCTTTCTCTTTTCCTTTACCAATTTTAATATCCAAACATTCAGTTGAACTGACAGGATGCTGAATTCTGCAACAATTATTTCTTTTCTCTCAGATATACAGCCTCTGCATTTTTCTTTTCTTTAGTGATCTGAATGACCTGATATTTATGGGGAAATGAATGTTGCAGTTTGTCTCGCATGCGATAGAAGAACCAACTGAGTGGTGACAAGTGCATCTTAATGTTCCTATGCAGTTGAGCTGAGGTGGTGTCGAGTTAAAAGTGTGGATCCGGAAAAGTACGCCAGGTCAGGCAGCATCTTTGGAGTAGGAAAGTCGATGTTTCGAGCATAAATTCTTCGTCAGGAATGTTGGAAACATTGACACTCCTGGTCCTCAGATGTTGCCTAACCACTGTGATATCTGGTGCCATCCTTCCTGACTCTAATCTTTCGCATTTGCAATCCTCAGACGGGGTAATGTTAGATATTGTTCCTAAGATGTAACAACATGTTCATAGAGATAGTTTGGATATGCAGTTAGAAGCTCATCATTGATTAAATTCATTCTCCCCCTCCCAATCTGCCAAGCACATGCAGGTCCTGCGCCTCCTTCATTGACATTCCCTGTACACCTGTCGCCTGAAAGAAGAAGGCCTCATCTTCCCCTTGGGCCCTTGATGCTTCATGGGATCAACAGTTTCCTCATTCGCCTTCCCTCACATTATTCTAGTTTCATGATTCCAACTCAGCATTACCTTCATGACCTGCACATCACTTTTCCAACCTACCCGCTCCACCTCCTGTCAGAACTAATATCTTGTTCTCCACCTTTATCTAGTCATCGCATTCACAGCTATCACGCCCCCAAACCCCCGAACCTCCCATTTATCTCTCAGCCCCCACGGCCACAAACCTCATTCCTGATGAAGTGTCTATGCCCGAATCATCAACTCTCCCGCTCCTCCCATGCTGCCTGACCTACAGCTTTTTCTATCACCACACTGTCGGCTCTGAGTTCTTGCATCTGCAGTTCTCACTGTCACTACGGTGCAGTATAGTGTAAAAGTCACATCAGTGGAAAAGTGCAGTTCCTGTGGCTTTCTAAGTTGTTAATTTCATTTGCTCAATCGGCTCTAGCAATTCTGCAATTGTCATTATAGCAGGGATGTGATAGCATTGGAAACGGTGCAGAACAGATTTACCAGGATATTGTCTGTTTGAAGAGTTTCACTAATGAAGATAGTTTGGACGGACTGGGCTCTCACAAAGATGTTCTCTTTTTTAAAAAGAAACGGAGCTGTACTTTTTCTCAAGGATAATGTCTCTTGATATCTTTTTTATCAAAGGCATTTTAAAACAGTTCGGGCTCCGAATCGGATGAAGTGTTACAGAGATGAAAGTGTTCACTGTGAGGTCTTTCGTTTCTCCGTAAACAGCTGAGGCTTAAGGCCATAGATTTAATGTTTCAGAAATGAACTGTATAATGGAAAAAGAGTGGTCATTCTGGAAAGCTGAATTCCAGATTTTTGATCCTGCAGCAGTGGTGCACTAACTAATAACCTCTCTCCTTCTGCCCTTCTAATTTTTAACTGTAAGCTTCTGCTTCATTTTTACTGTTTTTAAGGTGCATTGTTTTTAGGATTGTTGTGTATTTTCAGAACAGCATAAGTAAGTCTGCTTTGGATAGACTAAGTTCTGTGGGTATTCTTTATTCTGTTTTTTGTTTTTCAATCCGTCATTTTGTGAATAATTTTTGTAACTAGCTTCCTCGGGTAATTTTCACTGTAGGCTTAACGAAAACAATACAACGTTACGGTCTGGGTTGTCTGCTTAATAACGTTTTGAATGGTTTAGCCTCGTCCATAACAAATCGGGAGGTAGTTGATGGATTAAAAGAGCAACTGATAGGTGCTTGCGTCTTTATTTCGGGTGTTGATTTGGATTGGGGTAGTCAATGCTTGGGAAAGCAATGTCTCATTTAGGTACAAAGAGTTGTCTTGCTATGGACGATGTAAAGTTGGTAGTTTTACAATAAATAATTCAGGCCGGGCTTCTGGAATTAGCAGACATATTGGGGTTGTATTTGCCTCTTTCTGTGAGGAAAGGAGAGATCATTCTCGCAGTAGCTCAGCATTTAACTAAGCTGAAGTATCCATGAGAATCTGTAGAGATGGTTCAAAGTTATTTGAAAATGAAGCAGCTTGAGTTAGACTCGAGAAGTAAGGAAAGGACACCAGATTTGAAGCAGTTTGAGATACGATTCGAAGTTGAAAGGGGGAAGAATAGAGAGAGCAGCAGAGCAGAGAGAAAGGGAGACAGGATTTGAACTTCAGAAATTGGCAATTATTAAAGGAATTCACCTTAAAAGGCTGGAGATAAAGGCTGAAGATAAGCATACTCTGGAAGAGCATATTGTTAAAACGACAAGGTTAGCAGCTGAAATGGCTGATTGTTATGAAGTGGTCCATAAAACAAGGATGGACTTCCAGAATCATTTTAAGTCTGAGGGATCGAAATTGGGGCAAAGAGAAATCCTCACGTGGAAAGGAAAAGTTAAATCTCTGTGAAAATCATTAGGATAACTTATCACAGGGTAAATAGGAAACTCTTGAAGGGAACAAGATCTGAGGTTTTCATTGCAATAAAGTAGGCCACATGAAATCAGTGTTAGAGAACTAGGGAAAGCACTGGAAAGTCAGATGCAGGAAAACAAAACAAGCCTGGGTGTTTTGTTGGCATGGCAATAGAAAGCACAGTGGAGGGTGGAAAATTGCATCAGAGTGCACAAGCCGATCAGAGGTTGATAAGGGGGAAGTGCCAGATCTGCTTTAATAATATACCTGCAAAGTTAAAGTTTATTTACCTTGGCCAGGAGTAGCAGATAGACAGTTAACAATATTGAGGGACACAGGATCGTGCCTGTCTATGATGCAGAAGGAGGGAGAAACATGTACTCCTGAAGAACTATGTATACGGGAATTCATGGTGGGACGAAAATTTGCTCAGTTATGTACAGTGAGGCTAGAGTGGGCAGAAAGAGTGGGGAATTTCAGGTGAGAGGTCTGGACAAACTCTCAACTCCAAGAATACAATTTGTGCTTGCAAATGATATAGCTCAATCGCCGTTAAGCGTGCTGCCTACTCCAGTTGAAAAGCCAGTCGAGATGCAGGCAAGTGCAGCAATGCAGGACGTTTATCAATAAATTTTCCCAGATTGTGTCTTAACGCGATCACAGAGTCACAAGCTGAAGCAGGTCAACTCAAAAGGCACGGATAAGCAAGCTGAAATATGATTACAAAATATATTTTTTTTGTCAGGTAAGTGGGACACAGCAGAGGACAAGCGTTAATAATGCAAGTATATTCAGCTCTGCTATGCTACTGATTTACAGCAGAAAGATGAAAAATTAAAGCAGTTGGATCAGAAGACATGTACTTGGAAGGAGAGTGAATGCATCCCCGTGTGATATTACTTTGCGAATGATATGTTAAGGAGGAAATGGAGAGCAACACATATTCAAGCAAGTGAGAAATGGGCAGAATTTATTTTTCCAGTAGGGTACAGAAAAGTGGTGCTGCGAGTGCCGCATGTGCCACAAATTGGAGGGTCCGTAGGCATGATGAAAACGGAGGCTAAAATACAAAGACATTTTTACGGCCTGGATTGCAGGGGAATGCATTTGAATTTTGCCAGACGTGTCATACATTTCAATAGGAAAACCATTGGAAATAATAAAGCCTGCACCTTTAATATCTACCCCAGCGTTCGAGGAATCTTTCTTAAGTGTCTTCATTCATTGTGTAGGTTCCCTACATCCAATAAATGATGGGAATAAGTATTAATTAACAGAAAAACGATGTCTTGACGAGATTTCCAAATGCTGTTCAATCGTGCAATATGAAAGCTAAAAGGATAGTGGACGAATTACGGTTTTTAAAAAAATCTAGATTAAGACTACCATCAGAGATACAATTAGCTCAAGGGTCAAACTTCACGTCCAAACTTTTAAAGGAGTGTATAGATAGCTTGGAAATAAATCGATTCAAATCTACTGTGTACAATCCAAAATCACAGAGTGCACTGGAAAGGTGACGTCAATTATTAAAGACTATATTGAGGTTTTATGGTTCGGAGTAGCCAGATTATTTCCATAAGGGAGTTGCGTCAGTGCTGTTTGCGATCTGAGATGTACCAAAAGAATCCACCAAACTAAGTCCATCTGAAACCAATTTTGGGTATAACGTAAGAGGACCATTAAAATTTATTAAGGAAAACTTAATAAGTCAGATTACAGAGACCACGCATTTGAATGATGTGTCAACTTTTAGAGTTGAACGAAATAATGTTGGGGAGTTGTCGAGACAGTATTTAAAAGTATCACAGCAAATGGTGAAGCAGGAAGTGTATGAGAAATCAAAAAATCACAATTTTGCCGCTGGGAATAATGCAACTATTTAAAATTCGTTAGTCGGTGAAACTTTAAAGTAAGGTTTAAAAGACCTTATCAAATTGAGAGGAAATTGAGTGAGGTTAGTTACTTGATAGGGACTCCAGTCATGAAGGAATCTCACAGAATGTGATGGGAATATGCTCTAACGGTATTTTGGCAGAGAACGAACGCAAGAGGAGAATGTGTTATTGACTACGACACACTGGGAAGAACCAATGTCAGTGAATTCTGCGTTGGGCGTTCCTGAAATAAAATTGGACAATGCAAAAGTTGTCCAAAATTGGTAAAGTTATTCAGTTATCTTCCAGAAAAAAACCGAAAGAGTTATTACTCTTGCATGGGGAGATCTGCTGAAATATACTGGGAATTTATAACCTATTTGTAGATGATGTAAATGTAGGAGATGCTGTTCTGACTCTGTAACATCCTTGCAGGCATAACCCTTGAAAGTTGTACAAGTTCATAAGGAGATGTCACGTATGCACCAAAATGGCATAACCGAAGTGAGTTTCAATGAATAGAGTTCACCCATCATCATGGTGCCAAAGCCAGATAAGACCCAACAGTTATGTGTGGACTATCTCAAAATCAATGTTGTTAGAAAGACTGATGCGTATACATATCTGCACTTGGAGGACTGTGTGGAAAAGATTGGAGGAGCAACTTGCATTTCTTAGTTGGACTTCCTCAAAGGTTACTGGTAGTGAACTTTGCCAGAAAGATCAAAGGCAATTTTGTAACGCCAACTGGCCTGCAGAAATTTAAAGTAATGCCGTTTGTACGAAAAACACTTCAGCCACATTTCAGAGGTTAACTGACAGGGTAATTGCCGAATACGCAACAGATTGGTGTATATTGTGCCTGGTAACTTTCAGTCTCTCGTGAATTGAATATTTACAGCATTTATCGGGCTTTTTTGATCGAATTCGGAAGTCAAACTGGTTTGTAAACCTCGCTGAAAGTGAATCTGCCAAAGCCAAAGTCACCTTCCTGGGAAACGTCGTTGAACACGGACAAATAGCCCCACGGGATGCGAAATCGAAAGTTACAGGGGACGTTTACACATTGTTAACGAAAAGAGCAGTACTCGGTTCCCCGCATTGAGTGGCTTTGACTGAAAGTTTGTGCTGAATGTTAGCAGTGGGACTACTCCCTTCACCGAACTGTTAAAAACAGGCAAGAAATTTCAGTGAACATAAGACTTTCAAAATGTTGTTTTTCTCAGAGCAGAGCCGATGGTGAGGAGACATGATTGACGTGTACGAAATAATGAGGAGCAAGGAATTATAGATTGAAGGAAGCATTTGCTCTTGATCGATCACCAGGGTTTGTAGATTTCAGATAAGATGCAGAAAGCTTTGAATAGACTGGTAGGAAAACTTTATCAGTCAGCAGGTGGTAGACTCTGGAACTCACACTCCATAAAGATCAGTTGGACAGTTAACCCTTCATTCTTCTCTAATTCCACTGGCCAAAGAGTTTCGAAAAATGCTCAAAGCAGAGCATCAACGGGAGCAACAGTTATTCTATCGGTGGCTTCATGAAATGGAAAGGTGCCCATAAGTCACCTGCGCGACTCTTCGGCTTCCCTCCTGTGATGACGCTGGAACACTGACTCTCATGTTCTCGGGGACATTTAATGAAGGCATTCTCGTTGCTGCAGATGAGGAGCTCACACCTTATTTTGGCCTTCGTAAAATCAGTTTTAAAGCGCGATTAAAGTCTGCCCTGCCTGCGAACCAGGTAGGACTCGAACCTACAGTGTCCTGAACCGTAGTCAGGTGCGTTACCCTTTGCGCCACTGGCCCGATGCATAGGCATAGCCTTAAGAGCCGTGATGTTAATACGGACACGGTTAATAGCAGTCATGTTCACCAGTTGAACAAGCAATAAAGATAATCACTGTCACTGCTTCAGTCTCATCGTGATCGCCTCTCAAAGCATCGAATTTTCAAAAAAAAACACATATGTCCTCATGAAGCTTCCATTCACACTCTGTCTGCTCAGTCATTTAATGGAATCACTGCTGAAGTGATGAATTTCGAATCCACTTCTTCAGCATAACTGATGTGAATGTGAGCCTAATCACCACATTGTATATACCAGTTAACTTGCAGAGATTTCGAGTACAGTAACGACTTTTGCGAGTATGCAGGAAAGTGAATACTGTGAACCGAGCAAAAAAATCCCTTCATGGAAATTAATCCAGTGCAAAGTCAAACATATAAGAACGGCAGATGACGTAAACATTCCTCTGCATCACTCTGCACAGATGCTTCTCCAAAAATTGACTCTTTGCAGAATTCTTCTTTGTAATTTAGACTGTCCCAGTTGTAGATATTCTTTGCATCCACAAACAAGTATCCTGCTGAAAACTACTTACTTAAGATTAAAATAGTTGACTATCTATTCGACCACTATCTATTCGACCAGCTGCTGTCCCAAAGTTCCGTGTTCCATGTCAATACAAGTTCTTGCAGGTGAAATTGGAGTTCCCAGCCTGATGTCCCACTGCTTCTTGATGCGTGGGAATTGAAGCCGCTCTCTTTAAGGCGAGAGCATTTAGCCTCGATATTTCACGCGCCTCTGTATCATCAGAGAATGGCATTATGCTCACCGATTACATTTTCGCAGCCACATGCTCGCGCTGAACGCCATTACCATTTCCAATTAGTTTTGGGTGCACTGCAAATCAATTTCTCTGATTCCACGCCCTTGAACTGGGATTATATGACATGCCATTATAGGATTACGTCAATAAGTGAGGAAATTGGTGAAGTAACCGATGTTAAAATACATTGTTATTGAGAAATACATTTCAGCAATACCCTGCAGTATCCCATGACCTTTTGAGGTTTTGTAGATATCTCGCAAACGTAACATCCTACAATCTCAGTGTTGCAATCTGTACAGACTCTCCGGACATAGAAGCTATATATTCAACCGAATCTGAGTTCCCACATCTCAGTCACTGTTTGACAAGTATTCCTTTGTGCGTGTGTTTCTGTTCTGGGCATAACCTCTGCCACGATCCTTATTGCTTTTTGCATCGTGCTTTTCCATGTGGCGCCAGGATCATGAAATGGTTCTTCCTTGGCATTGTCAACACAGCAAGTTCTGCTCGAATCACAGTGACAGCAATCGGCATTTTACCCGTTTTACTCCATGTAATATGTGCTTAGCAAACGCTGAGAAAATCAATCTTTGTTTTACATGAAAATACTCTACGTGGTGATAAGTTTCCTTCTTCAAACACCCGCTATCTCACATCTTTGCGTTTCACATATCATAACCACCCTTTATCGGAGAAATCTCTCCCTCCCGCAAGAACTAATTCGCCTAAACGTCCACCCTCCCATTTCATTGAGGTATGCAATATAATACTCACATTTACACTGTTCATTCTGTACTACTGCGGTCACTGTTTTGGGTGAAAATGCTCAATCTCTTGGTCGGCATCTTCAAGCAATTCAATCCATTTAGATGCAGCTATTCTGTGATTAATCCTCGTGGAGCAGCTTTTACTGACACGGACAGGAGATTACTGGAGCATCGGGCTCAGGATAAGTACACAGCGCAGGATTGAGCAAAAGATGTCTTATTGGAAAAGACAAGTTTCTGTGGCTTTCTCCAGTCATTTATTTCATTTGTTCATTCGGTTCCCCCGAAATATTGCGTGCAGTTCTGCAATTCACATTTCAGGAGTCATGTGATCGCACTGGAAACCGTGCAGAAATTTACCAAGCTGAAAAGTTTAGGTTATGAAGACAGATTGTTTTGACTGGGGTTGTTTTCTTCAGGCAGAGGAAACTGTGCGGATACATGTTTGATATGAATTAAGTAATGAGCGACATGGACAATGCAGACTAAAAGAAACGTTTCCTCTTGACCGATCAACGGGGCGTAGACTGAAGTTAAGAAGTGGAAAGGATTGAGGAGATATGCAGAAAAATCTCATCAGCAAGCGGATGGTTGAATCTGGATTCACTGTCTGAAGGGATGCACAGAGGCGAACCCACATAACCTTCAGAAATTCACGGATCTGAACTTGAGTTGTTCATGCATACAATGCCAAGTGATGAAAATGAACTAAGATAGTCAAGCGATTGCATCTGACGAAAGCATGTACAACGACCTTGAGGGCTGTCATTCTTCACATACGTGGTATTCGTGTAGCTGTCCATGGTGGGCTGGCAGTTACATATTTTTCGCTTCCTTCGCTCTAACCCGGCTTTGATCCTCAGTCCGGGAGTTGGGGTTTGTTTCGATCCTGACAATGACATCAGCAAAAGCAGACCCCCTGCAAGTGGAGTGCTTTTCGTACCTCAGATCAATTAATGACGTCGAGAAATGAGAGACGATGTCCCAGCCACTGAAAGAAGGGGAACGGTGCCTCGGCTGTCTCTGCTCATTCAGACAGTTCTCTCGCCATTCTCCTCTGATTCCACTTCCTAAATGTTTTCCCAAAATTGTCAAAGCTGAGACTTGGCTCTGTGTCTTGTTTCCTTGCCAATCGCAGGTGCCACAGTGAATCTCGGAAAGTTGACAGTTGGAGAGGGCAGTGTGAGCGACGAATTCAGCTTCCCCTCCAGTGATGACTCTGGGATATTGACTCCAACGGTCGCAGGGGCATATAATGAAGGGACTCTTGTCCCTGCAGTTCAAGGTGCAAACCTCATTTCGGCTTCAGAACAGTCAGTTATATGTGCAATAAAGTCAGCGCTGCCCGCAACCCAGGTTGGAATCGAAGCTCCAATCAGCAGACCTGTAGTTAGGCATGTTATCCATGTACCACTGACCCGTTGTATGTGCTACATTGTGGGGTAAATTAGCTTGTATGTGAATTTGAAGCCTGGCAGTCTTGCTCTTGAACCAAGTCGAAACCTTAACTACAATCTCTGGACCGTAACCAAGCGCATTATCCATTGTGACACTGCGCTTGCGCGTCCTTGAGTTTGGTACTCTGCAGAGTTGTGATCGAAACATGGATATGACCAATTGTACTCATGTTCACAAGTTGAATAACCCAGGAAAGATAACCACGTTACCGATTCGTTCCAATGATCCATTTTTTTGTGCAGTGGGAGGTTTTGTAACGAAAAGACATTCATCCTCATGAAGCTTGCATTAACTTTGTGTCTACTCAGCCATTCAATGGGATCTCCGCTCATCTGATGAATTTCAAATTCACTTTACTGATTTTGTTCCATCACTTTTGATAAACGAATGCCTAATCACAACATCGTATTCAAGCTAATTTTCGAAGTCTGAAAGTATTTTAACGACCTGTGCGAGTTTACAAGAAATTGAATAAAATGAAATGAGCAAAAAAAATTCCTTTCTGCCCAGAGCAGAGTTAGCCATATGAGATAGCTCAGAGAGCGAAAACATTGCCTCCATTTCTCTCAGTGCAGATGTCAATAGAAGCTGCTCCAGATACAGTTGGAACTTCCAGCTTGATATCCCAATACTCCCTACTCGTGTCAATGGAAGCTGCTGCAGTTCAGGTTGGAGCTCCCAGCCTGATGTGACGTAATCCACGTCAACAGAAACAGCTCCACGCAATGTTGGAACTCCCAGTCCCCGGCATTTCAATTCACTCTATACTTTCAGTGAAATACTTCACACTCAATGATTTCATTACTGACTTCATATCCGCTGCCTCATCCTCATCCGCATATCCAGTTTGATCTTCGCTGCTGCACCATACAGTTTCTCGTATTCCAGGCCTGAAACCTGGTACTATATGATATTCCACAGCAGTGGTCACTTCCTTGTATGACGAAATTGGTAAAGTAACCGATGGTAAACTACATTTCTTTTGCAGAAATAAATTCCAGCAATTCCCTGCGCTATTCCCTGACGCTTTCATTTTCTGGAGGACTATATCAATCTTCGCCTTCAACAAACTAAGTGATGAAACATCCATCGGCTCTAGAGATACTGAAGTTAACCATTCAGCCAACCACGAGTTTGCATGTCTCAGTCAGTGTTTGTCAAGTATTCCTGCTGTTCATGTAAACCTGATCCTAACATATCCTCTGCCACTATCTTTACTGCTTTTTGCATCATGCTATTCCATGCGGTGCCAGAATCGTGCAGTGGTTAGCGCTTTGCGTTGTGGCAGCAGAAAGATCATCTGCAATTTGACATCCAGTATTGTCACTTGTTACCGTTTTATGTAGAGTAAGACATGCTTCACAAAAGCAGGAGCGAATCAATCTTTTTTGACATGAAAATATCCGTCGAGGTGATGATTTTGCTCCTTCAAACCCTCGCCCTTTCACATCTCTGCTGTCTATGTATCTTGATTCAAACCTACCAATTCTCGGAGATTTCTCCCCATCACACGATCAGTAAACCTGCTTTAGGTCCCTCCTCCAATTTCACTGAGGCATTTGACAATCAAGTACTCGCATTGACATTGTTCAGTCTGTGCAGCTGCAGTCAATTTTGTTGGGCAAAGATGATCAAATCCCACAATTAGGACCTTAAAACTAGTCGATCCATTTACATACTGCTGTTGTGAGATCAGTGCTTATGTAGCAATTTTCGCTGACATGTTCTGGAGATCACTGGAACATCAGGCTCAGGAAAATGACACAATGCATATTCAGCAAAGGGTGTTTTTTTTTGGAAACGATCAGTTTTTCTGTTTTAATTTCAATCGAGAAGAGGAGATTGTGAGGAAACATGATTGAAATGAGCAAAAGAATGAGAGATAAAGGCATGTTCGGCTGAAAGAAATGTTTCCTCTCGGACAAACGCAAAGTGGTGTAGATTAAATGTACGAGGCAGAAGGTTTTCAGTAGATAAGCAGTAAAATCTTTATCCACCAGTGGTGGTGGATAAATCTGCAACTCATTGTGATGAAATCAACACAACCTTCAGAGGTATTGAATCTGTATTTGTGATGCTAATGCATACAAGGCAAGGGATGGAAAATGGAATGAGGATAGTGAAGCGGTTGTTTCTGCAAAGAACGCGTCCAACACGTTTGAGGGCTGTCACTCTCCGTGCGTCAAACCGCTGTACTGGTCCCTGGTCGTGTCGTGGTTCTGAATTGGCACTTTTACCACTGCAGCCCGGGTTCAATTCCCAGTAAGGGCTGTTTTGTTCAGCATCAAAAGCATGGGCATCAGTGATAGGATTCCTTTCAATGCTTCGAATCAATCAATGTCTCCATGAACATCAGAGTCAATGTTCCAGCCTCTTAAAGGAGGAGAAGGTGCTTCGGCACTCCATGAGCCAACATGAGACTGAGATATTTATTTTGTTTCCTTGCCATTTCGAGGAGCCGCAGCGATTGGGTCCTTGGCTCTGTGAAATTGAAAAGTGCCGATTTGCAGTGTGTGGGACTATTTGGTCTTCCTCACTTGTGATGACGCTGCGACATTGACTGTGATGTTCTCCGGGATGTGTACTGAAAGAGATTCTCGTGTCTGCATATCAGGAGCTCAAACTTCATCTCAGCTTCAGAACAATGAGGAAGATTAGGTTGTGAGTGTAATAAATACCTGCGTTAACCTCGAGCTGGAGAGGAGTGAAAACTACAATGTTCTGATCTTGAGTCAGGCACGTTAGACTTTGCGCCACTTGCCCCAATTGTTCTTCACGCTTTCATGCTTCAGAGTTGTGATGTTAACATGGACAGGAGAAATAGCAGTCATATTCAAAAATTTAACCAGGGAAGAAAATCACCACCACTGCTTCAGTCCAATCCTCCCCACTTCGTGTTTCAGCCCCTTTCATCATGAAAACATATCTGTCATGATGAAACTTCCATTCAGCCTCTTGTCTGTTAAGTCATTGAACGGGATCATCGTTGATCCTGTAAATTTCAACATTAGTTTCCTGCTCTTCCTCCATAAATCAAGATAAACTCGAGCATAATGTCAACATCAAATAGAGTCATAGAGTCAGAGAGATGCACAGCATGGAAACAGACCCTTTGGTCCTACTCGTCTATGCTGACCAGATATCCGAACCCAATCTAGTCCCACCTGCCATCACCCCGTCCATATCCCTCCAAACCCTTTCTATTCGTATATCCATCCAAATGCCTCTTAAATATTGCAATTGTACCAGCCTCCACCACTTCCTCTGGCAGCACATTCCATACACTTATCACACTCTGTGTGAAAACATTGCCAAGTCGGTCTCATGTATATCTTTCCCCTTTCTCTCTAAAACTATGCCCTCTAATTTTGGACTCACAGACCACAGGAAAAAGACTTTTTCTGTTTACCATATCTTTGACGCTCATAACTTTGAAATCCTCTAACAAGTCACGCCTCAGCCTCCGAAGCGCCAGTGAAAACAGCCCCAGACTGTTAAGTCTCTCCCTATATTGCAAATCCTCCAAACTTGGCAAAATCCTCTTTTTTTCTGAACCCTTTCAAGTTTCGTAACTTCTTTCCGATAGGAAGGAGAGCAGATATGCACGCAATATTCCAACAGTGGCCTAACCAATGTCTAGTACAGCCGCAACATGACCTCCCAACTCATGTACTCAATACTCTGACCAATAAAGGCAAGCATACCAAACGCCTTCTTCACTATCCTATCTACCTGCGACTCCACTTTTAAGTTAAATTTCAAATATCAGAATTTTATGAACCTGCACTCCAAGGACTCTTTGTTCAGCAACACTCCCTCAGACATTACCATTAAGTGTGGTAGTCCTGTTATGATTTGCTTTTCCAAAAAGCAGCACCTCACATTTATCTGAATTAAACTCCATCTACCCCTTCTCAGCTGATTGGCCGAACTGGTCAAGATCTTTTTCTAATCTGTGGTAACTCTTTTCGCTGTCCACTACACCTCCTATTAAATGACAAAAAGTAGAGGAACCAGCACTGATCCTTGTAGCACTCCACTGGTCACGGGACTACAGTCTGAAAAACAACCCTCCAGCACCACCCTCTGTCCTCTCCCTTTGAGGTAGTTACATACCGTTAATTTTTGGAAATTTAGTTTGCTTTAATAACTTGTATGGGTTTTCCGGTAATTTAATATCATGACATGAGCTGAAAATTACTTGCTGCAATTTAACCAAATACGCAGTCAGTCTTAGGATAAAAGGCAGAAAAAGAAAATATAACCTACGTTTCTTTCTGCACAGATTCTCCTCCACGAGCTGAATCTTTGCCACATTTTCCCTTATATTTGCGAGATTTCCCTGGGATAGATATTCACTCAATCTACAGACATGGGTCCTGCTAAATACTACTTTAATTCAGATTAAAATAACTGAGTATCCTTTCTCCAACTTGATGTCTCATTGCTCCGTGCTCCTTATCAATACAATCTGCTCCAGGTGCGGTTGGAACGTCCAGCCTGCTGCCACAATGCCCCCTGCTTTATGCCAACAGAAGCTGCTCCATATAAGTTGGAGGTCCCAATCTGATATTACAATGCTCCTTTCTCCATGTCAATAGAAGGTACTACAGGTGAGGTTGGAGTCCCAGCCCCGGCATTTCATGCACCTTTATACCGTCACAGCGGGCTCATCCTCATGCCCATTTCCAGTTTGATCTTTGCTGCTGCGCCACTCAGTCTCTCTTAGTTTCGCCCTGGGAACACGAGATTATATGATATTCCGCAACACTGGTTACTTCTGCGGAATAGCACACTTCTCCATTTCATAAATAAATTTTCAAACCAATGCACGTTCAGAGATTTCCCTCCCTTGCATGGTCACTCACCCTCCTTTACATCGCTCCTGCCATTTCACTGAGGCATTCCATAATCTAACGCACACATCGGCACCATTCTGTCTGTGCTGCTGTCACTCTTGATGGGTAAACGTGTCCCATCCCATCATCGGGAACTTGAAACCACTCGATCCATTTCAATCATCATGTCGGAGCCTTTACTGGCATGGACCAGAGATTGCCTGTTAACAATTCGTCTTGATTTCCTGCCACTAAGCCAGTATGGCACCTCACTTGCTACGTTTCCATTAATGTCACAGACGTTTATCTTTTAACCAGTTTGCCATGGTGAAATAAACACACACTTTGTCAACCATACTCGTCTAATTCTTGTGCAAGGTGGCTTTCAGTCTGACGTTAAGCTGACTGGTTTGTGATCTCTATTACCAAGATGCCCTCCTGACGCCATTCCTCCTATTGTGCCTCTCTTGTTTGTCTTGCAAACAGTGCTCTTGAAATCACTTCAAAAATCATTTCGCATTACAATGACACACGACATTGTAGTTGTAAAAAACCCCATTATTCCAACCCTTTTATTTGATCATTATTGAGAGATTAACTGCCATTAGCTCCACTATACCACTAAGTTGTTCGGGGCTCTGTGGCACTCTTCAAGCAGTGTCACTGCATTTTTTGTTCCTTCGCTGAATTTTTACAGCCGCGTTTGATGTTCATTTTAAAGCATCATTCCTCAGAACTACAATTTGTCATTCGACCAAAATCGCCAGCCTTTTCATTTAAAGTCTCCTCCATTGATATAAAAGGGGCAAAAAATGAGAGTTTCAGCAGCAGATGAACTGAGATTCAGCGGAGTTATTATTTGTCAGCGTGTGGGGCACATGTGATCGAGGTAATGATAAGATCCAACAGCTTTCATGCTAACATTTATTTTGTGTTAGCTACACAAAATGCCAGCATCATTCCACTTCATTTAACAATCTGTCTTTTTGTTTTTGGCTTGTCTTTTTCTCCTATAGTTATCTCTGGATGACAGTAACTCTCTCTGACGTTCAACATTTTTGCCTTTCTTCTCCCCAAAATCGGATTATCTCATTGGTTCGATGTTGGCAGAATAATAAATTCGAAATCGATTGGCTTTTATTTTACTGAGACGTAATTGAAACTCGTTGGTTAAATTTGAATTGTCGTCAAAATAGCAACCTTCTCAGGTACCTATTTCACAGGCAAATGTTATATATTTTCAATATTCCAGTAAACCCTGACACTGCTCTCATAAGCTTACAGTGCAGAACAACATTCCACCTCTCTTAAAGGTGCAGTGTACACTTTCATCTACATAACAATCTGGAATTCCACATAAGGCTGTCACTGGCCCACTACACACAAAACCAGAAATAAAGACGTCAAATAAAGGATAGTTATAAGTGAGTGAGGGAGCAGTAAAATGTGGAGAAAGTGAGGACTGCAGATGCAGGAGATCAGAGCTGAAAATGTGTTGCTGGAAAAGCGCAGCAGTTCAGGCAGCATCCAAGGTGCAGGAGAATCGAATTTTCGGACATGGGCCATTCCTGAAGAAGGGCTCCTGCCCGAAACGTCGTTTCTCCTGCTCCTTGGATGCTGCCTGACCGGCTGCGCTTTTCCAGCAACACATTTTCAGCAGTAAAATGTGCCATGTCACAGTCAAAATGAAACTGGGGATAGAGAAAGATACTGTACTTGCCAGCACACAGAAAGTAGTCCAGTATTTTGCAGGAAACTACATCATAGGCATGAGAATGAATTGATCTATTTTTTTTTAGATAACATGGTGATGTGGTAGAACTACATATTAACGCCAAGAGCAGT